>NC_074686.1:38199206-38321018 GCF_029448725.1 Salvelinus fontinalis | reverse complement strand
CTCTCAGCTCATCAAACACCCGCTCCTCTCTCAGCTCACAAACACCCGCTCCTCTCTCAGCTCACAAACACCCGCTCCTCTCTCAACTCATCAAACACCCGCTTCTCTCTCAGCTCACAAACACCCGCTCCTCTCTCAGCTCACAAACACCCGCTCCTCTCAGCTCACAAACACCCGCTCCTCTCAGCTCACAAACACCCGCTCCTCTCTCAGCTCATCAAACACCCGCTCCTCTCTCAGCTCATCAAACACCCGCTCCTCTCTCAGCTCATCAAACACCCGCTCCTCTCTCAGCTCACAAACACCCGCTCCTCTCTCAGCTCACAAACACCCACTTCTCTCAACACACACACACACACGCACACACACCACCAGGTATGAATACTAATATGAACCAATATGAGTTTAGAGTTTTGTGAAGACCCGTGTGGCTCAGTTGGTAGAGCATGGCGCTTGCAACGCCAGGGTTGTGGGTTCGATTCCCACGGGGGGCCAGTACAAAAAAAAAAAAAAAGTATGAATGTATGTACTTGTAAGTCGCTCTGGATAAGAGCGTCTGCTAAATGACTTAAATGTAAATGTAAATGTAAGAGGAGGGAAGAGGAGGGAAGAGGAGGGAAGAGGAGGGAAGAGGAGGGAAGAGGAGGGAAGAGGAGGGAAGAGGAGGGAAGAGGAGGGAAGAGGAGGGAAGAGAAGAGAAGAGAAGAGGAGGGAAGAGGAGGGAAGAGGAGGGAAGAGGAGAGAAGAGAAGAGAAGAGGAGGGAAGAGGAGGGAAGAGGAGAGAAGAGAAGAGGAGGGAAGAGGAGGGAAGAGAAGGGAAGAGGAGGGAAGAGGAGGGAAGAGGAGGGAAGAGGAGGGAAGAGGAGGGAAGAGGAGGGAAGAGGAGGGAAGAGGAGGGAAGAGGAGGGAAGAGGAGGGAAGAGGAGAGAAGAGAAGAGGAGGGAAGAGGAGGGAAGAGGAGGGAAGAGGAGGGAAGAGGAGGGAAGAGGAGGGAAGAGGAGGGAAGAGGAGGGAAGAGGAGGGAAGAGGAGGGAAGAGGAGAGAAGAGAAGAGGAGGGAAGAGGAGGGAAGAGGAGGGAGAGGAGGGAAGAGGAGGGAAGAGGAGAGAAGAGAAGAGGAGGGAAGGAGGGAGGGAAGAGAAGAGAAGAGGAGGAAGAGGAGGGAAGAGGGAGGGAAGAGGAGGGGAAGAGGAGGGAAGAGGAGGGAAGAGGAGAGAAGAGAAGAGGAGGGAAGAGGAGGGAAGAGAAGAGGAGGGGGCGAGGAGGGGAAGAGGAGGGAGAGAAGGGAGGGAAGAGGAGGGAGAGGGGAGGAAGAGGAGGGAAGAGGAGAGAAGAGAAGAGGAGGGAAGAGGAGGGGAAGAGAAGAGGAGGGAAGAGGAGGGAAGAGGAGAGAAGAGAAGAGGAGGGAAGAGGAGGGAAGAGAAGAGGAGGGAAGAGGAGGGAAGAGGAGGGAAGAGGAGGGAAGAGGAGGGAAGAGGAGAGAAGAGAAGAGGAGGGAAGAGGAGGGAAGAGAAGAGGAGGGAAGAGGAGGGAAGAGGAGAGAAGAGGAGGGAAGAGGAGGGAAGAGAAGAGGAGGGAAGAGGAGGGAAGAGAAGAGGAGGGAAGAGGAGGGAAGAGGAGGGAAGAGGAGGGAAGAGGAGGGAAGAGGAGGGAAGAGGAGGGAAGAGGAGGGAAGAGGAGGGAAGAGGAGGGAAGAGGAGGGAAGAGAAGAGGAGGGAAGAGGAGAGGAGGGAAGAGGAGAGAAGAGAAGAGGAGGGAAGAGGAGGGAAGAGAAGAGGAGGGAAGAGGAGGGAAGAGGAGGGAAGAGGAGGGAAGAGGAGGGAAGAGGAGGGAAGAGGAGGGAAGAGGAGGGAAGAGAAGAGGAGGGAAGAGGAGGGAAGAGGAGGGAAGAGGAGGGAAGAGGAGGGAAGAGGAGGGAAGAGGAGGGAAGAGGAGGGAAGAGGAGGGAAGAGGAGGGAAGAGGAGGGAAGAGAAGAGGAGGGAAGAGGAGGGAAGAGAAGGGAAGAGAAGAGGAGGGAAGAGGAGGGAAGAGGAGAGAAGAGAAGAGGAGGGAAGAGGAGAGAAGAGAAGAGGAGGGAAGAGGAGGGAAGAGGAGGGAAGAGGAGGGAAGAGGAGGGAAGAGGAGGGAAGAGGAGGGAAGAGGAGGGAAGAGGAGGGAAGAGGAGGGAAGAGGAGGGAAGAGAAGAGGAGGGAAGAGAAGGGAAGAGAAGAGGAGGGAAGAGGAGGGAAGAGGAGGGAAGAGGAGGGAAGAGGAGGGAAGAGGAGGGAAGAGGAGGGAAGAGGAGAGAAGAGAAGAGGAGGGAAGAGGAGGGAAGAGGAGGGAAGAGGAGGGAAGAGGAGGGAAGAGGAGGGAAGAGGAGGGAAGAGGAGGGAAGAGGAGAGAAGAGAAGAGGAGGGAAGAGGAGGGAAGAGGAGGGAAGAGGAGGGAAGAGGAGGGAAGAGGAGGGAAGAGGAGGGAAGAGGAGGAGAGAGGAGGGAAGAGAAGAGAGAAGAGGAGAGAAGAGGAGGGAGTAAAAGGAGGGAACGTTGTGTTAGCTAATCCAAGTTGATCATTAGAAAACCCTTTAGCAATTACGTTAGCACAGCTGAAAACTGTTGTCCTGATTAAAGAAGCAATAAAACTGGCCTTTAGACTAGTTAAATATCTGGAGCATCAGCATTTGTGGGTTCGATTACAGGCTCAAAATGGACAGAAACAAAGTGCTTTCTTCTGAAACTCGTCAGTCTGTTCTTGTTCTGAGAAATGAAGGCTATTCCATGGGAGAAATTGCCAAGAAACTGAAGATCTCGTACAACGCTGTGTACTACTCCCTTCACAGAAAAAACGCAAACTGTCTCTAACCAGAATAGAAAGAGGAGTGGGAGACCCCGGTGCACAACTGAGCAAGAGGATAAGTACATTAGAGCGTCTAGTTTGAGAAACAGATGCCTCACAAGTCCTCAACTGGCAGCTTCATTAAATTGTACCCGCAAAACACCAGTCTCAACACCAACAGTGAAGAGGCGACTCCGGGATGCTGGCCTTCTCATGTGTGTGCTTGTGCGTGTGATAAGAAGTATTGATTTAAACGATCCTCTTTACTTGTTGTCCAGTGTTGTCCTCTTGTCCTGTGTTGTTCTGTGTTGTCCTGTATTGTTCCGTGTTGTCCCGGGTATTGTTCTGTGTGTCTGCCAGGCCCAGCATTCCAGACAAAAACCCTTTATTCCATTCTGAGACACCAGCTGAGTCCTAGGAGCGTCAGAACCATGAGCTGGGATTATAGAAAAGTGGGATTGGGTTGGTTAATGACAACTAATCTGGATTGTTAATCTCAATCAATTGATCCATCAATCAGTCTTTTCGTCTTTCAATCCCCCCCTTTTACTCCTTCATTTCTCTCTTTCCATCTCATTTCTTCTTGTTGTATCCACTCGATCATTCTGCCAATCTACCTCCCTGCATTATTGTCTCTAACAGTGAGTGTTGAAATCTCCTAATCTTTGTTGTTCTCATCAACTTCTCTGGGATATGTGGGATGGTAGCGTCCCACTTGGCCAAAAGCCAGAAAAAATGTAGCGCGCCAAATTCAAATATATTACTATAAAAATCAATATTTCATGAAATCACACATGAAAGACACCAAATTAAAGCTACACATGTTGTGAATCCAGCCAACATGTTTGATTTCAAAAAGGATTTACGGGGAAAGCACACCAAACAATTATGTTAGCTCAGTACATAGCCACAGAAAAACACAGCCATTTTCCCAGCAAAAGATAGTAGTCACAAAAAGCAGAAATAGAGATAAAATGAATCACTAACCTTTGATGATCTTCATCAGATGACACTCATAAGACATCATCTTACACAATACATGTATGTTTTGTTCGATAATGTGCATATTTATATCCACAAATCTCGGTTTACATTGGCGCCATGTTCAGAAATGCCTCCAAAATATCCGGAGAAATTGCAGAGAGCCACGTCAAATAACAGGAATACTCATTATAAACTTTGATGAAAGATACATGTTTTACATATAATTAAAGATACACTTGTTCTTAATGCAACCGCTGTGTCAGATTTCAAAAAAACTTTACGTAAAAAGCACACCATGCAATAATCTGAGACGGCGCTCAAAAATAACAACATTTCTCCGCCATGTTGGAGTCAACAGAAATACAAAATTACATCATAAATATTCCCCTACCTTTGATCATCTTCATCAGAATGCACTCCCAGGAATCCTAGTTCTACAATAAATTGTTGTTTTGTTCGATAATGTCCATTACTTATGTCTAAGTAGCTACTTTTGCTTGCATGCTTAGTGCACATGTCCAAACGCTTGCGCAGATGCAGGCGAACTCGGACGAAAACTTCAAAAAGTTATATAACAGGTCGAATAAACTGGTCAAACTAAGTAGATAATCAATCTTCAGGATGTTGTTATCATATATATCCAATAACGTTCCAACCGGAGCATTCCTTCATGTCTGTAGAAGTTATGGAACGCAAGGCGATATCATGAGGAAAGCGCATGACCAGGAACTGGCATTCTGCCAGACCAATGACTGAAACACCTCCTATCCGGCCCCACATCACACTAGAGGCTTCATTCCACGTTCTACAGACTGTTGACATCTAGTGGAAGGCGTAGGAAGTGCAAACAGATCCCTATCTTACAGGGAATTGAATCGGCGATGAGTTGAACATTGACCAGTCTCAGAATTCTCACTTCCTGTTTGGATTTTTTCTCAGGTTTTTGCCTGCCAAATGAGTTCTTGTCACGTTCTGACCATAGTTCTTGTGTGTTTTCCTTGTTTGGAATTGGCAGGATATGAGCTGGGTGGGCATTATATGTTTTGTGTTTCTATGTGGGGATTGTCAATTGGCCTGATGTGGTTCTCAATCAGAGGCAGGTGTTTGTCATTGTCTCTGATTGGGAACCATATTAAGGTAGCCTGTTTTGTGTTTGGATTTGTGGGTGGTTGTCTTCTGTCTTTGTGTTTCTCTGCACCAGATAGGACTGTTTTCGGTTTGCCACGTTTGTTATTTTGTATTTTTGTAAGTGTTCACGGTTTCGTCTATTAAACATGTTGAGCACTGGCTATGCTGCGTGTTGGTCCGATCCCTGCTACACCTTCTCTTCTCGGGAAGGCTGCCGTCACAGTTCTGTTATACTCACAGACATCATTCAAACAGTTTTAGAAACTTCAGAGTGTTTTATATCCAATAGTAATATAATATGCATATATTAGCATCTGGAACAGAGTAGGAGGCAGTTCACTATGGGCATGCCATTCAATTCAATTCATTATCGAAATGTCTGTGTTTTTCTGTGACTAGGTACTGGCCTAACAATCAGATGCTGTGCTTTCGTCGTAAAGCCTTTTTGAAATCGGACACTCTGGTGGGATTAAAACCTCTTATGGTTGCAATCCCACTAACGGGAGGATATGACAACAGCCAGTGAAAGTGCAGGGTGCAAAATTCAAACAACAGAAATCTCATAATTAAAATTCCTCAAACATACATGTATCTTATACCATTTTAAAGGTAATCTTGTTGTTAATCCCACCAAAGTGTCCGATTTGAAATAGGCTTTACAGCGAAAGCACCACAAACGATTATGTTAGGTCACCGCAAAATCACAGAAAAACACAGCCATTTTTCCAGCCAAAGACAGTAATCATCGTAAACACATCTGTCTGCCCTCCTGAAGCGTTCCAACCCAGCATGATATTTTAGTAAGGACTTCTTCAATTGCGCAAAGGGAGAGACTTCAGGCTGAGGAGTGAGTTTCAGAGATCTCTACACTTGTGTACGTGTGAGTGAGCGTTACCATGTGTTACTGTAACACACCTGGCCTGATGACTCCTTGCTGTTCCCAGTCCACCTGGTTGTGCTGCTGCTCCAGTTTCAACGGTTCTGCCTGCTGCTATGGAACCCTGACCTGTTCACCGGACGTGCTACCTGTCCCAGACCTGCTGTTTTCAACTCTCTAGAGACAGCAGGAGCGGTAGAGATACTCTGAATGATCGGCTATGAAAAGCCTACTGACATTTACTCCTGAGGTGCTGACCTGTTGCACCCTCGACAACTACTGTGATTATTATTATTTGACCATGCTGGTCATCTATGAACATTTGAACACCTTGGCCATGTTCTGTTATAATCTCCACCCAGCACAGCCAGAAGAGGACTGGCCACCCCTCAGAGCCTGGTTCCTCTCTAGGTTTCTTCCTAAGTTTTGTCCTTTCTAGGGAGTTTTTCCTAGCCACTGTGCTTCTACACCTGCATTGCTTGCTGTTAGAGGTTTTAGGCTGGGTTTCTGTACAGCATTTTGTGACATCAGCTGATGTAAAGAAGGGCTATATGAATACATTTGATTGATTGATTGGTTGATTGATTGATTTGTCCTTTTAAAAAATGGTCAAAAACGTTTCAATGTCATGAGAGAAAACAGAAAAACAGAGGGTCATGTGTCACGGCCGTTTAAAGAAGAGGACCAAGGTGCAGCGTGGGTAGCGTACATTTTGTCTGTATTTGGAAAAGAGGCCGAACAAAAACAATAAACACTACAAAAACAAACCGTGAAGCTCACAAAGGCAACGTGCCCTAAACAAAGTAAACTTCCCACAAAGAAAAACTTCCCACAAAAAAAAGAGCTACCTAAGTATGGTTCTCAATCAGAGACAACGATAGACAGCTGCCTCTGATTGAGAACCACACCCGGCCAAACACAAAGAAAAAGAAAACGTAGAAATAAAGAAACTAGAATGCCCAACCTAGTCACACCCTGGCCTAACCAACATAGATAATAAAAAGCCTCTCTATGGCCAGGGCGTGACATCATGTGATCTGTCATGACAGCAGAGCATTCAGAGAGAAGCAACTTCTCTACCTGTTACTTTATTCAGCACATTCCATTCTATACAACCTTTACACTCACAAATATCACCAACAGGAAATAGATAGAGATGGTGAGGATAGAGATGGTGAGGATAGAGATGGTGAGGATAGAGATGGTGAGGATAGAGACGGCGAGGTAGAGACGGCGAGGTAGAGACGGCGAGGTAGAGACGGCGATGTAGAGACGACGAGTTAGAGACGGACAGTTAGAGAGGGTGAGGATAGAGATGGTGAGGATAGAGATGGTGAGGATAGAGACGGTGAGGATAGAGACGGCGAGGTAGAGACGGCGATGTAGAGACGACGAGTTAGAGACGGACAGTTAGAGAGGGTGAGGATAGAGATGGTGAGGATAGAGACGGTGAGGTAGAGAGGGTGACTAGAGATGGTGAGGATAGAGACGGTGAGGTAGAGAGGGTGACTAGAGATGGTGAGGATAGAGACGGTGAGGTAGAGAGGGTGACTAGAGATGGTGAGGATAGAGACGGTGAGGTAGAGAGGGTGACTAGAGATGGTGAGGATAGAGACGACGAGTTAGAGACGGCGAGGTAGAGACGGCGAGGTAGAGACGGCGAGGTAGAGACGGCCAGTTAGAGAGGGTGACTAGAGATGGTGAGGATAGAGACGACGAGGTAGAGACGGCGAGGTAGAGACGGCGAGGTAGAGACGGCGAGGTAGAGACGACGAGTTAGAGACGGTGAGGATAGAGATGGCGAGGTAGAGACGGCGAGTTAGAGACGGCGAGGTAGAGACGGCGATGTAGAGACGACGAGTTAGAGACGGACAGTTAGAGAGGGTGACTAGAGATGGTGAGGATAGAGACGACGAGGTAGAGACGGCGAGGTAGAGACGACGAGGTAGAGACGGTGAGGATAGAGATGGCGAGGTAGAGACGGCGAGTTAGAGACGGCGAGGTAGAGACGGCGATGTAGAGACGACGAGTTAGAGACGGACAGTTAGAGAGGGTGACTAGAGATGGTGAGGATAGAGACGGTGAGATAGAGACGGCGAGGTAGAAAGGGTGAGTTAGAGATGGTGAGTTCGAATCAGTGTTTGCTGATTGATGTCATCAATCACTTGGACACTTTAAACTAGCTGCAAAATGTTTTATTAAACCATCACTATGACCTCTGATGTCTTCGGTCTACATTACATCCATTGTGATGTCAAGGATGAGAATGCCAGAAATGTCACAGAAGGGAACCATTGTGACATAACAGAGACTTACAGTGATGTAACAGATGATGGAATGTACAGTACACACAGGGTTGTAATACCAAAGCTGAAGAGCTTCACCACACATCACCACAAATCACAAAATCTGATCCCAGTCTAAATGAATGTCCGTTTGACTCCTTGTTAAATCATCTGTCTGTTGGTCTTCACAGTTCCTGAACTAAATGCAGGATGTCATAGCCATGCAGTAGTCAGAACATACATAAATCAACTGTTTTCAATGACCATGGTGCTATATGGTAGATGGTGAGATAAGTGGACCTAGGAGAGCTCTTGAGGGCTATTGTTCTCTGTGGCTTACCAAACGGCCTTCTATTACTTATAAGCCCTAGTCAAAAGTAGGGCACTATGTAGGGAATAGTGTGCTATTTGGTAAGCCTGCTTCCATTTCATTAACTGTGGCTAAAGAGGAGAATGATACATTGGGTAATTGAGGAGAACTAGGGCCCATGGAAACCAAACAGTCCCATGGCAACTAGAGTGGTGACAGAGCTATTACCGTTCCATCTGTAAACACAACACAACACATAGCCTATTACATGAAGAACAGATGACCATGTAACGCCATGATCTGTTTCACCTGTCCTTGTGCTCGTCTCCACCCCCTCCAGGTGTCATCCATCTTCCCCATCATCCCCTGGGTACGTATACCTGTGTTTCCTGTCTGTCTGTCTGTGCCAGTTTGTCTTGTTTTGTCAAGTCAACCAACCTGTTACTCCGTGCTCCTGCTTTTTCCTTTTCTCCGTTTTTTTGCTAGTCTTCCCGGTTTTGACCCTTGCCTGCCTTGACTCTGAACCAGCCTGCCTGACCATACTGCCTGCCCTGACCATTCTGCCTGCCCTGACCATTCTGCCTGCCCTGACCTCCAGCCTGCCCTGACCATTCTGCCTGCCCTGACCTCCAGCCTGCCCTGACCATTCTGCCTGCCCTGACCTCCAGCCTGCCCTGACCATTCTGCCTGCCCTGACCATACTGCCTGCCCTGACCATTCTGCCTGCCCTGACCATTCTGCCTGCCCTGACCATTCTGCCTGCCCTGACCTCCAGCCTGCCCTGACCATTCTGCCTGCCCTGACCTCCAGCCTGCCCTGACCATTCTGCCTGCCCTGACCTCCAGCCTGCCCTGACCATTCTGCCTGCCCTGACCTCCAGCCTGCCCTGACCATTCTGCCTGCCCTGACCATTCTGCCTGCCCTGACCATTCTGCCTGCCCTGACCTCCAGCCTGCCTGACCATACTGCCTGCCCTGACCTCCAGCCTGCCCTGACCTCCAGCCTGCCCTGACCATTCTGCCTGCCCTGACCTCGAGCCTGCCTGACACTCTGAACCTCCTGGATTCTGACCTTGTTATGATCTTGTGCCTGTCCACGACCATTCTCTTGCCTGCCGCTTGGATTATAATAAATATCAGAGAGTCAAACCATCTGCCTCCCATGTCTGCATCTGGGTCTCGTCCTGTGCCCTTATAGACCAACTGAGTATACCAAACAGTAAATTAACTTATGGGCAGAAAGACAAATTTGACTCCTTCTTTCATTGAATCAGATGGTTTATTCATCAGAAAACAGTTTGATGTTACCAATTATTTTAATTATTACTTAATTGACAAAGTGGGCAAACTTAAGCAGGAAATGGCAATATTGAACAGTGAACCATCGTACTCATGCATAAAACAATAAAAAAAAATGCAAGAAAAGCATCACAAGATTTAATTTTATAAAGTTTGTGTGGGAGAGGTGGAAAAATGACAAACCTCCTGGCATTGACAACTTAGAAGGCTACTGAGGATGGTAGCTGACTCTATAGACACTCCTATCTGTCATGTCTTTAATCTGAGTCTAGAGGAAGGTGTTTGTCCTCAGACCTGGAGGGAAGCCAAAGTCATTCCGCTACCCAAGAGTGGTAAAGCGGCCTTTAATGATTCTAACAGCAGACCAATCAGCTTGCTGCCAGCTCTTAGTAAACTGTTGGAAAAATGGGTGTTTGACCAAATACAATACTATTTCTGTGCAAACAAATTGACAACAGACTTTCAGCATGCTTATAGAGAAGGGCACTCAACATGTTGTCATGCGTCTGACTGATTAAATTATATGACAGGCTTTTTTATCAAATCGATTACCTAACCTTTTATTACGTGATTGAATAAAACCATGTAACAATTAACTTGCCATTAATCCGGGGCACCACGGAAGAGTGTTTATAGAGCTGCTGTCTTCCGAATAAACTCTCTAAAAGATCTGAAGATCTTTTATATCAATAGCAGTCAATTATTAATCGTCACCTTATTCAGTCTCATCTGAACGTTGTAAAATTATTGATTATCTTCACGAACCCTGACTAACAAGTTGAATCAGCAATATAAAAATTGGCTTATTTACTAAATATCTAAATAATCACACAGAATTACATATACACAGGATGGATCATACATCGATTACTAATCATGTCATAAAAGAAAAGGTCCCTAGCGGACAAAACTGATATGATAGCTGGTTACACAAAGAAATGGGGTTGGGTTTGAATGAAAGAGCGGGAAGACTGAGGGACAAAGGGATTTGGTCTTTATCGGACCTTGAGAAGCTATGCTACCCTAAATGCAGAATCTTATGCATTCTAATAACCTCCCAAGTGGAAAAGGAAAATGCAAGATACATATTTACACTGAGCTGCACTTTCGATAGATGGGTCGAAGATGGAAGACTCGTTTGCCCAGCAGAGATCACCTTTGTCCTTTGAAGAATATTTCTGGTAGTAGTGTTGTAGGGCAGATACGTTGTAGCACCCTGTCGTTCTCATAGGAGATTGTCTCCTTTCCACGTACGTTTACAGCTGCAGCTGATAACTCCACTTCTAGGGGGTATCACATCTTCTTTAGTGAATAAGAGTTCAAAGTTCATGTCATAATCAGCTCGCGCTGAATTCTGGTTGGTCTAGTAGAAATTCATCCTTCCAGTGTGGTGATCGTCACCTCCACGTTGAAATTAGCCCCTTAAACGTATGGGCACCAGTCCTCACGTCGTTGGGAAATAAGGTTAACTTTCGTCAACAGGCTTTTGTATTGGGGGAGTGTCACGCCCTGACCTAAGAAAGCCTTTTTTCATGTCTCTATTTGGTTTGGTCAGGGTGTGATTTGGGGTGGGCATTCTATGTTCTTTATTTTCTATGTTTTGTATTTCTATGTTTTGGCCGGGTATGGTTCTCAATCAGGGACAGCTGTCTATCGTTGTCTCTGATTGGGAATCGTACTTAGGCAGCCCTTTTGTCCTTTGGTGTTTGTGGGTTGTTATCTTTGGCAGTGTTACTTCTTCACGGTCGTTTTTGTTGTTTCTTGTTTTGTTGGCGACATTTACTATAATAAAAGAAAATGTACACTCATAACGCTGCACCTTGGTCTCTTTCCGACGACGGCCTTGACAGAACTACCCACCACAAACGGACCAAGCAGCGTGGTAAGGAGGACTGGACATGGGAGGGCATCCTGGATGGCAACGGATCCTGGACGTGGAAGGAGATCCTGGCCGGAAGGGATTGCCTCCAATGGGAACAGGTGGAAGCAGCTAGGAAGGTGGAGGCAGCTAGAAAGGGGGCCCAGCGTTACGAGGGGACACGGCTAGCACGGAAGCCCGAGAAGCCACTCCAAAAAATGTTTTGGGGGAGGCACACGAGGAGATTGGCTGACTCAGGTTGGAGACCTGAGCCAACTCCTCGTGTTTACCGTGTGGATAGTGTGACTAGTCAGGCCCCATGTTATGCGGCTCCAGTGCGCACTCACAGCCAACTGCTGCATCGGCCTGGCTAAAGTGGGCATCCAGCCAGGATGGATGGTGCCTGCTCAGCGCTCCTGGCCTCCAGTGCGTCTCTTCGGTCCAGGCTATACTGCACCAGCTCTACGCACGGTGTCCCCGGTTTGCCAGCACAGCCCAGTGCGGCCTGTTCCAGCTCCCCACACTTGCCGGGCTACAGGGGGTATCCAGCCAGGAAGAGTTGTGCCTGCTCCACGAACGAAGCCTCCAGTGATGATCCATGGCACGAAGCCTCCAGTGATGAGTCATGGCATGAAGCCTCCAACGACGGGCTCCAGTCCGGAGCCTCCAGCGACAGTCCCCAGTCCGGAGCCTCCAGCGAGGGTCCCCAGTCCGGGGCCTGCAGCGAAGGTCCCCAGTCCGGAGCCTCCAGCGACAATCCCCAGTCCGGAGCCTCCAGCGACGATCCCCAGTCCGGAGTCTCCAGCGACGAGGGTCCCCAGTCCGGGGCCTGCGGCGAGGGTCCTCAGTCCGGGGCCTGCGGAGAGGGTCCCCAGTCCAGGGCCTGCGGAGAGGGTCCCCAGTCCGGGGTCTGCGACGAGGGTCCCCGCACCAGAGGCGCCACCAAAGTGGGGTGAGCCAGAGGTGGAGCCTATGCCCCGCACCAGAGCTGCAACGGCAGATAGATGCCCACCCGGACCCTCCCCTATAGGTTCATGTTTTGCGGCCAACTTCCGCAACTTTGGGGGCGTCCTGACCTTAGAGAGCCTTTTTATGTCTCTATTTGGTGGTTTGGTCAGGGTGTGATTTGGTGGGCATTCTATGTTCTTTATTTCTATGTTTTGTATTTCTATGTTTTGGCCGGGTATGGTTTAGGCAGCCTTTTGTTGTTGTTGGTGTTTGTGGGTAGTTATCTTTGTTAGTGGCACTAATGCCTTGTTAAGCTTCACGGTCGTTTTTGTTGTTTCTTGTTTTGTTGGTGACATTTACTATAATAAAAGAAGATGTATGCTTACCACGCTGCACCTAGAGCTCCTCCCGACGACGGCCGTGACAGGGAGAGAAGGGCATGTTTCATAAATCTCAACCAATGTCTGTTCACTTGGGCGTGGCCACTGAGTGAGCATAGTTACCTTATGAAAACAATTCATACAACACCAGTCAAATGTTTAGACACACCTCATTCAAGGGTTTTTCTTTATTTGTACTATCTTCTACATTGTAGAATAATAATGAAGACATCAAAACTATGAAATAACACATATGGAATCATATAGTAAGCAAAAAAAGTGTTAAATGAAAATATATTTTAGATTTAGATTCTTCAAAGTAGCCATCCTCTGCCTTGATGAAAGCTTTGCACACTCTTTAGCATTCTCTCAACCAGCTTCATCTGGAATGTTTTTCCAACAGTCTTGAAGGAGTTCCTGTAACAGTCCTGACCTATTTATGTTAGTTTTTATGTGTTTTTGGTCAGGGCATGTGTTTTGGGTGGGCAGTCTATGTTACCTGTTTCTATGTTGGTTTCGGTTTGCCTGGTATGGCTCTTGATTAGAGGCAGGTGGTTTGCATTTTCCTCTAATCAAGAGTCATATTTAGGTAGGGCATTATCACTGTGTGTTTGTGGGTGATTGTCTCCTGTGATGTCTTCGTTATGTTAGATGTATTCACTTTTGGAGCTGTTTGACTGTTCGTTCGTTTCGATGTCCGTTCCTGTTCGTGAGTTTACGTTTGTTCCATGTAAGTTTATGTTCAGGTTGCGTGTACGTCGTTTTGTTATTTTGTAGTTTGTTAAAGTGTTTTGTTTCGTGACCATCGTGTTAATAAATAAAGATGGCATATTTCCCTAACTCCGCATTTTGGTCCGAAGATCCTTCTCTCCTCACCTCATCTGAGGATGAGGAGAGCGACAGCTATTACAGAATCACCCACCAAAATACAGAGACCAAGCGGTATGGGAAAAATGCTCGACGGAGCAACAAGGACTTTTGGACTTGGGAGGAGATCCTGTCTGGTAGAGGACCCTGGGCGCAAACTGGAGGAAATCGCTGCTCTCGTGAGAAGAGTGAGGCAGTCACAGCCCAGGAGCGCTGGTATGAGGAGGCAGCTAGGAGACGTGGATGGAAGCCGGAGATTCAAGCTCGTAACCGGAATTATGAGGGGACACGTCTTGCACGGAAGCCCGAAAAGCCCGTGAGTAACTCCCAAAAATTTCTTGGGGGGGGGCTAAGGGGTTGTGGGCCAAGGGCAGGTAGGAGACCTGCGCCCACTTCCCAGGCTAACCGTGGAGAGCGGGAGTACGGGCAGACACCGTGTTACGCAGTAGAGCGCACGGTGTCTCCTGTACGTGTGCATAGCCCAGTGCGGGTTATTCCACCTCCCCGCACTGGTAGGGCTAGATTGGGCATTGAGCCAGGTGTCATGAGGCCGGCTCAACGCGTCTGGTCTCCAGTGCGTCTCCTCGGGCCGGCATACATGGCACCTGCCTTACGCATGGTTTCCCCGGTTCGCCTGCATAGCCCAGTGCGGGCTATTCCACCTCGCCGCACTGGCAGGGCGACCGGGAGCATTCAACCAGGTAAGGTTGGGCAGGCTCAATGCTCAAGAGAGCCAGTACGCCTGCACGGTCCGGTATTTCCGGCGCCACCTCCCCGCCCCAGCCTAGTACCTACAGTGCCTATATTACGCACTAGGCTACCAGTGCATTTCCAGAGCCCTGTTCCTCCTCCACGCACTCTCCCTATAGTGCGTGTATCCAGTTCGGTGCCTCCAGTTCCGGCCCCACGCACTAAGCCACCTGTGCGTCTCCCAAGTCCTGTACACACTGTCACTTCTCCCCGTACTAGTCCTGAGGTGCGTGCCCTCAGCCAGGTGCCACCAGTGCCGGTACCACGCACCAGGTATAGAGTACGCTTTGAGAGTTCAGTGTGCCCTGTCTCTGCTCCCCGCACTAGTAGGAAGGTGTTTATCATTAGCACGGTGCCTCCAGTTCCGGCACCACGCACCAGGTCTACAGTGCGCCATATCCGGCCAGAGCCATCCGTCTCCCCAGCGCCATCTGAGCCATCCGTCTCCCCAGCGCCATCTGAGCCATCCGTCTCCCCAGCGCCATCTGAGCCATCTGTCTTCCCAGCGCCATCTGAGCCATCCGTCTTCCCAGCGCCATCTGAGCCATCCGTCTGCCAGGAGCCTGCAAAGCCGCCCGTCTGCCATGAGCCTGCAAAGCCGCCCGTCTGCCATGAGCCTACAGAGCCGTCAGCCAGACAGGAGCCGCTAGAGCCATCAGCCAGACAGGAGCCGCTAGAGCCGTCAGCCAGACAGGATCTGCCAGAGCCGCCAACCAGACAGGATCTGCCAGAGCCGCCAACCAGACAGGATCTGCCAGAGCCGCCAACCAGACAGGATCTGCCAGAGCCGCCAACCAGACAGGATCTGCCAGAGCCGCCAACCAGACAGGATCTGCCAGAGCCGCTAACCAGACAGGATCTGCCAGAGCCGTCAGTGAGCCATGAGCAGCCAGAGCCGTCAGTGAGCCATGAGCAGCCAGAGCCGTCAGTGAGCCATGAGCAGCCAGAGCCGTCAGTGAGCCATGAGCAGCCAGAGCCGTCAGTGAGCCATGAGCAGCCAGAGCCGTCAGTGAGCCATGAGCAGCCAGAGCCGTCAAAGAGCCATGAGCAGCCAGAGCCGTCAGAGCGCCATGAGCGTCGTGAGCCGTCAGCCTGCCATGAGCGTCGAGAGCCGTCAGCCTGCCATGAGCGTCGAGAGCCGTCAGCCTGCCATGAGCGTCGAGAGCCGTCAGCCTGCCATGAGCGTCGAGAGCCGTCAGCCTGCCATGAGCGTCGAGAGCCGTCAGCCTGCCATGAGCGTCGAGAGCCGTCAGCCTGCCATGAGCGTCGAGAGCCGTCAGCCTGCCATGAGCGTCGAGAGCCGTCAGCCTGCCATGAGCGTAGAGAGCCGTCAGTCTGCCATGAGCGTCGAGAGCCGTCAGCCAGCATGGACCTGCCAGAGCCGTCCAAACAGGACCTGCCAGAGTCCTTCAGCCGGGATCTGCCCCTTGTCCCGGTGTTGCCCCTTGTCCCGGTGCTGCCCCTTGTCCCGGTGCTGCCCCTTGTCCCGGTGCTGCCCCTTGTCCCGGTGCTGCCCCTTGTCCCGGTGCTGCCCCTTGTCCCGGTGCTGCCCCTTGTCCCGGTGCTGCCCCTTGTCCCGGTGCTGCCCCTTGTCCCGGTGCTGCCCCTTGTCCCGGTGCTGCCCCTTGTCCCGGTGCTGCCCCTTGTCCCGGTGCTGCCCCTTATTCCAGTGATGGTCCTTGTTTTTGTGCTGCCCCTTGTCCCGGTGCTACCCCTTGTCCCGGTGCTGCCCCTTGTTCCGGTGCTAGCTGATTATTTAGGGGAAGGTAATGTTTGGGTGGTCAGTGGTAGGGGTAGACAGAAGAGGGGAGTGACTATGGTGGTATGGGGACAGCGTCCGGAACCGGAACCACCACCGTGGTCAACTGCCCACCCGGACCCTCCCCTGGACTTTGTGCTGGTGCGCCCGGCGTTCGCACCTTGGGGGGGGGGTACTGTAACAGTCCTGACCTATTTATGTTAGTTTTTATGTGTTTTTGGTCAGGGCATGTGTTTTGGGTGGGCAGTCTATGTTACCTGTTTCTATGTTGGTTTCGGTTTGCCTGGTATGGCTCTTGATTAGAGGCAGGTGGTTTGCATTTTCCTCTAATCAAGAGTCATATTTAGGTAGGGCATTATCACTGTGTGTTTGTGGGTGATTGTCTCCTGTGATGTCTTCGTTATGTTAGATGTATTCACTTTTGGAGCTGTTTGACTGTTCGTTCGTTTCGATGTCCGTTCCTGTTCGTGAGTTTACGTTTGTTCCATGTAAGTTTATGTTCAGGTTGCGTGTACGTCGTTTTGTTATTTTGTAGTTTGTTAAAGTGTTTTGTTTCGTGACCATCGTGTTAATAAATAAAGATGGCATATTTCCCTAACTCCGCATTTTGGTCCGAAGATCCTTCTCTCCTCACCTCATCTGAGGATGAGGAGAGCGACAGCTATTACAGTTCCCACATATGCTGAGCAGTTGTTGGCTTCTTTTCCGTCACTCTGCGTTCCAATTCATCCAAATCCATCTCAATTGGGTTGAGGTCGGGTGATTGTGGAGGCCAGGTCATCAGATGCAGCACTAACACTCTCCTTTTTGGTCAAATAACCCTTACACAGCCTGTTATATGTACTGTAGTTCTGTCCTTGTGCTGTTCATGTCTTTTCATGTTTCATGTTTTGTTTGGACCTCAGGCGATCCTAATAAAATACCATATGGTCATGTCCACTGCTCATTCAAAACACTGCCCAGTGTGTGTGTGTGTGTGTGTGTGTGTGTGTGTGTGTGTGTGTGTGTGTGTGTGTGTGTGTGTGTGTGTGTTTACTTGTTTCCGTGTGTCCTTCTCCTCTCTCTCTCTACTCCTATCTCTCTCGCTCTCCTCTCTTTCTCACTCTCCTCTCTCTCTCTCTCACTCTACTCTCTCTCTCTCGCTGTGACCAGTTCCATCCAGCCATATAGAGATCCATTAAAAGATAGACACGCTATAGGCCAATCTGTCCACCGGCGAGAGAAATGTACTGTATATGTGATGTGTTGATATAGCACCGGACATATATAGTAACATGGTACATTTATAGACACAACACCAGTAACATATCAAATGTATGTATACACTACCGTTCAAAAGTTTGGCGTCACTTAGAAATGTCCTTGTTTTTGAAAGAAAAGCACATTTTTTGTCCATTAAAATAACATCAAATTGATCATAAATACAGTGTAGACATTTTTTATGTTTTAAATGACTATTGTAGCTGGAAACGGCAGATTTTCTTATGGAATATCTGCATAGGCGTACAGAGGCTCATTATCAGCATCCACCACTCCTGTGTTCCAATGGCACGTCGTGTTAGCTAATCCAAGTTGATCATTTTAAAAGGCTAATTGATCATCAGAAAACCCTTTTGCAATTATGTTAGCACAGCTGAAAACTGTTGTCCTGATTAAAGAAGCAATAAAATTGGCATTCTTTAGACTAGTTGAGTATCTGGAGCATCAGCATTTGTGGGTTTGATTACAGGCTCAAAATGGACAGAAACAAAGTACTTTCTTCTGAAACTCATCAGTCTATTTTTGTTCTGAGAAATGAAGTCTATTCCATGTGAGAAATTGCCAAGAAACTGAAGACCTTGTACAACGCTGTGTACTACTCCCTTCACAGAACAGCGCAAACTGGCTGTAACCAGAATAGAAAGAGGAGTGGGAAGCCCCGGTGCACAACTGAGCAAGAGGACAAATACATTAGAGTGTCTAGTTTGAGAAACAGAGGCCTCACAAGTCCTCAACAGGCAGCTTCATTAAATAGGACCCGCAAAACGCCAGTCTCAACGTCAATAGTGAAGAGGTGCTTCTAGGCAGAGTTCCTCTGTCCAGTGTCTGTGTTCTTTTGCCCATCTTAATATTTTCTTTGTATTGGCCAGTCTGAGATATGGCTTTTTCTTTGCAACTCTGCCTAGAAGGCCAGCATCCTGGAGTTGCCTCTTCACAGTTGACGTTGAGACTAGTATTTCGCGTATTCCTGTCGTATTCCTGTTCGTAATGTTGGTGAGTTGACGTTGCTCTTATATCCAATAGATCCTCCCAACTGCATGTAATAAAACCTAAGATTACCTGGGATAACAATGTAAGAAATAACACTTAAATTAACAAAATACTGCATAGTTTCCTAGGAACGCGAAGCGAGGCGGCCATCTCCGTCGGCGCCGGAAGTACAAGATACCATTTGAAAGGAAACACTTTGAAGATTGAAAATTGGAAATTAATGAAAGAGAATATAACACATTAGATGTGGTAAAAGATAATACAAACAAACAAATATTTTTTTTAACCATCTTTGAAATTCAAGAGAAAGGCCATACTTCCAGATAGGAGTCTAGCTGTCATTTAGATTTTGACCACCAGATGGCAGGAGTGTGTGCACAAAGTTTCAGACTGATCCAGTGAAGAATTACATTGCTGCAAAATATTTTGTATCAAGTCTGCCAGGAGTTTGCCCAAATGTGCCAAATTGGTCAATTGATACATTTTCAAGCACATAATTATAGAAAAAATACAAAAATGCTATGGTAATAAACATGAACATTTACACACTCCTAGGAATGTCATATGTGATGGATCATTAGTTTATACACTCACTTTCACACATCTAGATGGCTGGGCGGGTTGGGTGTGGAGCAAAGACAGCAGTGGGGTCAAATTGTAGAGCCCAGTTCCTACATTTGAACATAAAACTTGATTTTATCAAACAAAAATATCTCTGGGATCCTCAGGATGACAAATCAGAGCAAGATTACTGAATGTAAGTACATTATTTACCTTCAGAGGTGAATTTATCAAACCAGTTGCCGTGATAAAAGTGTTTCGTTGTTATGCACTATCCTCAAACAGTAGCATGGCATTTTTTCACTGTAATAGCTACTGTTAATTGGACACTGCATTTAGATTAACAAGAATTTAAGCTTTCTGCCCGTATAAGACATGTCTATATCACCGGAAAGTTGTCGCTATACAATTTCATTCTAGTCACATTAGTGCACGTTAGCAACAACCGTTCCGATTTAGGAACACCCATCCCGTAGAGGTTTTAATAAGATAACCAATGGTCAGCTAGGAAACTAGGATATATTATGCAGCTAACTATTTACAGTAACAGCAGTTAATTAATAAGTCAATACACACAAAATTTAATGCAGAGAGAAATCATACCTTTTCTTGACACGGTGGCACAGTTTGGGCAGCTATTAATCAATGAATTAATAGAAAATAGATTCATAGATTCATAGAATGAAGTTAGAAGGTTGACCACCTACTTTGAAAGGACAGGAAGTGTTGGCTGTGCACCTGACCAGACATTCCACATTTAACCCCACCCACATTTGTTGTTTTTTGGTTTTATACGCAAAAATATAATGAAAAAAATCAAATCAATTAGAGAGGAGGTTTTAACAGGTTCATGTTTATCAAACATTTGGAAGAAGCAATTTCAGAAGTTCATCAAGTGCAGCGTCTGGATGCTCCTTATTAATCAACAAATCATCAGATCAACAATTATTTTTATTTTTTTACATCATCCACATAGGAGTCACAGCATTATACATTATTTTAGGCCCAGCATTTGGAACCTTGGAAGTATATAGTGATCACTGCATCCAATGGGTACGGATACAGCTTTAGAACAGAGTTCTACAGTATTAGTAAACACCTCCCCCATAAGCATTCCTGTCTCTTCTATAGATGTTATATCCTCGGTAGTTTATCAGAGACAGACATAATATGGAAAACGGAACAAAACAAAGCAAGAGAAGAAGAAAAAAACATACGGTGCATTATCAGTCCATTAATCAGTTGGTGTGAGTATGTACTGCGGGGCTAAAGCTGTGAACCAATAGGCTTGGCTCCCTCATCCTGTAATGGACGTTAGGGCGCAGGTGCTGTTGGATAGTTTAATATAAATGAACACGTAATGATACAAAAACCCGATGAGCGTCTGGACATGAGAACATAAACAAAGACAATAATGCCTGACGGGCAGTGCTATATATAGGAGGAGTAATCAGGGAAGTGATAAGGTCCAGGTGTGCCTAATGAAGGGTTGCCAGGTGTGTGTAGTGATGGGTTGCCAGGACCTCTGGTAAGTAGACAGGCGACGTCGAACTCCGAAGAGGAGAGGCGCGAGTAGACGTGACACATCCCTTCCAGGCTTTAGGGATGGAGGGTGGACAATGAGCCTGTCGTATCAGATGTAAGGAAGAAGGAGAGAGGAACGGAGAGGGAGAGAGAGGGAGGGATGAATGATGGTAGGAGGGAGGGAGAATAGAGAGGGTTAGGGTTAGAACAGAGAGGATTAGAACAGAGAGGATTAGAACAGAGAGGGTTAGAACAGAGAGGATTAGAACAGAGAGGATTAGAACAGAGAGGGTTAGAACAGAGAGGGTTAGAACAGAGAGGATTAGAGGGAGGGAAGGAAGGAGAGGGTTAGAACAGAGAGGATTAGAACAGAGAGGATTAGAGCAGAGAAGGTTAGAACAGAGAGGGTTAGAACAGAGAGGGATAGAACAGAGAGGATTAGAACAGAGAGGGTTAGAACAGAGAGGGTTAGAAACAGAGAGGATTAGAACAGAGAGGATTAGAACAGAGAGGATTAGAACAGAGAGGGTTAGAACAGAGGGGATTAGAACAGAGAGGGTTAGAACAGAGAGGGTTAGAACAGAGAGGGTTAGAACAGAGAGGGTTAGAACAGAGAGGGTTAGAACAGAGAGGGTTAGAACAGAGAGGGTTAGAACAGAGAGGATTAGAACAGAGAGGATTAGAACAGAGAGGGTTAGAACAGAGAGGGTTAGAACAGAGAGGATTAGAACAGAGAGGATTAGAACAGAGAGGATTAGAGGGAGGGAAGGAAGGAGAGGGTTAGAACAGAGAGGATTAGAACAGAGAGGGTTAGAACAGAGAGGATTAGAACAGAGAGGGTTAGAACAGAGAGGATTAGAACAGAGAGGGTTAGAACAGAGAGGGTTAGAACAGAGAGGGTTAGAACAGAGAGGGTTAGAACAGAGAGGGTTAGAACAGAGAGGGTTAGAACAGAGAGGATTAGAACAGAGAGGATTAGAACAGAGAGGATTAGAACAGAGAGGGTTAGAACAGAGAGGGTTAGAACAGAGAGGATTAGAACAGAGAGGGTTAGAACAGAGAGGATTAGAACAGAGAGGATTAGAACAGAGAGGGTTAGAACAGAGAGGGTTAGAACAGAGAGGGTTAGAACAGAGAGGATTAGAACAGAGAGGATTAGAACAGAGAGGGTTAGAACAGAGAGGGTTAGAACAGAGAGGGTTAGAACAGAGAGGATTAGAACAGAGAGGGTTAGAGCAGAGAGGGATAGAACAGAGAGGGTTAGAACAGAGAGGATTAGAACAGAGAGGGTTAGAACAGAGAGGATTAGAACAGAGAGGATTAGAACAGAGAGGGTTAGAACAGAGAGGGTTAGAACAGAGAGGATTAGAACAGAGAGGGTTAGAGCAGAGAGGGATAGAACAGAGAGGGTTGGAACAGAGAGGATTAGAGGGAGGGAAGGAAGGAGAGACACAGGGCTCTCAGAGGGTCAGGAGCATAAAGAACAGAGCATGGTACTGTGTACGTGTGTGTGTGTGTGTGTGTGTGTGTGTGTGTGTGTGTGTGTGTGTGTGTGTGTGTGTGTGTGTGTGTGTGTGTGTGTGTGTGTGTTTTTGTCACTCATGCACACTGTAAGTCTTCATTGTTTGATAAACTGAGTGTGCCTGTGATTGTTTGTTCTTACTCATTGTATATGTATAATTGGTCTCTTCACATTATTTATGACTGTGGTTGTGTGTTTGTTTGTATGGGTGTGTGTGTGTGTGTGTTAGTGTGTGATTGTGTGTATAGTTTTGTATTTGTGTATATTGTGTGTGTGTTACTGTGTGTACATACGCATATCAGAGTTTATGCTCTTTGTCCATTTATTCCAGCTAATATCCCTGAATGACCAGCCCCAGTCAATACAAACCATTATGTCTAGAGAGAGAGGCGGAGAGAGAGAGAGAGAGAAAGACAAAGAGAGAGAGGGAGAGAGAGAGAGAGAGAGAGAGCCCTTTATGGTTGTGAGGTCTGGGGTCCACTCACCAACCAAGATTTCACAAAATGGGGCAAACACCAAATTGAGACTCTGCATTGTAACGGTCCTGACCTGTTTTATGTTGTTTTTGTATGTGTTTAGGTCAGGGCATGTGTTTTGGGTGGGCAGTCTATGTTATCTGTTTCTATGTTGGTTTTGGTTGCCTGGTATGGCTCTTAATTAGAGGCAGGTGTTTTGCGTTCTCCTCTAATTAAGAGTCATATTTAGGTAGGGTGTTCTCACTGTTTGTTCGTGGGTGATTGTCTCCTGTGTCTGTGTCGATGTTACACCATACGGGATTGTTTCGCTTTGTTCGTGCGTTTTTGTAGTAAGTACTTGTTCGTTCGTTCTGCGTGTGTTATGTCAGTTCGTCGTGCTAAGTCTGTCTACTTTCGTTTTGTTATTTTGTTAGTTTATTCAAGTATAGTTTGTTTCGTTTCGTCTTGTAAATAAAATTCATCATGTATTCACAACCCGCTGCGCCTTGGCTCGATCACTACTCCTCCTCTTCTTATGAAGAGAGAGAGGAACGCCGTTACATGCATGCAGAATTTTGCAAAAATATCCTCCGCGTACAACGCAGAACACCAAATAATACATGCAGAGCAGAATTAGGCCGATGCCCACTAATTATCAAAATCCAGAAAAGAGCCGTTAACTTCTACAACCACCTAAAAGGAAGCGATTCCCAAACCTTCCATAACAAAGCCATCACCTACAGAGAGATGAACCTGGAGAAGAGTCCCCTAAGCAAGCTGGTCCTAGGGCTCTGTTCACAAACACAAACACACCCCACAAAGCCCCAGGACAACAGCACAATTAGACCCAACCAAATCATGAGAAAACAAAAAGATAATTACTTGACACATTGGAAAGAATTAACAAAAAACAGAGCAAACTAGAATGCTATTTGGCCCTAAACAGAGAGTACACAGTGGCAGAATACCTGACCACTGTGACTGACCCAAACTTAAGGAAAGCTTTGACTATGTACAGACTCAGTGAGCATAGCCTTGCTATTGAGAAAGGCCGCCGTAGGCAGACATGGCTCTCAAGAGAAGACAGGCTATGTGCTCACTGCCCACAAAATGAGGTGGAAACCGAGCTGCACTTCCTAACTTCCTGCCCAATGTATGACCATATTAGAGACACATATTTCCCTCAGATCACACAGATCCACAAAGAATTCGAAAACAAATCCAATTTTGATAAACTACCATATCTACTGGGTGAAATTCCACAGTGTGCCATCACAGCAGCAAGATTTGTGACCTGTTGCCACAAGAAAAGGGCAACCAGTGAAAAACAAACACCATTGTAAATACAACCCATATTTATGCTTACTTATTTTAACATGTGTGCTTTAACCATTTGTACATTGTTACAACACTGTATATATTTAATATGACACTCGTAATGTCTTTATTGTTTTGAAACTTCTGTATGTGTAATGTTTACTGTTAATTCGTTTTGTTTGTTTCACTTTTGTGTATTGTCTACCTCATTTGCTTTGGCAATGTTAACACATGTTTCCCATGCCAATAAAGCCCCTTGAATTGAATTGAATTGAGAGAGAGAGAGAGAGAGAGAGAGAGAGAAAGACAAAGAGAGAGAGTGTGTGTCACAATGAGGACAGCATATTTGAGCCAGTCCCCAAAACCCCATATCAAATCAATAAAAATCAATAAAAAAACATCACACAATTTCCTCTCCTACTATCCTTCCCTGCTCTCTGTCCTATGCTTTCTGTTCAATCTCTCAGTTTCTGTGTGAAAAGTCCTTTGGTCTGGAGTCCAAACTGGAGATTTTTGGTTCCAACCGCCGTGTCTTTGTGAGACACAGTGTGGGTGAACAGATGATCTCCACATGTGTATTTTCCACCGTGAAGCATGGAGGAGGAGGTGTGATGGTGTGGTGGTGCTTTGCTGGTGACACTGTTTGTGATTTATTTAGAATTCAAGGCACACATAACCAGCATGGCTACCAGAGCATTCTGCAGTGATACGCCATCCCATTTGGTTTGGGCTTAGTGGGACTATCATTTGTTTTTCAACAGGACAATGGCCCAACACACCTCCAGGCTGTGTAAGGGCTATTTGACCAGAAGGAGAGTGATGGAGTGCTGCATCAGATGACCTGGCTTCCACAATCCCTCAACCTCAACCAGATTGAGATGGTTTGGTTATGGTTATGAACATTTTTGAACATCTTGGCATAGTTCTGTTATAATCTCCACCTGGCACAGCCAGAAGAGGACTGGCCACCCCTCATAGCCTGGTTCCTCTCTAGGTTTCTTCCTAGGTTTTGGCCTTTCTAGGGAGTTTTTCCTAGCCACCGTGCTTCTACACCTGCATTCTATCTGTTTGGGGTTTTAGGCTGGGTTTCTGTACAGCACTTCGAGATATTAGCTGATGTACGAAGGGCTATATAAAATAAACTTGATTGATTGATTGAATGGTTTGGGAAGAGTCGGGCTGCAGAGAGCAGCGAACAAGTGCTCAGCATATGTGGGAACTCCTTCAAGACTGTTGGAAAAGCATTCCAGGTGAAGCTGGTTGAAAGAATGCAAAGAGTGTGCAAAGCTGTCATCAAGGCAAAGGGGTGTCTACTTGAAGAATCACAAAAGTAAAATATATTTAGATTTGTTTAACACTTTTTTGGTTACTACATATTCCATATGTGTTATTTCCAGCTGGATGAGGGGACTCAATCAATCAATCAATTTTATTTTATATAGCCCTTCGTACATCAGATAATATCTCGAAGTGCTGTACAGAAACCCAGCCTAAAACCCCAAACAGCTAGAATGCAGGTGTAGAAGCACGGTGGCTAGGAAAAACTCCCTAGAAAGGCCAAAACCTAGGAAGAAACCTAGAGAGGAACCAGGCTATGAGGGGTGGCCAGTCCTCTTCTGGCTGTGCCGGGTGGATATTATAACAGAACTATGCCAAGATGTTCAAAAATGTTCATAAGTGACAAGCATGGTCAAATAATAATCATGAATAATTTTCAGTTGGCTTTTCATAGCTGATCATTAAGAGTTGAAAAACAACAGGTCTGGGACAGGTGGCGGTTCCATAACCGCAGGCAGAACAGCTGAAACTGGAATAGCAGCAAGGCCAGGCGGACTGGGGACAGCAAGGAGTCACCACGGGCGGCAGTCCCGACGCATGGTCCTAGGGCCCAGGTCCTCCGAGAGAAAGAAAGAGAGAAGGAGAAAATTAGAGAGAGCCAAGATTTTCAAAATGTTCATAAATGACAAGCATGGTCAAATAATAATCAGGAATAAATCTCAGTTGGCTTTTCATAGCCGACTCTTTTCTTTGCTCAGCTCTTGGCATTGCAAGGCTTGGTAATGATATGAGACGGGGTCACTGTATTTTAGATGTTTCCAAAACTTAACTTCTCTTTCTGAGTTTTTATTATTAGTGGATATTGGCCTAATTCTGCCCTGCATGCATTGTTTGTAGTTTTCCTCTGGACACGTAGGAGACTCTTACAGAACTCTGCATGCAGGGTTTCAATGGGGTGTTTGACCCATTTGATGAAATCTTGTTTTGCAAGTGGAACCCACACCTCGCTGTCATAAAGTGCAATTGGCTCAATGACACATTCAATTAGTTTTAGCCAAATTTTAATAGGTATTTCAATTTGAATTTCTTTTTTTAATGGTGTAGAATGCCCTGCGTGCTTTCTCTCTCAGTTCATTCACTGCCTCATTAAGGTGTCCAGTTGAGCTTATTTTAAAACCTAAGTATTTGTATTGTGTGCAGTACTCTATATTTTGTACCAATTGAGAACTTTGGTCTAATTCCCTGAGATCTGGATGTTCTCTGGAAAATCATTATTTAGTATTTTTGGGGTTTACTGCCAGGGCCCAGGTCTGGCAGTAGTGATCTAGCAGGTCCAGGCTCTGCTGTAGGCCATGTGCTGTGGGTGACAGCAGGCATAGGTCATCTGCGAAGAGTAGACATTTAACCTCTGAATTGTAGACACTAACACCTGGGTCTGAGGATTTGTCTAGAATAGTGGCCAATTCATTGATGTAAGAATTGAAGAGTGCAGGGCTCAGATTGCAATCCTGGCGAACGCCTCGCCCCAGGTTAAAGAATTCTGTTCTTTTCTTGCCAATTTTGATGCTGCACATATTGCCAGTATACATTGATTTAATTGTCATATGTTTTACCCCTGACACCACTTTCAATAACTTTGTAGAACAGCCCTGTTAAATAGAATCAAATGCTTTTTGGAAGTTGATAAAGCAAGCGTACATTTTGGTATTATTTTGGTGGACATGTTTATCTATCAGGGTGTATAGGGTATAAATATGATCGGTCGTGTGATGTTTTGGTATAAATCCAATTTTGTTTTTACTCAAGACATTGTGCTTATTAACTTCTCTGGGATAGGTGTGACGGTAGCGTCCCACTTGGCCAAAATCCAGAAAAAATGTGGCGCGCCAAATTCAAATATATTACTATAAAAATCAATCTTTCATGAAATCACACATGAAAGACACCAAATTAAAGCTACACATGTTGTGAATCCAGCCAACATATCTGATTTCAAAAAGGATTTACGGGGAAAGCACACCAAACGATTATGTTAGCTCAGTACATAGCCACAGAAAAACACAGCCATTTTCCCAGCAAAAGATAGTTGTCACAAAAAGCAGAAATGGAGATAAAATTAATCACTAACCCTTGATGATCTTCATCAGATGACACCCATAGGACATCATGTTACACAATACATTTATGTTTTGTTCGATAATGTGCATATTTATATCCACATCTCTCTGTTTACATTGGCGCCATGTTCAGAAATGCCTCTAAAATATCCGGAGTAATTGCAGAGAGCCAAGTCAAATAACAGAAATACTCATCATAAACTTTGATGAAAGATACATGTTTTACACAGAATTAAAGATACACTTGTTCTTAATGCAACCGCTGTGTCAGATTTTTAAAAAACTTTACGTAAAAAGCACACCATGCAATAATCTGAGACGGCGCTCAGATCTAACAACATTTCTCCGCCATGTTGGAGTCAACAGAAATACGAAATTACATCATAAATATTCCCTTACCTTTGACTATGTTCATCAGAATGCAATGCCAGGAATCCTAGTTCCACAATAAATCGTTGTTTTGTTCGATAATGTCCATTACTTATGTCTAAATAGCTACTTTTGCTAGCATGTGTAGTACACGTGTCCAAACGCTCGCGCAGATGCAGGCAAACGTCGGACGAAAACTTCAAAAAGTTATATTAGAAGTCGAATAAACTGGTCAACATAGTAGATAATCAATCTTCAGGATGTTGTTATCATATATATCCAATAACGTTCCAACTGGAGCATTCCTTCATGTCTGTAGAAGTTATGGAACGCAAGGCGATATCATGAGGAAAGTGCGTGACCAAGAACTGGCAATCTGCCAGACCAATGACTGAAACACCTCCCATCCGGTCCCACATCACAGTAGAGGCTTCATTCAGCGTTCTACAGACTGTTGACATCTAGTGGAAGGCATAGGAAAGTGCAAGCAGATCCAGGGAATTGAATAGGCAATGACTTTAACATCGACCAGTCTCAGAATTCTCACTTCCTGTTTGGATTTTTTCTCAGGTTTTTGCCTGCCATATGAGTTCTGTTATACTCACATACATCATTCAAACAGTTTTAGAAACTTCAGAGTGTTTTCCATCCAATAGTAATAACAATATGCATATATTAGCATCTGGGACAGAGTAGGAGGCAATTCACTATGGGTACGCAATTCATCCAAAAGTGAAAATGCTGCCCCATATATCAAATTAGTTAACCTGTTTGGGCTGCAGGGGCAGTATTGAGTAGCCGGATGAAAGGTGCCCATTTCAAACGACCTCGTACTCAATTCTTGCTCGTACAATATGCATATTGTTATTACTATTGGATAGAAAACACTCTCTAGTTTCGCAAACCGTTTGAATTATATCTGTGAGTAAAACAGAACTCCTTTTGCAGCAAATTTCCTGACAGGAAGTGGAAAATCTGAAATCGATGCTCTGTTCTAGGGCCTGCCTATTAATGTCCTTGATATTTATTAGTATAGATGCACTTCATACGTCTTCCACTAGATGTCGACAGGCAGTGAGAGAAGAAATGGAGTGAATAACTTGATCTGGGGTCGAACAAAAGCTCTTTGTATGACGTGTCACCAGTTTCCTGTTTTCTGGAGAGTGCGTGAAGGGACCTGGTTTTGCCTTCTGTACAGCTGTCGTTATAGACGACTAATATCTCCGGCTTTGATTTTATTTGATACATGTGACAATATCATCGTAAAGTATGTTTTTTCAATATAGTTTTATTAGATTATTGAAATTTTTTCGGGACGTTAGGCGTGTTGCGTTGTGTGTCTTTGTTCAGGAAGGAGAGCTTCGCGCCACTTTGCAAGCTTTCCGTGCTAATTGACTGGAGAAGAGGACATTCTAAATCCAAACAACGATTGTTCCCGACAAAGGACCCCTTGTACAACATTCTGATGAAAGATCGTCAAAAGTAGGACACATTTTATGATGCTATTTCATATATCGATCGAACATGTGAAATAGTCGTTCGTGCCCAGATTTTGGGTACTCTCTCGCTATACCTAAGCTGGATGTCGTAATGAAGTTATTTTTACAATTCTAACACGGCGATTGCATTAAGAACTAGTGTATCGATCATTTCCTATACAACATGTATTTTTTAGTAACGTTTATGTATAGTTATTTGGTCAGAATAGTTGAGTGCCATAAAAATATCCGCACATTCTGGGAAAAAGATGCTACGTTAGCACAATGTATAACCACTGATTTCAGCTCTAAATATGCACATTTTCGAACAAAACATAAGTGTATGTATAACCTGATGTTATAGGACTGTCATCTGATGAAGCTTATCAAGGTTAGTCAAAAATTATATATCTTTTGCTGGTTTATTCACTATCGCTAACGTGCCTATTGCTATCGCTAACGTGCCTTGATGAATGAATGCGGTAGTGTGGTAGGCTATTGTAGTAAGCTAATATAATGCTATAATGTGTTTTCGCTGTAAAACACTTAAAAAATCGGAAATATTGGCTGGATTCACAAGATGTTTGTCTTTAATTTGCTATACACCATCGATTTTTCAGAAATGTTTTATGATGAGTATTTAGGTATTTGACGTTGGTGTCTGTAATTACTCTGGCTGCTTTGGTCCTATTTGTGACGGTAGCTGTGATGGTAGCTGCAATGTAAAACTGATTTATAGCTCAAATATGCACATTTTTGGAACAAAACATAGATTTATTGTATAACATGTTATAAGACTGTCATCTGATGAAGTTGTTTCTTGGTTAGTTTGGTTGGTTCTTGGTTAGTTAGGTTGGCTTTGTGCATGCTACCTGTGCTGTGAAAAATGTCTGTCCTTTTTTGCATTTGGTGGTGAGCTAACATAAATATATGTGGTGTTTTCGCTGTAAAACATTTAAAAAATCGGACATGTTGGCTGGATTCACAAGATGTTTATCTTTCATATGCTGTATTGGACTTGTTAATGTGTGAAAGTTAAATATTTCAAAAAAATATATTTTGAATTTCGCGCCCTGCACTTGAAGTGGCTGTTGTCATATTGTGCCCGGCTTCGGGCTTGCAGCCCAAAGAAGTTAAGGAAGTTTCGAACTCTTACATTTATAATGAAAACCTTCCCCATGTTACTGTTCACACAAACGCCAAATGTAAATGTTAGGGTGAAATTTGTCTCCGTTCTTAAAGATTGGGGTTATGAGTCCTTGATTCCAGATGTCAGGGAAATAACCTGCACTCAGGATCAATTTAAACAGTTTTAATATAGCCAATTGACATTTTGCACTAGTGAATTTGAGGTCAGCATGCTTTTTTAAATTTGACGGCCAGAAGATTCTTATGGAGCTCCTGGTCAGTAATTGGGGAGTCCAGTGGACTTTCATTGTCCTTTATAGCTTTTTCTAACCCATTGAACTGCTCATGAATTTGGCGTTGTTCTGCTTTTGCATCAATTTGAACGGTGTTGTAGAGTGTTTTAAAATGTGTTGTACATATGTCACCATTTTGTATCGCTAATTCTTCTTGTTTAGATTTATTAAATTTTTTGTTTGTGTTTATGGACTCCTCAATTAGTGTCAGCTGCTTGCTGTTGTGCTGTGTTTTTTTGGTTCTGAGTGTACGTTTATAGAGTTTTTAAAGTCTCACAGTAATGAAGGCGTAATTCACCATTTGGATCTCTGTGCTCTCTCTCTCCCTCTCCCCCTCTCCCTCTCTCCCTCTCTCCCTCTCTCTCTCTCGCTCTCTCGCTCTCTCACCCGGGGGCAAAGTCGAGCTGCAACAGGATTCAGTCCTGTTCCCACGGAGACCAGAGAGACATCGCTGCCATGACAACAAGGCTTCATCACGCGCTGGAGCGAAGAACTAGACCTCATGTCTCAGACATCTCTCTCTTTCTCTATCTATCTTCTTTTCCCCCCCTCTCTGTCCTTTTCACTTTTACATTATCTTTCTCATTGTTTACCGTCACATGGAGAGAGAGAGGGGGAGAGAGAGACACAATTAGACCCAACCAAATCATGAGAAAACAAAATTATAATTACTTGACACATTGGAAGGAATTAACAAAAAAACGGAGCAAACTAGAATGCTATTTGGACCTAAACAGAGAGTACACAGTGGCAGAATACCTGACCACTGTGACTGACCTAAAATGAAGGACATCTTGAGTGAGCATAGCCTTGCTATTGAGAGGCTGCCTCCTGCCAAATGTATGACCATATTAGAGACACATATTTCCCTCAGATTACACAGACCCACGAAAAATAAAACCTGTTGCCACAAGAGAAGGGCAAGGAGAGAGAGAGGGAAAGAGAAAGAATGTGAGAGAGAGATTACTTTGGCAATGTAAACATATGTTTCCCATGCCAATAAAGCCACATAAATTGAATTGAATTGAGAGAGAGAGAGAGAGAGGTCATGATCAGATGAGCTCCTGCATTTTTCAGCATGTTCTGAAAAAGACAGATTTAGAGTTAGATAAACTTTGATTTTTTTGTCACGAAAATTTACAGGGTGCTTCCCTCTACAATATAACCTTCACTCCAAATCAAAACTCAAAACCTACAACCTGATTTGGGACTGAATTACAGAATCACCTGGAAGGTTTACAACTACCAAAAGGTTATTATTCCAAGGCTATACATCAAACGCCCTGGAAAACAACAGAAACCTGAAAACACCATCCAACCTGGAACTGAGTGAGTAACTTTTAGTCTGAAACTATATTCTTTTTCCAAAAGCCAAGAAGAAAAATACCTTACATTACTTTATAAGGACTGAATTCTAAATTAAGGCTGCCAAGTTTGATACAACTTCAATTAGCACTGACGTGTCAAGTGAGAGGTGTCAATGCCCTTTAGCCCAACAATGGCAGGAGAGTCGATCAGTCTACTCCAACCAAATGGAGAGGCCTTAGACGCTGCCTCCTGCTGTTCAGAGGCAATTATAATACAGTACCCTGTGTATGTAAAGAATGAAAGGGAAGAAAATATCACAAAATGAAGCTCCTTATGGAAAATCAAGAGACACTTTTTGCTGACTATTATAAAAATGTGAACATCAGCAACCTCATCTTCAACACTAACCATCCCCTGGCATGGCACAGTGCTATATTAACACACTACCCCTCTGTTAAGAGAGGGGGTGTTAACGAGGGGAGGCAACTCAGGATGCTAGACAACGAGGACTCTGAGTCAGCTGATATAAATCTCTATAAGTCTGGAACAGTGTTGGTACAGGGCAACCCCAAACAGTTTCAGATGGACTTTCACCTAATCAAAGAATTAGCCCAGCAGGAGAAGCTCTCCCTTGATAAAGAGAGCGGGTCAGACTAGACCTCTTCATTTTACAACCCGACAAATGAGCAACCCCAAGCGTAAAATCAACCTCCCAGCACAGAGTACTACCCCCTCATTGAAATGAAGGATACATTTACCCAGCTGGAGGTAAGGCAGGTGGAGCTGGAACAGCAGGTGATTACACTCCAGTCAGCACAGACCCAGACAACAGTCCAGCACAAAAACACCCCCTCAGCCAGACCCAGAGAGCTGGAGGTGGAGAGAGACATATCTGCACACTGGACTGTGGTGAGATAACTTTAACAATACAAAAAGCAAAGCAGGAGAAGAACAGAGCACTAGAGGAGAGGATCAGAATGCTGGAGGAGAGGTTGAGAGGGATGGCGTGTCACAGAGATCAACCCACTAGAGAGGTGGCCACCCCCGCAGGGAAGCCAGCAGGACAGCCCACCTCAGCTCTCGACAAAAGTCTCGACACCACAGCAGAACAGTCCACACCAGACCCTGACCATAGTGTCGACACCACAGCAGAACAGACAAATGAAGAACCCCAAGCCCAGGGGATCTCACCCCCTCTGAGCACCCCCCCTGTCAGCCACCCTGATAGCCCTCCTGACAACCCCCCCACACCCACTGAGGACATACACAAGACACAGAATGTATTCCTTATGAACTCAAATGGAAAATATATACAAGAAAAAAAAAAACGTTTTCCCCAACACAGTGTGTCTAAACTCTTGGTGTCCAAACACCCAGCGCGCCCTAGAACTTCTGTCTGAGGACCAACTAAGTTCACCTAGCCACATAATAATACACACAGGCACAAACAACCTGAGAACACAGCAGGAAAGGGTGGCCACAGCACTGAAGGGAGTGATTGAAAAAGCTTATTCTACTTTCCTCAATGCACCAGTGGTTATCTCCACCCTGCTACCACGAAAAGACTTCCACCCTGCTACCATACAGCGGGTAAACGCAAGTATTTCCTGTGACTGTGCATCAAAACCAAATGTTTTCCTGACTCACCACTCCACCCTGGACTTGAACAGCCTCTATGACCAGGTCCACCTATACAAGGCAGCAGTGCCCACCTTCGCCCGGACTCTAAAAGACATCACTCTCAAACGCAGCCCCAACACATCACACAGGAGCAACAGATCAATAGATATGACGCCCAGACCAGCGAAACACTCTCCCAGACCTGTGGGATCCCCCCCCCAAAGGACCTACACATAGAGGACCCACGCCGAGAGGACCTACATCCAGACCACAGCAGCACCAGCCACATCCACACCCCCACCCCAACCAATCAACACCCCCCCAAGTCAACCATGCTCACACCTCAATTTAAGCCCTCTCAGATCGGACCTATGCCCCTCCTGCCCAGCCCATGCACCCACCCCACCCCCGCAAAGAGAGCCTCAACATGGAAGTCACACATATGCCCAGGTCGTGACCCCACTCTTACACTAGCCCAAGCCAATGGCATGTACCAGATGCTCAGCAGGCTCTGCTCACACTTACTGGCCTGAGGCCAAACCACACGACCAACAACATTGGACACTATAAAACACAAATCCTTCACTATCTCATCCTGGAATATCCAAGACCTGAGGTCATCTGCCTTTGGCCTAAAGAGCAGGAACCTGGACTTCATCAATGAAATCAGAAATACAGACATTGTCATCCTGCAAGAAACCTGGTATAGAGGAGACGGACCCACTGGTTGCCCTCTAGGTTACAGAGAGCTGGTTGTCCCATCCACCAAACTACCAGGTGTGAAACAGGGAAGGGACTCAGGGGGTATGCTAATTTGGTATAGAGCAGACATAATTCACTCCATTCAATTAATCAAAACAGGAACATTTTACATCTGGCTAGAATTTCAAAAGGAAATGATCTTAACAGAGAAAATGTCCTCGTGTGCTACCTATATCCTCACTCCCACACTCAGGACTCTGACTCTCTATTGGTTACACAGACTGTTGGCATCCCATCCTATTCTAAACATCTCTCGCCGGCTTTGTATTCATGTTACCTGATGAAATTGCTGTACAATATGATCTTGTTGCCATCTGATGCACATTCAGATGTCATAAATCAGCACTGCAGAACTCTCCCTGTCCTCTGCCGTGCCTTGATTGTATTACTGTTGATGATATCTGGAAATGTGCATGTACGCCCTGGCCCTTCTACTGTTGCTAGCCCCAATTTAAGATAGATGCCCTCAAATCGCAAACAAATCATCAAGGAACCCACCAGGTACAACACTAAATACGTAAACACGGGCACCCTCATAGATATTATCCTGACCAACTTGCCCTCCAAATACACCTCTGCTGTTTTCAATCAGGATCTCAGCGATCACTGCCTCATTGCCTGCATCCGCTATGGGTCCGCGGTCAAACGACCACCCCTCATCACTGTCAAACGCTCCCTAAAACACTTCTGCGAGCAGGCCTTTCTAATTGACCTGGGCCGGGTATCCTGGAAGGATATTGACCTCCTCCCGTCAGTCGAGGATGCCTGGTTATTCCTTGAAAGTAATTTCCTCACCATCTTTAATAAGCATGCCCCTTTCAAAAAATGTAGAGCTAAGAACAGATATAGCCCTTGGTTCACTCCGGACCTGACTGCCAACGACGAGCAAAAAAACATCCTGTGGAGTACTGCACTAGTATCAAATAGTCCCCACGATATGCAACTTTTGAGGGAAGTCAGGAACCAATACACACAGTCAGTTAGGAAAGCAAAGGATAGCTTTTTCAAACAGAAATTTGCATCCGGGAGCTCTAACTCCAAAAGGTTCTGGGACAATGTAAAGTCCATAGAGAATAAGAGCACCTCCTCCAAGCTGCCTACTGCACTGAGGCTAGGGAACACTGTCACCGCTGATAAATCCACGATAATTGAACATTTCAATAAGCATTTCTCTACGGCTGGCCATGCTTTCCTCCTGGCTACCCCAACCCCGGCCAACCGCTCCGCACCCCCTGCAGCTACTTGCCCAAGCCTCCCCAGCTTCTTCTTCACCCAAATCCAGATAGCAGATGTTCTGAAAGAGTTGCAAAACCTGGACCCGCACAAACCAACGGGGATAGACAATCTGGACCCTCACTTTCTAAAATTATCTGCCGCCATTGTTGCAACCCCCATTACCAGTCTGTTCAACCTCTCTTTCGTAGTGTCTGAGATTCCTAAAGATTGGAAAACTGCCGCGGTCATCCCCCTCTTCAAAGATGAAATAAATCACTTACTTTTGAAGATCTTCCTCTGTTTGCAATCCCAAGGGTCCCAGCTACAACATGAATGTTCATTTTGTTAGATAAAATCCTTCTTTATATCCCAAAAAGTCTGTTTAGTTGGCGCCATCGATTTCATCAATCAACTCGTTCAACATGCAGACAAAGGAGTCCAAAAAGCTACTGCTAAACTTTGCCCAAACAAGTCAAACAATGGTTTCATGTAATCCTCAGGTACCCTAAAATGTAAATAAACTATATTATTAAATACGGAAAGTAGTATGTTCAATGGGAAAGCAAAATTGGCAAGCGTGCGCGCGCGCCCTCGCCCTCACACGGCGAAAGTCTGATATTGTTCTGGTGCTCCCTTCACCAAAACTCCAAATTCTTGCTTGTTTTTCAAAAACAAGCCTGAAACCTTGAATAAAGACTGTTGACATCTGGTGGAAGCCATAGGAACTGCAATCTGGGAGGTGGAATTACATAGGACCCATAGCTTTCCATTATAAGAGCCTGGGACCTCATATCAATTCTGTATCAATAGTCTCTGTTAAAGTCTGATACATTAATTTAAGAAAATAGAAAATAGTGTTTTCTATCCAATGCTACCAATTTGCATATCCTGGCTTCTGGGCCTGAGTAACAGGCAGTTTACTTTGGGCACGTAAGTCAAGCGGAAATTCAGGAAACTAGACCCTATCCCTAAGAAGTTTTAAGGTTGCTGACCCTATCATCGCCAAGCCTATCTTCAACCGTTTTTACCGGTCTCTCCTTTCTGGGGAGGTTCCCATTGCTTGGAAGGCAGCCACGGTTCATCCTTTATTTAAAGGGGAGATCAAGCTGATCCTAACTGGTATAGGCCTATTTCTATTTTAACCTGCTCATCAAAAGTGTGAGCAGGGCAACATCTATGTTCAACTGACTGGGTTTCTTGATGTTTATAGTATTCTCTCTGGTAGGCAATCTGGCTTACGCTCAAGTTGAGGATGTGTCACTGCAACCTTAAAGATCCTCAATGATGTCACCATTGCCCTTGATTCTAAGCAATGTTGTGTTGCTATTTTTATTGACTTGGCCAAGGATTTTGATACGGTAGACCATTCCATTCTTGTGAGCCGGCTAAGGAGTATTGGTGTCTCTGAGGGGTCTTTGGCCTGGTTTACTAACTACCTCTCTCAAAGAGTGCAGTGTATAAAGTCATACAATCTGCAGTCTCAGCCACTACCTGTCACCAAGGGAGTACCCCAAGGCTCAATCCTAGGCCCCACCCTCTTCTCAATTTACATCAACAACATAGCTCATCCAGTAGGAAGCTCTCTCATCCATTTACATGCAGATGATACAGTCTTATACTCAGATGGCCCCTCCCCGGATGTTGTGTTAAATGTGCTACAACAAAGCTTACTTAGTGTTACTAGAATGACTAGAATCTGAAGTCAAATGTCTACTGTTTGCTGATATGTTGCTTCTGTCACCAACCAAGGAGGGTCTACAGCAGCACTAGATCTTCTGCACAGATTCTGCCAGACCTGGGCCTTGACAGTAAATCTCAGTAAGAACAAAATTATGGTGCTCCAAAAAAGGTCCAGTCGCAAGGACCACAAATACAAATTCCATCTAGACACCGTTGCCCTAGAGCACACAAAGCACTATATATACCTTGGCCTAAACATCAGCGCCACAGGTAACTTCCAGAAAGCTGTGATCAGTCTGAGAGACAAGGCAAGAAGGGCATTCTATGCCATCAAATTAGAATCTGGCTAAAAATTCTTGAATCAGTCATAGAACTCATTGCCCTTTATGGTTGTGAGGTCTGGGGTCCGCTCACCAACCAAGAATTCACAAAATGGGAAAAACACCAAATTGAGATTCTGAATGCAGAATTCTGCAAAAATATCCTTAGGTCGATACCTGCTAAATATCAAAATCCAGAAAAAAGCCGTTAAATTCTACAATCACCTAAAAGGAAGCGATTCCCAAACCTTCCATAACAATGGCATCACCTACAGAGAGATGAACCTGGAGAAGAGTCCTCTAAGCAAGCTGGTCCTGGGGCTCTGTTCACAAACACAAACACACCTGCCCCAGGACAGCAACACAATTAGACCCAGCCAAATCGTGAGTCAACAAAAATATACTTGACACATTGGAAAGAATGAACAAAAACACAGAGCAAACTAGAATGCTATTTGGCTCTTATCAGAGTTTACACAGTGGCAGAATACCTGACCACTGTGACTGACCCAAACTTAAGGAAAGCTTTGACTATGTACAGACTCAGTGAGCATAGCCTTGCTATTGAGAAAGGCCGCCGTAGGCAGACATGGCTCTCAAGAGAAGACAGGCTATGTGCACCCTGCCCACAAAATGAGGTGGAAACTGAGCTGCACTTCCTAACCTCTTGCTCAATGTATGACCATATTAGAGAGATATATAACCCTCAGATTACACAGATCCACAAAAGAATTTGAAAACAAACCCGATTTTATTAAACTCCCATATCTACTGGGTGAAATACCACAGTGTGCCATCATAGCATCAAGATTTGTGACCTGTTGCCACAAGAAAAGGGCAACCAGTGAAGAACAAACACCATTGTAAATACAACCCATATTTTTGCTTATTTATTTTCCCTTTTGTACTTTAACCATTTGTACATCGTTACAACACTGTGTCATGACGTTGACCTGAGTGGGGGAGGTTTATGACCCCCATAAATACCTTTCCCCCTTTTCCTCTCTGTACTCTACCGATGTGACTTTTTGAAAATCCCTTGGTTAACATTGAGAGAGAGTCTGGTGACATCAAAAGATGGGAACGGAACCCTATTTCGGTAATCCAACCAGCTGTTGAAAATATGCGTTGGTACTAAATGAATAGGATGCCAGATCAGTTGGCGTCTGAGACATTATTACTGATGATAGGACGACATAAACTGTATCTGGGAAAGTCTCCACATTCTAGTTATCAGATTCACATGGAATTGTTGTGCAATTTAAATGTTTAAATATGAAACTATTTGTGAAAATATTAAATGTAATTTTAGCTTCCAAATGAGAAAATTGTGTTTTCATGAGTGAACTATGCTCAACTCAGTGGCCCTGCTCATGTGAACAGACATTGGTTATAAACTATGAAACACGCCCTTCTCTCCCCTCCTATATAAAGCCCTTGACAAAATGTAACTTTCTGTTCCGAGGACGTTAGTGCGACAGTCCTACGTTAAATTAGCATCGAATTTCAATGTGAAGGTGACGACCTACACGCCGAAAGGATGAATTTCGACTATACCAGCCAGAATATAGCATGAGCATATAGCATGGCAACTTGGTATGAACTTTGAACTCTTATTCACTAAAGAAGTGATACCTCCTAGCCGTCGCGTTAGCGCAGCAACTGTAGACGTGGGCTAGGAGAGGACGGACAGAGTATCTATTCTACCACACGACGACGGTACTACCAAATATCAATTCTACCACCAGAGATCCATGCTGGACAAACCAGCCTTCTATTGATGACCAATCTACCAAAGCGCAGCTCAGAGTAAATATTTATTGCATTCTCCTTTTTCAAATGGGCGGTTATTTAGAATGCATAAGATTCTGTATTTACGATAGCATAGCTTCTCCCTTTGTTACTCAGTCTTACCACTCTTTCACTCAAACCCAACCCCCCTCTCTTTGTGTAACCAGCCGTCGAATCTGTTCCGTCCACCAGGGACGTTTTCTTTGTGACATAATTTGTAATCAATGTATGATCCATTCTGTGTGATTATTTAGGTATTTAGTAAATAAATAATTCAACCAAATTATGTATTGCTGATTCAACTTGCTAGCCATGGTTCATGAAGATAACCAAGAATTTACAACTTTCAGATGAGACTAAATAAAGTGACGATTAAATATTGACTGCTATTGATGTAAAAGATTACCAGGTCTTTAAGAGTTTATTCGGAAGATAACAGCTCTATAAACATTATTTCGTGGTGCCCCGACTTTCTAGTTAATTATCTACCTGATTAGCTTAATCAGGTAATGTTAATAACAGAGAAATTATTTTATAGAATAGGATGTCATATCACTTAATCAGGCATAGCCAAAGACACGACAACTGTATATATGCATAATATGACATGTGTAATGTCTTAATTATTTTGGAACTTTTGTGAGTGTAATGTTTACTGTTCATCCTCATTGTTTTTTTTCACTTTTGTATATTATCTACTTCACTTGCTTTGGCAATGTCAACATATGTTTCCCATGCCAATAAAGCCCCTTAAAATGATTTGAATTGACAGAGAGAGAGAGAGAGAGAGAGAGAGAGAGAGAGAGAGAGAGAGAGAGAGAGAGAGAGAGAGAGAGAGAGAGAGAGAGAGAGAGAGAGAGAGAGAGAGAGAGGAGAGAGAGAGAGAGAGAGAGAGAGAGAGAGAGAGAGAGAGAGAGAGAGAGAGAGAGAGAGAGAGAGAGGGGAAATATAGAAAGAGAGAGAAAGAAAGTGAGAGACAGAGAGATTGCTTTGGCAATGTAAACATATGTTTCCCATGCCAATAAAGCCCCTTAAATTGAATTGAGAGAGGGAGAGAGAGAGAGGGGGAGAGAGAGAGGGGGAGAGAGAGGGGGAGAGAGAGGGTGAGAGAGAGAGAGCTGAGAGAGAGCTGAGAGAGAGAGAGAGAGAGAGAGAGAGAGGAGAGAGATAATGAAAGTAAAGAGGATAAGAGAAGTGTCTCATTAGAGTAGATGGTTATTTTTGACTGAGTGCTTTCTTTTTTCTCTACCTGCCTCTCATCTTCAAAGAGATAAGAAATAAAATCTCTCTAATTATTATCAATTCAATTAAATTAAATTAAATTAAATTAAATTGAAGGCTTTCGTGGCATGGGAAACATATGTTTACATTGCCAAAACAAGTGAAATGGATAAACAAAAGTGAAATAAACAATAAAATGTGAACTGTAAATATTACACTCACACAAGTTCCAAAAGAATAAAGACACTGAAAATGTTATTTTATGTCTATATACAGTGTTGTAAGGATGAGCAAATAGTTTAAGTACAAAAGGGAAAATAAATAAACATAATTATGGGTTGTATTTACAATGGTGTTTGTTCTTCACTGGAAATATGTGTCTCTAATATGGTCGTACATCTCTCTCTCTCTTCCCCCCTCTCTCTCTCTCTCTCTCTCTCTCTCTCTCTCTCTCTCTCTCTCTCTCTCTCTCCCCCCCCCTCTCTCTCTCTCTCTCTCTCTCTCTCTCTCTCTCTCTCTCTTCCCCTCTCTCTGCTCTACCTGTCTGACCCTCCTCCTCTCATCCTTGCAGAGATGAGAATTAAACTGGCGGTGAGATAATTGAATCACAATTCAATTCAACACACAAAGCCAACTACAGAAGTTATTAACTGAGTGTCTGTAAAACAAAATAGAGAACAGGACAATCAAGTCAAACCACGGTCCTTGATTTTTCATCACGTGGTTCTTCACTAGCTGATACGTTCTAAACGATGTGGCTGTAGAATGAATAGTAATGTGAAGGGTTAATTACAGACGTTTTTGATTGATTGGGTGATTGGATAATTAATTGGGTAATTGACTGCAATCACTCAGATAGTATAATGTGGTAAGCACTTTTATCTCTCTCTCTAGATACAATGGAAGGTGCAATTGTGTTGTAAGAAGCCATTCTCTATCTCTGTGTTGAAGCTAAAGACAAGAGAGAGAGGAGTCTCTGCCCTGTTCTCTCCCTCATCAAACCCAGCTCCCGTTCCCTCTCTCCGTGTCTGGTTCCCCCTGATATAGAGTGACATTTAGTGCAGCCTGCCCTTTACGGATTGTCGTCCATTTTTTCATAAAACTCTCCTCCCTCGCTCTCTTCCTTTCTTTGGTCGTTAGAGAGAAGGAGTCACGTAAAGGCGATGGTGAGGTGGCAGGGTGTGTGTGTGTGTGTGAGTGAGTGAGTGAGTGAGAGTTTGTAAATTTGTAGATTCATATTATTGATGTGCCTGTCGCGGAGACTCTTCATCACTCGCAGCAGGAGAGCAGGCTGTCTGTGTGTGTGTGTGTGTGTGTGTGTGTGTGTGTGTGTGTGTGTGTGTGTGTGTGTGTGTGTGTGTGTGTGTGTGTGTGTGTGTGTGTGTGTGTGTGTGTGTGTGTGTGTGTGTGTGTGTGTGTGTGTGTGTGTGTGTGAGATGACGTGTGAGAGAGAGAGACAAAGTAAAGAGAGTCAAACACACACAGAGAGATGTATAATATGTGTGTGTGTATATAGAGTATAGGTGGGTGGTGGTAGTAGTGTTAGTGGTGGTAGTGGTGGTAGTGGTAGTGGTGGTAGTGGTGGTAGTGGTGGTTGTGGTGGTGGTAGTAGTGGTAGTGGTGGTAGTGGTGGTAGTGGTGGTAGTGGTGGTAGTGGTGGTTGTGGTGGTGGTAGTAGTGGTAGTGGTGGAAGTGGTGGTAGTGGTGGTAATGGTGGTAGTGGTGGTGGTAGTAGTGGTAATGGTGGTGGTGGTGGTAGTAGTGGTAGTGGTGGTAGTGGTGGTTGTGGTGGTTGTGGTGGTGGTAGTAGTGGTAGTAGTGGTAGTAGTGGTAGTGGTGGTAGTGGTAGTGGTGGTAGTGGTGGTAGTGGTGGTAGTGGTGGTAATGGTGGTAGTGGTGGTAGTGGTGGTAGTGGTGGTTGGGGTGTTAATGGTGGTAGTGGTGGTAGTGATGGTAGTGGTGTTAATGGTGGTAGTGGTGGTAATGGTGGTAGTGGTGTTAATGGTGGTAGTGGTGGTTGTGGTGGTTGTGGTGGTAGTAGTGGTAGTGGTGGTAGTAGTGGTAGTGGTGGTAGTGGTGGTAGTGGTGGTAGTGGTGGTAGTGGTGGTAGTGGTGGTAGTGGTGGTTGGGGTGTTAATGGTGGTAGTGGAGTGAGTGGTGGTATTGGTGGTATTGGTGGTAGTGGTGGTAATGGTGGTAATGGTGGTAGTGGTGGTAGCAGTGGTAGTGGTGGTAGTGATGGTAGTGGTGTTAATGGTGGTAGTGGTGGTAATGGTGGTACTGGTGGTAATGGTGGTAGTGGTGGTTGTGGTGGTAGTAGTGGTAGTGGTAGTAGTGGTGGTTGGGGTGTTAATGGTGGTAGTGGTGTTAGTGGTGGTAATGGTGGTAGTGGTGGTAGTGGTGGTTGTGGTGGTAGTGGTGGTAGTGGTGGTTGGGGTGTTAATGGTGGTAGTGGTGTTAGTGGTGGTAGTGGTGGTAATGGTGGTAGTGGTAGTGGTGTTAGTGGTGTTAGTGTTGGTAGTGGTGGTAGTGGTGGTAGTGGTGGTTGTGGTGGTTGTGGTGGTGGTAGTAGTGGTAGTGGTGGTAGTGGTGGTAGTGGTAGTAGTGGTGGTAATGGTGGTAGTGGTGTTAATGGTGGTAGTGGTGGTAGTGGTGGTAGTGGTGGTAGTGGTGGTAGTGGTGGTTGGGGTGTTAATGGTGGTAGTGGTGGTAGTGATGGTAGTGGTGTTAATGGTGGTAGTGGTGGTAATGGTGGTAGTGGTGTTAATGGTGGTAGTGGTGGTTGTGGTGGTAGTAGTGGTAGTGGTGGTAGTGGTGGTAGTGGTGGTAGTGGTGGTAGTGGTGGTTGGGGTGTTAATGGTGGTAGTGGAGTGAGTGGTGGTATTGGTGGTATTGGTGGTAGTGGTGGTAATGGTGGTAATGGTGGTAGTGGTGGTAGCAGTGGTAGTGGTGGTAGTGATGGTAGTGGTGTTAATGGTGGTAGTGGTGGTAATGGTGGTAGTGGTGTTAATGGTGGTAGTGGTGGTTGTGGTGGTAGTAGTGGTAGTGGTAGTAGTGGTGTTTGGGGTGTTAATGGTGGTAGTGGTGTTAGTGGTGGTTGGGGTGTTAATGGTGGTAGTGGTGTTAGTGGTGGTAGTGGTGGTAATGGTGGTAGTGGTAGTGGTGTTAGTGGTGTTAGTGGTGGTAGTGGTGGTAGTGGTGGTTGGGGTGTTAATGGTGGTAGTGGAGTGAGTGGTGGTATTGGTGGTATTGGTGGTAGTGGTGGTAATGGTGGTAGTGGTGGTAGCAGTGGTAGTGGTGGTAGTGATGGTAGTGGTGTTAATGGTGGTAGTGGTGGTAATGGTGGTAGTGGTGTTAATGGTGGTAGTGGTGGTAGTGGTGGTTGTGGTGGTAGTAGTGGTAGTGGTAGTAGTGGTGGTTCGGGTGTTAATGGTGGTAGTGGTGTTAGTGGTGGTAATGGTGGTAGTGGTGGTAGTGGTGGTTGTGGTGGTAGTGGTGGTAGTGGTGGTTGGGGTGTTAATGGTGTTAGTGGTGTTAGTGGTGGTAGTGGTGGTAATGGTGGTAGTGGTGGTAGTGATGGTAGTGGTGTTAATGGTGGTAGTGGTGGTAATGGTAGTAGTGGTGTTAATGGTGGTAGTGGTGGTTGTGGTGGTAGTAGTGGTAGTGGTGGTAGTGGTGGTAGTGGTGTTAATGGTGGTAGTGGTGTTAGTGGTGGTAATGGTGGTAGTGGTCTTAGTGGTAGTAGTGATGGTAGTGGTGGTAGTGGTGGTAGTGGTGGTAGTGGTGGTAGCAGTGGTAGTGGAGTGAATGGTGGTAGTGGTGGTAGTGGTGGTAGTGGTGGTAGTGGTGGTAGTGGTGGTAGTGGTGGGAGTAGTGGTAGTGGTGGTAGTGGTGGTAATGGTGGTAGTGGTGGTAGTGGTGGTAGTGGTGGTAATGGTGGTAGTGGTGGTAGTGGTGTTAGTGGTGGTAGTGGTGGTAGTAGTGGTAGTGGTGGTAGTAGTGGTGATAGTGGTGTTAATGGTGGTAGTGGTGGTAGTGGTGTTAGTGGTGTTAGTGGTGGTAGTGGTGGTAGTAGTCTTAGTGGTTGTAGTGATGGTAGTGGTGGTAGTGGTGTTAGTGGTGGTAGTGGTGTTAGTGGTGTTAATGGTGGTAGTGGTGTTAATGGTGGTAGTGGTGTTAATGATGGTAGTGGTGGTAGTGGTGATAGTGGTGGTAGTGGTGTTAGTGGTGATAGTGGTGGTAGTGGTGTTAGTGGTGTTAATGGTGGTAGTGGTGGTAGTGGTGTTAGTGGTGTTAATGGTGGTAGTGGTGTTAATGATGGTAGTGGTGTTAATGGTGGTAGTGGTGTTAGTGGTGTTAGTGGTGATAGTGGTGGTAGTGGTGGTAGTGGTGGTAATGGTGTTAGTGGTGGTAATGGTGGTAGTGGTGGTAGTGGTGGTTGTGGTGGTAGTGGTGGTAGTGGTGGTTGGGGTGTTAATGGTGTTAGTGGTGTTAGTGGTGGTAGTGGTGGTAATGGTGGTAGTGGTGGTAGTGGTGGTAGTGATGGTAGTGGTGTTAATGGTGGTAGTGGTGGTAATGGTAGTAGTGGTGTTAATGGTGGTAGTGGTGGTTGTGGTGGTAGTAGTGGTAGTGGTGGTAGTGGTGGTAGTGGTGTTAATGGTGGTAGTGGTGTTAGTGGTGGTAATGGTGGTAGTGGTCTTAGTGGTAGTAGTGATGGTAGTGGTGGTAGTGGTGGTAGTGGTGGTAGTGGTGGTAGTGGTGGTAGTGGTGGGAGTAGTGGTAGTGGTGGTAGTGATGGTAGTGGTGCTAATGGTGGTAGTGGTGGTAGTGGTGTTAGTGGTGGTAGTAGTGGTAGTGGTGGTAGTAGTGGTGATAGTGGTGTTAATGGTGGTAGTGGTGTTAGTGGTGTTAGTGGTGGTAGTGGTGGTAGTAGTCTTAGTGGTTGTAGTGATGGTAGTGGTGGTAGTGGTGTTAGTGGTGGTAGTGGTGTTAGTGGTGTTAATGGTGGTAGTGGTGTTAATGGTGGTAGTGGTGTTAATGATGGTAGTGGTGGTAGTGGTGATAGTGGTGGTAGTGGTGTTAGTGGTGATAGTGGTGGTAGTGGTGTTAGTGGTGTTAATGGTGGTAGTGGTGGTAGTGGTGTTAGTGGTGTTAATGGTGGTAGTGGTGTTAATGATGGTAGTGGTGTTAATGGTGGTAGTGGTGTTAGTGGTGGTAGTGGTGGTAGTGGTGTTAATGGTGGTAGTGGTGTTAATGGTGGTAGTGGTGTTAATGGTGGTAGTGGTGTTAGTGGTGGTAGTGGTGTTAATGGCGAAAGTGGTGGTGGTAGTGGTGTTATTGGTGGTAGTGGTGTTAGTGGTGTTATTGGTGATAGTGGTGGTAGTGGTGGTAGTGGTGTTAGTGGTGGTAGTGGTGTTAATGGCGAAAGTGGTGGTGGTAGTGGTGTTATTGGTGGTAGTGGTGTTAGTGGTGTTATTGGTGATAGTGGTGGTAGTGGTGGTAGTGGTGTTAATGGTGGTAGTGGTGTTAGTGGTGGTAGTGGTGGTAGTGGTGTAAATGGTGTTAGTGGTGGTGTGGTGTTAATGGTGGTAGTGGTGTTAGTGGTGTTAGTGGTGGTAGTGGTGTTAGTGGTGGTAGTGGTGGTAGTGGTGTAAATGGTGTTAGTGGTGGTAGTGGTGTTAGTGGTGTTAGTGGTGGTAGTGGTGTTAATGGTGTTAGTGGTGTTAGTGGTGTTAGTGGTGGTAGTGGTGTAAATGGTGTTAGTGGTGGTAGTGGTGTTAGTGGTGTTAGTGGTGGTAGTGGTGTTAATGGTGGTAGTGATGTTAGCAGCCAGTAGCCACGGTCAGTGACGTAAGGATACAGAGCAATGCAAACAGTGGGCCATGTTGGCTCTGAAAGGCCCAGGGAAATCAACATGGAATATATATGTCAGCCAAAATGGTGCCCATCGGAGATTAGATTCTCAAAGTACACACACGCGAAAACACACACAAACACTAATGCAGGAAGGCACATGTACGCACACCCAAACACACCCAAACATACACTAGCACTGGTGTGTTACGGCTGCATTCTGTCGCCCGCCCCCCCCGCCACAGGTGTAAATGTGAACGCCCTCCACCACATCGGCTCAACCGTTACCATGGCCACTGTAGAATGTTCACCGGGGTTTCCAGGGCAACAGCTTTGGAGTCTTGCATGGAACATCACCTGGTAGAGTATGACAGGGGGACAGAGGGGTTGGTGGGAGGGGTGGGGGGAGAGATAGACGAGCAGTGAGAAGAGAGGAATGGTTGGGGTAGAAGAACGTGAAAATGTATAATTAGTGATTATTTTTTATTTTATTTATCCTTTATTTAACTAGGCAAGTCAGTTAAGAACTAATTCTTATTTACAAAAGGTAAAAGACCTCCTGCGGGGACGGGGGCTGGGATTAAAAATATATATAAATAAATATAAGATATAAATATAGGACAAAACACGTCACGACAAGAGAGACAACACAACACTCCGTAAAGGGATACCTAAGACAACAACATAGCAAGGCAGCAACACATGACAACACAGCATGGTAGCAACACAACATGACAACACAACATGGTAGCAACACAACATGACAACAACATGGTAGCAACACAACATGACAACACAGCATGGTAGCAACACAACATGACAACACAACATGGTAGCAAAACAACATGACAACACAGCTTGGTAGCAACACAACATGACAACACAACATGGTAGCAACACAACATGACAACAACATGGTAGCAACACAACATGACAACACAACATGACAGCACAACATGGTAGCAACACAACATGACAACAACATGGTAGCAACACAACATGACAACAACATGGTAGCAACACAACATGACAACAACATGGTAGCAACACAACATGACAACAACATGGTAGCAACACAACATGACAACACAACATGGTAGCAAAACAACATGACAACACAACATGGTAGCAAAACAACATGACAACACAACATGGTAGCAAAACAACATGACAACACAACATGGTAGCAACACAACATGACAACACAACATGACAACAACATGGTAGCAACACAACATGACAACACAACATGGTAGCAAAACAACATGACAACACAACATGGTAGCAACACAACATGACAACACAACATGACAACACAACATGGTAGCAAAACAACATGACAACACAACATGGTAGCAAAACAACATGACAACACAACATGGTAGCAACACAACATGACAACACAACATGGTAGCAAAACAACATGACAACACAACATGGTAGCAAAACAACATGACAACACAACATGGTAGCAAAACAACATGACAACACAACATGGTAGCAAAACAACATGACAACACAACATGGTAGCAACACAACATGACAACACAACATGGTAGCAAAACAACATGGCAGCAGCACAAAACATGGTAGAAACATTATTGGGCACAGACAACAGCACAAAAGGCAAGAAGGTGGAGACAACAATACATCACGCAGAGCATATAAAATAGAGACTGAGGGATGAAGGAGGGATATGGGGATGAACATAGTTCTGTATATAATGAAAGGGGGGAATACAACATATCGAGAAAATACTAAGACATGAATACATATAGTGATATGACAAATAAAGGGGTTATACACTGTACCACCATGCCAGGTAGCAATGTGCCAACATCTTGTCGAAAGACCTCCTACAAGAGTGGAGGCTGTTATAGCAGCAAAGGGGGGGACCAACTCCATATTAATACCCATTATGTTGGAATGAGATGTTCGACGAGCTGGTGTCCACATACTTTGGTCATGTAGTGTGACATAGAAAGGGTATCTACAGTATAGTGATATGGGGTAGAAAGGGTATCTACAGTATATATGGGGTAGAAAGGGTACAGACAGTATATATGGGGTAGAAAGGGTATCTACAGTATATATGGGGTAGAAAGGGTATCTACAGTATATATGGGGTAGAAAGGGTACATACAGTATAGTGATATGGGGTAGAAAGGGTATCTACAGTATATATGGGGTAGAAAGGGTACATACAGTATATATGGGGTAGAAAGGGTACATACAGTATAGTGATATGGGGTAGAAAGGGTATCTACAGTATATATGGGGTAGAAAGGGTATCTACAGTATATATGGGGTAGAAAGGGTATCTACAGTATATATGGGGTAGAAAGGGTATCTACAGTATATATGGGGTAGAAAGGGTACATACAGTATAGTGATATGGGGTAGAAAGGGTATCTACAGTGTAGTGATATGGGGTAGAAAGGGTACATACAGTATATATGGGGTAGAAAGGGTATCTACAGTATAGTGATATGGGACAGAAAGGGTATCTACAGTATATATGGGGTAGAAAGGGTACATACTGTATAATGATATGGGGTAGAAAGGGTATCTACAGTATATATGGGGTAGAAAGGGTATCTACAGTATATATGGGGTAGAAAGGGTATCTACAGTATATATGGGGTAGAAAGGGTATCTACAGTATATATGGGGTAGAAAGGGTATCTACAGTATATATGGGGTAGAAAGGGTATCTACAGTATATATGGGGTAGAAAGGGTATCTACAGTATAGTGATATGGGGTAGAAAGGGTATCTACAGTATATATGGGGTAGAAAGGGTACATACAGTATATATGGGGTAGAAAGGGTATCTACAGTATATATGGGGTAGAAAGGGTACATACAGTATAGTGATATGGGGTAGAAAGGGTACATACAGTATATATGGGGTAGAAAGGGTATCTACAGTATATATGGGGTAGAAAGGGTACCTACAGTATAGTGATATGGGGTAGAAAGGGTATCTACAGTATATATGGGGTAGAAAGGGTACATACAGTATATATGGGGTAGAAAGGGTATCTACAGTATATATGGGGTAGAAAGGGTACATACAGTATATATGGGGTAGAAAGGGTATCTACAGTATATATGGGGTAGAAAGGGTACATACAGTATATATGGGGTAGAAAGGGTATCTACAGTATATATGGGGTAGAAAGGGTACATACAGTATATATGGGGTAGAAAGGGTATCTACAGTATATATGGGGTAGAAAGGGTACATACAGTATATATGGGGTAGAAAGGGTATCTACAGTATATATGGGGTAGAAAGGGTATCTACAGTGTAGTGATATGGGGTAGAAGGGGTACTTACAGTATAGTGATATGGGACAGAAAGGGTACATACAGTATATATGGGACAGAAAGGGTACATACAGTATAGTGATATGGGACAGAAAGGGTATATACAGTATATATGGGGTAGAAAGGGTACATACAGTATATATGGGGTAGAAAGGGTATCTACAGTATATATGGGGTAGAAAGGGTATCTACAGTATATATGGGGTAGAAAGGGTACATACAGTATATATGGGGTAGAAAGGGTACATACAGTATATATGGGGTAGAAAGGGTATCTACAGTATATATGGGGTAGAAAGGGTACATACAGTATATATGGGGTAGAAAGGGTATCTACAGTATAGTGATATGGGGTAGAAAGGGTATCTACAGTATATATGGGGTAGAAAGGGTACATACAGTATATATGGGACAGAAAGGGTACATACAGTATATATGGGACAGAAAGGGTACATACAGTATATATGGGGTAGAAAGGGTACATACAGTATAGTGATATGGGACAGAAAGGGTACATACAGTATAGTGATATGGGACAGAAAGGGTATCTACAGTATATATGGGGTAGAAAGGGTACATACAGTATATATGGGGTAGAAAGGGTATCTACAGTATATATGGGGTAGAAAGGGTATCTACAGTATATATGGGGTAGAAAGGGTATCTACAGTATATATGGGGTAGAAAGGGTACATACAGTATAGTGATATGGGGTAGAAAGGGTATCTACAGTATATATGGGGTAGAAAGGGTACATACAGTATATATGGGGTAGAAAGGGTACATACAGTATAGTGATATGGGGTAGAAAGGGTATCTACAGTATATATGGGGTAGAAAGGGTATCTACAGTATATATGGGGTAGAAAGGGTACATACAGTATATATGGGGTAGAAAGGGTACATACAGTATAGTGATATGGGGTAGAAAGCGTATCTACAGTATATATGGGGTAGAAAGGGTATCTACAGTATATATGGGGTAGAAAGGGTATCTACAGTATATATGGGGTAGAAAGGGTATCTACAGTATATATGGGGTAGAAAGGGTATCTACAGTATATATGGGGTAGAAAGGGTATCTACAGTATATATGGGGTAGAAAGGGTATCTACAGTATATATGGGGTAGAAAGGGTATCTACAGTATATATGGGGTAGAAATGGTATCTACAGTATATATGGGGTAGAAAGGGTATCTACAGTATATATGGGGTAGAAAGGGTATCTACAGTATATATGGGGTAGAAAGGGTACATACAGTATAGTGATATGGGGTAGAAAGGGTATCTACAGTATATATGGGGTAGAAAGGGTACATACAGTATAGTGATATGGGGTAGAAAGGGTATCTACAGTATATATGGGGTAGAAAGGGTACATACAGTATATATGGGGTAGAAAGGGTATCTACAGTATATATGGGGTAGAAAGGGTACATACAGTATAGTGATATGGGGTAGAAAGGGTATCTACAGTATATATGGGGTAGAAAGGGTACATACAGTATATATGGGGTAGAAAGGGTATCTACAGTATATATGGGGTAGAAAGGGTACATACAGTATAGTGACATGGGACAGAAAGGGTACATACAGTATATATGGGGTAGAAAGGGTATCTACAGTATATATGGGGCAGAAAGGGTATCTACAGTATATATGGGGCAGAAAGGGTATCTACAGTATATATGGGGTAGAAAGGGTACATACAGTATAGTGATATGAGACAGAAAGGGTACATACAGTATATATGGGGTAGAAAGGGTATCTACAGTATATATGGGGTAGAAAGGGTACATACAGTATATATGGGGTAGAAAGGGTATCTACAGTATATATGGGGTAGAAAGGGTATCTACAGTATATATGGGGTAGAAAGGGTACATACAGTATAGTGATATGGGGTAGAAAGGGTACATACAGTATAGTGATATGGGGTAGAAAGGGTATCTACAGTATATATGGGGTAGAAAGGGTATCTACAGTATATATTGGGTAGAAAGGGTACATACAGTGAAGTGATATGGGGTAGAAAGGGTATCTACAGTATATATGGGGTAGAAAGGGTACATACAGTGAAGTGATATGGGGTAGAAAGGGTATCTACAGTATATATGGGGTAGAAAGGGTATCTACAGTATATATGGGGTAGAAAGGGTATCTACAGTATATATGGGGTAGAAAGGGTACATACAGTATATATGGGGTAGAAAGGGTACATACAGTATAGTGATATGGGACAGAAAGGGTACATACAGTATAGTGATATGGGGTAGAAAGGGTACATACAGTATATATGGGGTAGAAAGGGTACATACAGTATAGTGATATGGGACAGAAAGGGTACATACAGTATATATGGGGTAGAAAGGGTATCTACAGTATATATGGGGTAGAAAGGGTATCTACAGTATAGTGATATGGGGTAGAAAGGGTATCTACAGTATATATGGGGTAGAAAGGGTATCTACAGTATAGTGATTAAGAGAGAATTCCCTTGAGTCTTCTGCTGAGCCCAGAGGAAGAGTGTGTGTTATGTGTATGTGTGTGTGTGTGTGTGTCTGTGTGAGTGTGCGCACGCACATGTGTGTGTGTATGTTTGTGTGTGAGTGTGCGCTGGCTCATCTGTGTGTGTGTGCGCAATCATGTGTGTGTGTGTGTGTGTGTGTGTTCACTCGTGTACGTGTGTGCACGTGTGTGTGTGCGTGTGTGTATGCGTGTGTGTATGCGTGTGTGTGCGTGTGCGTGTGTGCGTGTGCGTGTGTGTATGCATGTGTGTGTGTGTGTGTGTGTGTGTGTGGGGGGGGCTGAAATTTGGAGGGACGCTTCATCAAAGGAACTGCCAGTCAAACACCAGGAGGGAGGGGTGAGGGAGAGAAAGAACAACCCAGTTGCCACGGCGACGTGATCGACTCCCTTTTCAAGCTTTCCTCTCGAGGGCGCCGTCACCCGTCCATCCGACCTGTACAATAAACCCCAACTCCAAACTCCCAAACGCACAGACACATGAAACAACAGAGAAGGACAATATTGCCATCTCTCTGGGATGATAAATAGATATAAATAATACTACTAATAATGTGAATAATACCAAGATTTTTTTTTAAAATGCAGTTAGATGAATCGGGACAGGCGGGGGCGGGGGGGGTGAACAGTATAATGCTGATTAGGAATGATTGATCTAACCCAAATCCTGAACTCAACATAAGTTGAATGTTCAGACATCCAACAGCTTTTATCAATGTCAGTCTCTCTTTTTCTTTCTCTCTTTTCTGCCCTTTCTCTCACGACTCAGTGACCCCATGCATTAACCTCTGACCCCATGTATTCTAACCCCTCTCTCCTCCTTCCCTCTCTCCTCTCCTCTCTCCTCTCTCCTCTCCTCTCTCCTCTCTCCTCTCTCCTCTCTCCTCTCTCCTCTCTCCTCTCCTCTCTCCTCTCCTCTCTCCTCTCCTCTCCTCTCTCCTCTCTCCTCCCCTCTCTCCTCTCCTCTCTCCTCTCCTCTCTCCTCTCCTCTCTCCTCCTCTCTCCTCTCCTCTCCTCTCTCCTCTCTCCCCCCCTCTCTCCTCTCCTCTCTCCTCTCCTATCTCCTCTCTCCTCTCCTCTCTCCTCTCGCCTCCCCTCTCGCCTCCCCTCTCGCCTCCCCTCTCTCCTCTCCTCTCTCCTCCCCTCTCGCCTCCCCTCTCTCCTCTCCTCTCTCCTGCCCTATATTCATATCTAATCTGGCCTAGTCTGATTTCTTGTCCGACTCCAATAATCTAGTAGGACAGATGGCATCCCTCACACACACAACTCACTCACACATACACACACACACATACACACACTCTCTGGTTCCATCACGTTTGGCTCTGTCACACTCCCCAAGCCTCTCCCTCCTCCAGACTCCTGATCCCAACAGGATTAGCACCATGGCCGTCAACAGGTTTAGAGACGGGGTGGGAGGAAGACCCCGGTTTAGAGACGGGGTGGGAGGAAGACCCCGGTTTAGAGACGGGGTGGGAGGAAGACCCCGGTTTAGAGACGGAGCAGAAAGCCCTGGATTAGAGTTGGGGTGGGAGGAAGATCCCGGTTTAGAGACGGAGCAGAAAGCCCTGGATTAGAGTTGGAGCAGAAATCATTGCTTTAGTGATGGTGCAGAAAGCCCTGGTTTAGAGATGGAGCAGAAAGCCCTGGTTTAGAGATGGGGTGGGAGGAAGACCCCGGTTTAGAGACGGAGCAGAAAGCCCTGGATTAGAGATGGAGCAGAAAGCCCTGGTTTGGAGATGGAGCAGAAAGCCCTGGTTTAGAGATGGAGTGGGAGGAAAGCCCTGGTTTAGAGATGGAGCAGAAAGCACTGGTTTAGAGATGGAGCAGAAAGCCCTGGTTTGGAGATGGAGCAGAAAGCCCTGGTTTAGAGATGGAGCAGAAAGCCCTGGTTTAGAGATGGGGGTGGGAAGAAAGCCTTGGTTTAGAGATGGAGAAACCATTCAGGATGCTCTCGATGGTGCAGCTGTAGAACATTTTGAGGATCTGAGGACCCATGCCACATCTTTTCAGTCTCCTGAGGGGGAATAGGCATTGCCGGGCCTTCTGCATGTATGTCTCTGTGTATTTGGACCATAATATTTTGTTTGTAAAGCAGACACCATGGATCTTGAAGCTCTCAACCTGCTCCACTGCAGCCCCGTCGATGAGAACGGGGGCGTGCTCGGTCCTCCTTTTTCTGTAGTCCACGATCATCTCCTTTGTCTTGATCACGTCGAGGGAGAGGTTGTTGTCCAGGCACCACACGGTCAGGTCTCTGATCTCCTCCCTATAGGCTGACTCATTGTTGTCGGTGATCAGGCTTGCCACCGTTGTGTCGTCGGGCAAACTTAATGATGGTGTTGCAGTCGTGGGTGAACAGGGAGTACAGGAGGGGAATAAGCAAGCCAGAGGAGATAAATGCCAGAGGGAAGAGTTGCCCTTTACTATGACCCATTACAGATCAGGTTCTGAACCATGGCAGATGAGAGACGTGGAGAGAGGGAGGAGGAGAAGAGAGGAGGAGGAGAAGAGAGGGAAGGGAAGAAGACAGAAGAAGAAGAAGAAGAAGAGAGGAGGAGGAGAAGAGAGGGAAGAGGAAAAAATCTAATATATTGATCCCAAATCAAATCTTGGTTAGGGCCCCCTTTAAGCTTGGCTGAATCTGTGAGAGAAAGGTTAATCACATCACTTTCAGTTTAGTCTGCTACAAGAGCCCATCCCCCTACACAGCACATCCCCTCTCTCTCAGATTCACAGAGAGAGAGAGGGAGAGGGAGAGAAGAGAGAGACGGAGGGAAAGAGAGAGGGAGAGAGAGCAAGATGGAGAGAGAGAGAGAGAGAGAGAGAGAGAGAGAGGGAGAGAGAGAGAGAGACAGAGAGAAAGAGAGCAAGAGAGAATGAGAGAAAGAGAAAGGGAGGGAGAGAGAGAGAGAGAGAGAGAGAGAGAGAGGAGGGGGGACTGTGTACATGGAGGGGGGGGGTGGGTGAGACGTGAGTTGGGAGACTTGGCTACGTGACGTGTGTTACCATGGTTACCACACTCTCCAAACAGGAGAGATGGTTGTTTAACATTAAAGTGTACGTGAGAGATTAAAGAGAGAAACACCTTCCCCCCTCCCTCATCTGGAGTAGGAACACCTTCCCCCTCCCTCATCTGGAGTAGAAACACCTTCCCCCCCTCCCTCATCTGGAGTAGAAACACCTTCCCCCCTCCCTCATCTGGAGTAGGAACACCTTCCCCCCTCCCTCATCTGGAGTAGGAACACCTTCCCCCCTCCCTCATCTGGAGTAGGAACACCTTCCCCCCTCCCTCATCTGGAGTAGGAACACCTTCCCCCCTCCCTCATCTGGAGTAGAAACACCTTCCCCCCTCCCTCATCTGGAGTAGGAACACCTTCCCCCCTCCCTCATCTGGAGTAGAAACCCTGTCAATAAACAACACCTTCCCCCCTCCCTCATCTGGAGTAGGAACACCTTCCCCCCTCCCTCATCTGGAGTAGAAACCCTGTCAATAAACAACACCTTCCCCCCTCCCTCATCTGGAGTAGGAACACCTTCCCCCCTCCCTCATCTGGAGTAGGAACACCTTCCCCCCTCCCTCATCTGGAGTAGAAACACCCCCCCCCCTCCCTCATCTGGAGTAGGAACACCTTCCCCCCTCCCTCATCTGGAGTAGAAACACCTTCCCCCCCTCCCTCATCTGGAGTAGAAACACCTTCCCCCTCCCTCATCTGGAGTAGAAACACCCCCCCCCCCCCTCCCTCATCTGGAGTAGGAACACCTTCCCCCCTCCCTCATCTGGAGTAGAAACACCTTCCCCCCCTCCCTCATCTGGAGTAGGAACACCTTCCCCCCCTCCCTCATCTGGAGTAGGAACACCTTCCCCCCTCCCTCATCTGGAGTAGAAACACCTTCCCCCCTCCCTCATCTGGAGTAGAAACACCTTCCCCCCTCCCTCATCTGGAGTAGAAACACTGTCAATAAACAGATCAATGCCACATAATAGGGTACTTCTCTTCTGTAACGTATTTTCCTCACTGCTTCCAACACTGTACTCTGACGAAGTCTTCATCTAGTGCCTGAGCAGTGGAGGTTCCATGAACCATGTTCATTGCAGCATATTTTCATAAACCCTTCTATCTCTCTCATCATGCTCATACACTCTCTCTCTCTCTCTCTCTCTCTGTCTGTCTGTCTCTCTCTCTCTCTCTCTCTGTCTGTCTCTCTGTCTCTCTCTCTCCCTCTCTCGCTCTCTCTTCCTCTCCCCCTCTCGCTGTCTCTCTCTCTCTCTCTGTGCTCTCTCTGTGTCTCTCTGTCTCTCTCTCTCTCTCCTTCCCTCCCTCCCTCTCTGTCTCTCTCTCTCTCTCTCTCGCTCTCTCTCTCTCTGTATCTCTGTCTCTCTCTGTCTCTGTCTCTCTCTCCCTCTCCCCCTCTCTCTCTGTCTCTCTAACCCTCTCTCTCTGTCTCTCTCCCCCTCTCTCTGTCCCTCCCCTCTCTCTCTCTCTCTCTCTCTCTCTCTCTCTCTCTCTCTCTCTCTCTCTCTCTCTCTCTCTCTCTCTCTCTCTCTCTCTCTCTCTGTCTGTCCCTCCCCTCTCTCTCTCACTCTCCCTCTCTTTCTGTCTCTCTCTCTCTCCCTCTGTATTTCTGTCTCTCTCTCCCTCTCTCTCTCATGTGTTGCGTTTGTTTGTGTGTGTGTCACAATGTACGGATCACGGAGGAAGTGTCGCATTTAGATCAGGATTTTTGATCAGGAGTAATCAGGAGTGGAGTAACATTGCCATCTGGCGTCTGGAAAGAGTAATTACCACCAGACTAACGTTCTGTAGACTGGTGACACACACGAATCAGACCTGGTTTCAAATACATGTGTTACTTGAGTATCACATTTTTCTGTGTATTTCGGAGTATTTCGAAATACACGGCCAAAACAAAGTACTTTTATTTTAGTATTTAAATGGTTATTTGTAAAATATATATATATATATTCTGCCAAATTGTATTTGACAGTATTTCAAATACTATTTTCCAAGTGTATTTCCAATTACACTGAACAAAAATACACACTTAACATGTAAAGTGTTGGTCCCGTGTCTCATGAGCTGAAATAAAAGATGGCAGAAAATGTTCCCTACTTCACAAAACGCTTATTTCTCTCAAATGTTGTGTACAGCATGTTCTACATCCCTGTTAGTGGGCGTTTCTCATTTGCCAAGATAATCCACCCACCTGACAGGTGTGGCATATCAAGAAGCTGATTAAACAGCATGATCATTACACAGGTGAACCTTGTGCCATTCATCTGCCGCCATCACCTCATGTTTCAGCATGATAATGCACTGCCCCATGTCACAAGGATCTGTAGACAATTTCTGGAAGCTGAAAATGTCCCAGTTCTTCCATGACCTGCATACTCACCAGACATGTCACCCACTGAGCATGTTTGGGATGCTCTGGATCAGACAGCGTGTTCCAGTTCCCGCCAAATATCCAGCAACGTCAGACACAGCCATTGAAGAGGAGTGGGACGACATTCCACAGGCCACAATCAACAGCCTGATCAACTCTATGTGAAGGAGATGTGTCGCGCTGCATGAGACAAATGGTGGTCACACCAGATACTGACTGGTTTTCTGATCCACACCCGTACTTAAAAAATTTAAAAAAAGTTACCTAGCTGTGACCATCAGATGCATATCTGTATATGCACAGTCATGTGAAATTCATAGATTAGGACCTAATGAATTTATTTCAATTGACTGATTTCCTGACATGAGCTGTAACCTCAGTCATAATAATATCTGAATGTTGCACGTTGCATTTTTTATTTTGGTTCACTATACATTAAAATATTAAACTACTATCAATGAAATGTATGTCAATGGGCAGCAGGTAACCGAAAGGTTGCCGGTTCAAGTCCTCGAGCTGACTACGTGAAACATCTGTCAATATGTGCTCTTTGAGCAAGGCAATTGTCCCAGGGTTGTTGTCAATAGTGTCTGATCGGTGGCTGTGACTCTCAGGGGGATGTAGTGAAATGACGACATTTCTAATTCGCACGTGTGTATAATAGACGTTTGTGTGAAATAGGACAGCTGTAATCACCCACCTAATTAGTATGATGAATACTCACCTCCAATGTACGTGAAAGTAACTGAGATATTTGAAATAGTAATGGAACCCAGGTCTGACACAAAATTCAAAAAACAAGTAAACAGAAACACAAATACCATTCTCTCTGAGGGTGTCTCGGAGAGACAAAACGTTTCCGTGTCAGACCACACAGGATACACACTTATACACACACACACACACACACACACACACACACACACACACACACACACACACACACACACACACACACACACACACACACACACACACACACACACACACACACACACACACACACACACACACACACACTGTGAGAAGGAGAGATGAGATGGCAGTCAGTCAATTGAGCATTTTGTCTATTTTGCAGTTTGGCAGGTCCCAATAACACCACGGGGACAGATGATTCATAAACACATCTGTCTCTCTCCAATGAGTTTATACATTACTGTGGACACGCACGCACGCACGCACGCACGCACACACACACACACACACACACTGTTACATTGTCTAGTTGTAGCTGAAGACTCTACATTAGAAAGAGCCTGGATTATGAAGTAAAGGATATTTTCATTGGATGACAACGAGTGCTTCTCTCCGCCCCGTATGGAAACTACAGTTGTTTTCTTACAATCACAGGGGGGAAAAAATCAATAGCTTGGCATACCGCTCTGTGAATGTCAGAGGAGGACATGCAGGGATGAGTTTAGGATTTGAAGGGAGCAGATTGACAGTCACTGGTAATCCATCAACAAGGTTAGACGCACATTGGAAGAGCAAGAATATGCTGAAAGAAAACCAGCTGTAGGATCACCTTTCTACTGACGGTTAGAACGTGTGAATATTGAGACTTTCAAAAATAACACAAAAATAATTGTTTTGTGACTCGATACAATTCAGTTGGTGGAAAACAGCTCATTATTGGAGAGTTTGATCTTGGATTGATGAATAATTTTCAATTACTTTGTCACGTTTCTGACCTGTTTTCTGTTAGTTTTTTATGTGTTAGTTGGTCAGGATGTGAGTTTGGGTGGGCAGTCTATGTTTTCTGTTTCTATGTTGGTTTAAAGGGTGACCTGATATGGCTCTCAATTAGAGGCAGGTGTTTTTAATTTCCTCTGATTGAGAGTCATATTAAGGTAGGTGTTTTCACACTGTTTGTGGGTGGTTGTCTCCTGTGTCAGTGTTTGTCGCACCATACGGGACTGTTCGGTTTGTTTGTACATCGTTCTTTTTGTGTAGTCTATTTTCCCTGTTCGTGCGTTCTTCGTGTTATATGTAAGTTCGTATAGTTCAGGTCTGTCTACGTTTTCGTTTTGTTATTTTGTATTATTCCAAGTGTTTTTTCCCGTGTTTCGTCGTTGTCCTAAATAAATATTATGTATTCACAATCTGCTGCATCTTGGTTCAATCCCTGCTCCTCCTCTTCGGATGAAGAGGAGGAGGAACGCCGTTACATACTTGATGTTTGTAATATTGCTTGCTTTTTTGGCAGTATCACAATCCGTATAATTAATACATAAAGTGAAAATCATATATTCTCTTGATGTTTTTATATCGGTAAATACACTGCATTCGGGAAAGTATTCAGACCCCTCATCCTTTTCACACCTTTTGTTACGTTACAGTCTAAAACGGATTCAATTAAAATCTACTCTCAATACCGCATAATGACAAAGCAAAAACAGTTTTTTAGAAATGTTTGTACATTTATTACAAATAAAAAACAGAAATACCTTATTTACATGCCAAGAGCGTCCAAAGCTGTCATCAAATATAAAATAAAAATAGTTTTTTTTGTTATTACATGATTCCATATGTGTTTTTTCATAGTTTTGATGTCTTCACTATTATTCTACAATGTAGAAAATAGTAAAAAATAAAGAAAAACCCTTGAATGAGTAGGTGTACTAAAACTTTTGAATGGTAGTGTAAGTATAAAAGTGAAATAAAAACAGACTTATTTACATAAGTATTCAGACCCTTTTGCTATGAGACTCGAAATTGAGCTCAGGTGCATCCTGTTTCCATTGATCATCCTTGATGTTGTTACAACTTGATTGGAGTCCACCTGTGGTGAAGGTAATTGATTCAACATGATTTGTGTGCAATCCCAGCAGCAAACTGCATGTAGACACATCAAAATGGTATCCATGAGTTCATCTGACTTATGGGATGTAGACGAAGGGATTAATTGCCAAAATCCCAAAGTATCCCTTTAACCGCTAATATTATAATATTTAAAACATTGTTATTGTCTTGAAACTTTTTTGTGTGTGTAATGTTTTAATGTTAATGTTTGATTGTTGATGTCTTTGGTTTTGTTTAATTCACTTTTTTTTTAACTTGCTTTGGCAAGTTTTCCATGCCAATAAAGCCACTTTGAATTGAGAGACAGAGAGAGAGAGAGAGAGAGAAAGAGAACGAGAGATCAGAGAAATTTGATTATCACATCTTCCCCCTGTATTCTAGCTGCATGATGAACTGAAGAAGCAGGGAGTGTCTGACATCAAACTGAGCTGGACTAAGAAAGATGGACAGATTTTCCACAAGGAGGAAGAAGATGATGAGAAAGGAAAATAAAAACATTTCTCTCTGTCTTTATATCTTTAACTTTATCAGTGGTATTTAATGTCACCTCACAGCCACTGTACAATATCAATGTTAAGAATGTCATGTAATGTTGAAACATCACTGTCCGATAGCCTTAAGGGAATGCAGACAGAAATGAACATTAACAGTCTATATTACAATAGATTAAATTCATGTTAAATGTTGTGGTCTGTATGGTCAATCACTAGATGTAACAGGCTGATGAATATGCTTTTCTGTTGATGCTCCCCTAGATTCACGTTGGTGAAGCCTGAGACCAGGGCTAGATTCACGTTGGTGAAGCCTGAGACCAGGGCTAGAATCACATTGGTGAAGCCTGAGACCAGGGCTAGATTCACGTTGGTGAAGCCTGAGACCAGGGCTAGATTCACGTTGGTGAAGCCTGAGACCAGGGCTAGAATCACATTGGTGAAGCCTGAGACCAGGGCTAGAATCACATTGGTGAAGCCTGAGACCAGGGCTAGAATCACATTGGTGAAGCCTGAGACCAGGGCTAGAATCACATTGGTGAAGCCTGAGACCAGGGCTAGATTCACGTTGGTGAAGCCTGAGACCAGGGCTGGATTCACGTTGGTGAAGACTGAGACCAGGGCTAGAATCACATTGGTGAAGCCTGAAACCAGGGCTAGATTCACGTTGGTGAAGCCTGAGACCAGGGCTAGATTTACGTTGGTGAAGCCTGAGACCAGGGCTGGATCCTAACACTGACTGGCTTCCCTTTCTTCCCTTTTAAACTTTTGTTATTGACCAAATACTTATTTTCCACCATAATTTGCAAATAAATTCATAAAAAATCCTACAATGTGATTTTCTGGATTTTTTCCCCCCTCATTTTGTCTGTCATAGTTGAAGTGTACCTATGATGAAAGTTACAGGCCTCTCTCATCTTTTTAAGTGGGAGAACTTGTCACGCCCTGGCCTTATTATTCTTTGTTTTCTTTATTATTTTAGTTAGGTCAGGGTGTGACATGGGGAATGTTTATGTTTTGTTGGCTTTGGGTGTTTATTTGGTATAGGGGTTATGGGTTGTAGTGTATGGTTTTGTGTTGAGTGTAGATGTCTAGAGTTGTCTATGTAAAACGTTAGTAGCCTGTATGTTTGTGCACAACGTTTGTAGCTTCACGGTCGTTTTGTTGTTTTGTTATTTTGTATAGAGTTTTTGTGTCGTGTTCATCTTCGTACTGTAATAAAGAAGATGGCTTATTTTCCAAGTGCTGCGTTTTGGTCCATCAATCCGCCACACGATCGTGACAGAATTACCCACCATAGGACCAAGCGGCATGGAAGGCGGCAACAGGACCTACCTACACAGGATTTCTGGAGATGGGAGGACGAATTGGAAGGAAAGGGACCTTGGGCTCAACCTGGAGAATATCGCCTCCCTCGTGAAGAGCTGGAGGCAGCGAAAGCCGAGAGGAGGCGATATGAGGAGGCAGCACGGAAGCAAGGCTGGAGACCCGTGAGTAATACCCAAAAATTTCTTGGGGAGGGGCTCATGGGGAATGTGGCGAGTCCAGATGGGAGAATTGCGTCAACTTCACGTGCTTCCCGTGCTTCCTCTAAGAGGGAACCTGAGCCAGTCGGGCTGAGATTGGAGGGGAGCAATGGGAATGATGCAGAGACTGTTAAGGATTTATTGGGGAGGTTGGAAGAGAGTGAAATGAGGGAGCTGCTGTGTTGGTGCGTGAGGCACAAGATCCGCCCGACAGAGCGTGTGCGGGATGTGAGGTTACCTGAGTCAGCTCTCCATGCTCGTCCTGATGTGCGTGCTACCCGTCTGGAAAGGACAGTCCCACGAACCAGGCCTCCTGTACGCCTCCCTAGTCCTGCACCTCCTATATTAGCCCTATGTACTAACTCTCCTGTGACGGTCCCCAGCCCAGTACAACCAGTGCCTCCTCCACGCACTAGCCTTATGGTGCGTGTCTCCAGCCCTTTACCACCAGTGCCTAAATTACGCACCAAGCCTCCTGTGTATACCCAGAGTCCTGTGCGTCCTGTTGCTGCTCCCCGCATTAGCCCTGAGATGCGTGTCCCCAGTCCGGTACCACCAGTTCCGGCCCCACGCACTAGGCCTAATGTGCGTCCCCAGGGTCCAGTATGCCCTGTTCCTGCTCCCCGCATTAGCCCTGAGATGCGTGTCCCCAGTCCGGTACTACCAGTTCCGGCCCCACGCACTAGGCCTAATGTGCGTCCCCAGGGTCCAGTATGCCCTGTTCCTGCTCCCCGCACTAGCCCTGAGATGCGTGTCCCCAGCCCGGTGCCACCAGTCCCGGCACCACGCACCAGGCCTACAGTGCGCCTCAGCCGGCAGGAGTCTGCCGTCTGCACAGCGATGACTGAACTGCCCGTCTCCCCAGCGCCATCTGAGCCATCCGTCTCCCCAGCGCCATCTGAGCCATCCGTCTCCCCAGCGCCATCTGAGCCATCCGTCTCCCCAGCGCCATCTGAGCCATCCGTCTGCCATGAGCCTGCAAAGCCGCCCGTCTGCAATGAGCCTGCAAAGCCGCCCGTCTGCCATGAGCCTACTGAGCCGTCCGCCAGACAGGAGCCGCTAGAGCCGTCCGTCAGACAGGATCTGCCAGAGCCGCCAACCAGACAGGATCTGCCAGAGCCGCCAACCAGACAGGATCTGCCAGAGCCGCCAACCAGACAGGATCTGCCAGAGCCGCCAACCAGACAGGAGCAGCCAGATCAGTCAGCCAGCCATGAGCAGCCAGATCCGTCAGCTAGCCATGAGCAGCCAGATCCGTCAGCTAGCCATGAGCAGCCAGATCCGTCAGCTAGCCATGAGCAGCCAGATCCGTCAGCCAGCCATGAGCAGCCAGATCCGTCAGCTAGCCATGAGCAGCCAGATCCGTCAGCCAGCCATGAGCAGCCAGATCCGTCAGCTAGCCATGAGCAGCCAGATCCGTCAGCTAGCCATGAGCAGCCAGATCCGTCAGCTAGCCATGAGCAGCCAGATCCGTCAGCTAGCCATGAGCAGCCAGATCCGTCAGCCAGCCATGAGCAGCCAGATCCGTCAGCCAGCCATGAGCAGCCAGATCCGTCAGCCAGCCATGAGCAGCCAGATCCGTTAGCCAGCCATGAGCAGCCAGATCAGTTAGCCAGCCATGAGCAGCCAGATCCGTTAGCCAGCCATGAGCAGCCAGATCTGTCAGCCAGCCATGGGCCGTCCCTCAGTCCGGAGCTGCAGTCCCTCAGTCCGGAGCTGCAGTCCCTCAGTCCGGAGCTGACATTCCTCAGTCCGGAGCTGCCCCTTACCCTGGAGCTGCCCCTTACCCTGGTGCTGCCCCTTACCCTGGTGCTGCCCCTTACCCTGGTGCTGCCCCTTATCCTGGTACTGCCCCTGACCCTGGTACTGCCCCTTACCCTGGTACTGGTCCTTAGTCCGGAGCTGTCCCTTAGTCCGGAACTCCCCCTTAATGCAATGGGGTTAATGTGGAGGGGGGTCGTTTGGAGGAAGCCTAGGAGGTGGTTAGGTACTGTGGTGACGTGGGGACTACGACCAGAGCCGGAGCCGCCACCGTGGAGGGGAGCCCACCCAGACCCTCCCCTAGACTGTGTATGGTGCGCCCGGAGTTTGCGCCTCAAGGGGGGGGTTATGTCACGCCCTGGCCTTATTATTCTTTGTTTTCTTTATTATTTTAGTTAGGTCAGGGTGTGACATGGGGAATGTTTATGTTTTGTTGGCTTTGGGTGTTTATTTGGTATAGGGGTTATGGGTTGTAGTGTATGGTTTTGTGTTGAGTGTAGATGTCTAGAGTTGTCTATGTAAAACGTTAGTAGCCTGTATGTTTGTGCACAACGTTTGTAGCTTCACGGTCGTTTTGTTGTTTTGTTATTTTGTATAGAGTTTTTGTGTCGTGTTCATCTTCGTACTGTAATAAAGAAGATGGCTTATTTTCCAAGTGCTGCGTTTTGGTCCATCAATCCGCCACACGATCGTGACAGAACTTGCACAATTGGTGGCTGACTAAATACTTTTTTGCCCCACTTGTATATACCCTGTTTAAATACATACATTTTGTCCTGTTTGTTTTTTATGTATTTTGCGTATAATACAACTAAACATTACACCACATGAATACTGTGACAATCTACATTTTTAGCAAGAATACTTTTTACTCTGTTTTTCAGTTTAAACTGTGGGTGTAGGTTATTGTGTGTATTTGACTGTGGGTGTAGGTTATTGTGTGTATTTGACTGTGGGTGTCAGTGATTGGGTGTATTAGACTGTGGGTGTCAGTGATTGGGTGTATTAGACTGTGGGTGTCTGTGATTGGGTGTATTAGACTGTGGGTGTCAGTGATTGGGTGTAATATACTGTGGGTGTAGGTGATTGGGTGTATTAGACTGTGGGTGTAGGTGATTGGATGTATTAGACTGTGGGTGTAGGTTATTGGGTGTATTAGACTGTGGGTGTATGTTATTGGGTGTAATATACTGTGGGTGTCAGTGATTGGGTGTATTAGACTGTGGGTGTAGGTGATTGGGTGTATTAGACTGTGGGTGTAGGTGATTGGGTGTAATATACTGTGGGTGTAGGTGATTGGGTGTAATATACTGTGGGTGTAGGTGATTGGGTGTAATATACTGTGGGTGTAGGTGATTGGGTGTATTAGACTGTGAGTGTCAGTTATTGGGTGTATTAGACTGTGGGTGTAGGTGATTGGGTGTATTAGACTGTGGGTGTCTGTGATTGGGTGTAATATACTGTGGGTGTCAGTGATTGGGTGTATTAGACTGTGGGTGTAGGTGATTGGGTGTCAGCAGACTGCAGTTTCACCTATTAAACATTTCGTTTCTAAATTCCTGTGTTGCAGCAATGGTACATCAATAATGAGACAAACTCTCGCAGTGTCACCACTCCATCGCTGCTAATCTCTGTTGTTACCATCTATGCATAGTCACTTTAATAACTCTACCTACATGTACATATTACTTCAACTAACCGATGCCCCCGCAACACTTACAGTGAAATGCTTTCTTACAAGCCCCTAACCAACTGCATTGTTGTAAGTAAGCATTTCACTGTAAGTTGAACCATTTGATTTGATTAGAAGTTTATTCTCAATCATCTAATAATAACCCATGTTGTCACGTTCCTGACCTATTGTTCCTTTTTCTTTTATTTATTTAGTTGGTCAGGGCGTGAGTTGGTGGGTTGTCTTTGTGTGTTTTTATATTGTCTAGGGTGTTGTATGGTTTAGGGGGTTAAGTAGAGTAGATGGGTTAGTGTTTAGTATAGGTGTCTAGGAAAGTCTATGGTTGCCTGAATTGGTTCTCAATCAGAGACAGCTGGTTATTGTTGTATCTGATTGGGAGCCATATTTAAGGCAGCCATAGGCTTAGCTGTTTGTGGGAAATTGTCTATGTGTAGTGTTTGTGTCAGCACTATTTGTCTGTATAGCTTCACGGCCGTCAGTTTGTTATTTTGTTTGTGGGAAATTGTCTTCCGTGTCTGTGTAGGTTGCACCACACGGGACTGTTTCGGTTTGTTCGTTCGTTAGTTGTAGTCTGTACCTGTTCGTGCGTTCTTCATGTTTTATGTAAGTTCTCATGTTTTAGGTCAGTCTATGTCGTTTTGTAATTTTCCAAGTGTTTTTCGTGTTCGTCGTTGTCTTTCAATAAATTCATTATGTATTCACAACCCGCTGCATTTTGGTCCTCCGATCCTTTTCTCCTCTCCTCGTCCGAGGAGGAGGAAGATCTAGACACCCGTCACACATGTAATGAAATATGCCTTAAAATGTGTCCAGAAATATGTCTGAAATACGTCTGAAATATTAAATATTACTGAAATATGTCTGTAATATTACTGAAATATGTCTGTAATAATATCAAATATTACTGAAATATGTCTGTAAAATTACTGAAATATTAAATATTACTGAAACATGTCTGAAATATTACTGAAATATGTCTGAAATGTTAAATATTAATGAAATATGTCTGAAATGTGTCTGAAATATGTCTGAAATATATCTGAAATATTAATGAAATATGTCTGAAATATTAATGAAATATGTCTGAAATATTAATGAAATATGTCTGAAATATTAATGAAATATATCTGAAATATTAATGAAATATGTCTGAAATATTAATGAAATATGTCTGAAATATGAATTAAATATGTCTGAAATATTAATTATTACTGAAATATGTCTGAAATATAAATGAAATATGTCTAAAATATTAATGAAATATATCTGAAATATGTCTAAAATATTACTGAAATATGGCTGAAATATTAACTATTACTGAAATTTATCTGAAATATGTCTGAAATATGTCTGAAATATGTCTGAAATATTACTGAAATATGGCTGAAATATTAACTATTACTGAAATATGGCTGAAATATGCTCCACGCATTGTAATTGCATCCACTTTGCATCATTTATTTTTATTGCCCTGCAGTTCCAATAGTGAATTATTGTGTAGGCTACTTACATTTTGTTTGAAAAATAAACTACTAAAAGAGTGAATAAATAATTGTGGTTCATATCAGCTCAGACAAGGGGCCATGTGCATCTCAAATGCCACCCTATTCCCTAAACAGTGCACTATTTTTAACCATGGTCCAGGGGCTCTGGTCAAAAGTAGCGCACTATATAGGGAATAGGGTTCCATAGAGCTCTGGTCTAAAGTAGTGCACTATGTAGGGAATAGGGTTCCATTTGAGATGCAGCCTCAGTCTTCATACCGTAATCAATAGGGATAGATTCCCTTTAACTATTACACACATGGCCATCTGTCACTTTAGCCTTGTTTATACCTGGCGCTAACATGTGTACTTTGTCCTGATCTTGTCCACATTCTGATTGTTTACACATTTTCAGAAATATGTCTACACGAGGTATTAAAATATGTCTCATATCCGTCCACTGTGTCCACATTGGGAACAGATTTCCAGGTCCCCCCACCCCCATATATGCAAATTATTTGACGGCTATTTTTTCAAAATAATATTTTAAGACACATATTTAGGGCATAGGTCAATGGTGCCACCTGTCAATGATTTTAGAAGGCGGGATCGTGATGATTTAAATGGTTTCACTGTCCAGATCCGTCTACACTTGTAAGATCTCCAGACACAATGGGTCTCTGTGGTGGTCAGGAAGATCTGATCACAATCAGATCACAATCTGTCTTTTAATCGTCTACACCTGTCTGAAAATGTGGCCCAAACAGAATGTGGACAATATAAGGACAAGGGATGTGTGCTAGTACCAGGTATAAACGGGGCTTCTGTTGCCAGTGGCGATGGGAAATAGTAAGGGGCAACATGACCTTGCAGAAATACCATTTTGATTAATGCTTGTCTTTCACACACACCAGAAAATACACGCACACACACACACACACACACACACACACACACACACACACACACACACACACACACACACACACACACACACACACACACACACACACACACACACACACACACACACACACACACACACACACACACACACACACACACACACGTCTCCCAGGCATTTCAGGGTAATAAAATCTATCTGGGTGTGTGTATAATAAATCTCATCATTCTAATTCACATTTCACTTTATCTGAGCCGATAACACGGCTGGCTCACTTTGACCCTGGGGACTTTACGTAGAAGTTGTTTGTTTGACCCTGGGGACGTTACGTAGAAGTTGTTTGTTTGACCCTGGGGACGTTACGTAGAAGTTGTTTGTTTGACCCTGGGGACGTTACGTAGAAGTTGTTTGTTTGACCCTGGGGACGTTACGTGGAAGTTGTTTGTTTGACCCTGGGGACGTTACGTGGAAGTTGTTTGTTTGACCCTGGGGACGTTACGTGGAAGTTGTTTGTTTGACCCTGGGGACGTTACGTAGAAGTTGTTTGTTTGACCCTGGGGACGTTACGTAGAAGTTGTTTGTTTGACCCTGGGGACGTTACGTGGAAGTTGTTTGTTTTAAAAAATATAAATTTTCCGGTTTGTCCTTCATCATCATAAAAAATACAGTTTTTGACGATTGCTTAGTGAATGCTTAGACAAAAGCATCAACACCTTAACTTTTGTAACCATCCCTTAATCAAAGGCATCAACACCTTAACTTTTGTAACCATCCCTTAATCAAAGGCATCAAAAGTACAAACACATTTTCTGCTTTGCACTTTGTTTGCAATTCTGCAACACGCTTGCAAAACACTAAACACTGTTTCTTACATTAGACACTTCGTTCAAGAATGAAATCTCTTTCAATCATTGGCAAAACACTTCTACTCAAAATGCAAAACATACCTGAAATTGGCAACACTCACACACAAACACATGAAAAACTTCTGCAGTAATTGAACACCAATTAGTCTGAGCATTAGTACTACAAATAGAACTCGGGTAAGCTCACCTCTTTTGTGGGAACTTTGCAAACATGGAGGCAGTGAGAGCGAGAGGAAGAGGTAGAGGAGTAGGAGGAAGACGAGGACAAAGAAGGGGACCAGGCAATAGACGGAGACATATTTCCGACGACATTAGGGCCACTTTGGTGGACCATGTCATAAATCATGGCCTGACGATGAGGGAGGCAGAGAGTCCAGCCCAACCTGAGTCGCTTCAAGGTAGCATCCATAATATGGACATTTAGACTGGAGAACAGGTATGTCTTCAACTTTCTACACTAGACTGTACTTATGTAATTGTTGCACATCATTCTGCATCACAGTACAATACAATGTTGTCCTACAATATTAGGTCTAATCTCCTCAGTGAACAAAACAAATAGGTATAGTACTGTGAAGTACATCGTAATACAGTTTTGATGTTCTGTGTACAGTATGACAGTACAGTATGTTAAAAAATAACCTAACCAATGACATCATATTCTTGCATTTTCTACAGAACTTCCAGAAGACTTCCTGAGGGTGGAAGGCAACGTCTGTTCACCCATGAACAGGAACTGGCCGTCGTCAATCTAGTGTTGGCAAACAACAACATCCGCCTACATCAAGTAAGAGAGCAAATCATCGCAGATCACACAACATCCCATAGTAATCAACCGTGTCAGTATGTCGACACTCTGCCGCATTTTGCGTCAACACCAACTTACGATATGAAGCAGCTGTACAAGGGTTCCATTTGAGAGGAACAGCGTTACATGCTGACCAGACCGGACACGTCGCGTGCGCGAACGTCGCAAAATACATTTAGAAATCCATGTTATTCAATTATTGCACCTACACTGCTCGAGCGCGCCAACGAGTGTCTGCGACGCCAAGGGCTAATATAGAAGTCGTTCCTATTTCTGACGCAGATCGCGCTGCAAGTCCTGCCTCTCCCATCTCCTCATTGGTTTATAGAAGCAGGTACCCACGTGCCATCTCCTCATTTGTTATACCCACGTGGGTGATTGAAAGATGAACTGTTTTGCCGGTAGTCGTGGTAATACAATGAAAGTTTAGATGCAATCACCATATAAGTTAAACGATGAAAAAGCCTGGAAGAAGGAGAGATGACTAGAAACGATTCGGTTGGCCGTTTTATGTGTGGATTAATTGTCAGAGTAGAGGACCTTGTGCATTTCAGGTAAAATAACAACTCAATGTTTATATCCCAGGACAAATTAGCTAGCAACAGCAAGCTAGCTAAATAGGACAACTTAACGTTAGCTAGCAAGTGCAAGCTAACTAGCTAAATTGCCATACATGTTTAATGCTTTTCGACCTGTCCCCAAATTAATGTCATTGGTTCATAGTTTGTTTTGATGTTTTAACCTGCGTGTCGTGATTGCGTTTGGTGTGGGGGGGGGGGGCAAAATAAATGTATGCACGATAGCGCACGATGGCGCACGATGGCGCACGCGCCCAAACCCGGTTTGGGTTCCGTGTTAGAGTCAAAGACCTTCGCTATGACGACGTGCAAGTAAGTGTCATTGTACTATACTGTAATACTGTAATGGCAGTAGATTGTGTCCTATTGGCACTGCAGAGATACATTCAGACAAAGCATTGTGACCTAGGCAGGTTTGGGGGGGGGGGGGGGGGTTGTCTGTTGGGGAACCTGCCATGCCTGTAGCTTGTAGTTTTGACTGAATGTGTCTGACTCAACCCACCCCCCACCCCCACCCCATCCTTGTGTGAAAATGTAGACATTGTAGTCCTGTGATTTGAGTTACACCGTATTCAAGGTACAGTGTATGTATTTTCTGTTACAGAGAGTCCTGGACTTTGATGCAGCTGCACAGCCACATGAGTTCATTTTCATTGATGAAGCTGGATTCAATCTATCTAAAACCAGGCGTCGGGGCCGACATGCTATAGGACAAAGAGCCCGTTGTGAATGTCTCTGGGCTGCGCGCGGGGGAAGTATCACCTTGTGTGCTGCCGTTAGTCTGCCAGGAGTTCTCCATCACCACGCCACCTTAGGTCCCTACAATACTGCACACATAATCATATTTCTGGAAGCACTACAAAATGCAGCTGTACAAGACGGACCAGAGGAGCACTGGTTTGTTGTCATCTGGGATAATGTTAGTTTCCACCGGGCTGTTCTGGTCAGGGACTGGTTCACCAGCCACATAACGTCACAGTTGTATACTTGCCGCCTTACTCTAGCTACTCCCCATTTCTCAATCCGATTGAGGAATTATTTTCGGCTTGGCGTTGGAAAGTGTATGACCGCCAACCACATGCCCGACTGCCTCTTCTGCAAGCAATGGTTTTGCTTGCAGAGCCATTGCTTGCAGTGGAATTACTTGCAGTGGTACTGACCCCCATATTGAGATGGGGGTCAGTCCAGGGTTGGATACAAGGCAATATTTTCCCCGTTGCCCAGCCAGGGATGACATTGCTTGTGATGTGGATGAGGTGATGTGGCCAGACCCTAACAGAAGACGGGATCCATAAACCATCTGCCCCATCCCATACAATCCTTTACAATACCATTTTTTTGTTTAGCATTACGATGTAATTTTACTGTAATTTTTTTTGTGCCTTTACAGTAACATATTGTATTGATCACTGTACTGTAATTCTACTTTTCTTTGTCGTTTTTTTGTTGTTGTAAAAACCTGCAATGGTAAAAAAAAAAAAGCTGTATATTGTTTTTTTCTGAAGCATTTCTATGTTTGTATTAATTGAAATGTGAGTAGATGTCCTGTTCTGGAACAATCTTTCACAGAACCCTGTATGAGAACATTAAAAAGGTTTACAAAGTACTAAAATACAGCAGTGTTGTGTATAAAGTACATGAGTGTGTTGTTGCTGCTTTGAAAGAGTCATTCAAAAGGTCTATGTGTGTAACGGTTGTCCTCCTCTTCGTCCCGGATTGGACCAAAATGCAGCGTTGAATGCAGACATAACGATATTTATTTAAACAAGACGAAAGACGATGAACACTTGAATAAACTCAAAACAACGTAGACAGACCTGAACATGTGAACTTACATAAACACGAAGAACGCACGAACAGGAACAAACTACATACACGAACGAAAACGAAACAGTCCCGTGTGATGCGACATACACAGACACGGAAGATAATCACCCACAAACAAACAGTGTGAACAGCCTACCTTTATATGGTTCTCAATCAGAGGAAACGTCAAACACCTGTCCCTGATTGAGAACCATATAAGGCTAATTACCAATGACCTAAACATAGAAACACAAAACATAGAATGCCCACCCCAACTCACGACCTGACCAACTAAACACATACAAAAATAACAGAAAACCGGTCAGGAACGTGACAATGTGTGTATCATTTTGTTACAAAAATGCCATTTTGAAAAAAGTATTATTACATTTTGATTGCAGAGTTTCATTTTGACGTAGAAGTGAGATGTTTTATCTCCGAGTGTTGTGTAGAGTTGTGTAGAGTTTTGACAGAATAAGCCAAATTCAGCAACAATTGTGTAAAGCAAACGCAAAAAAACTGTACCTCTGTTATCTCTAGTAACTCCAAAGTAACAAATGTGTGTTGACTGTAAAGCGTTAAAAACACAATCAGCATTAGGCGAGTAACGGTTTAGAATGACAACGGCACATCTTAATGACAATTAAACGCTGTCACTCAAATCCTCCAGAGTGTGTTGACACACCCGTGCGTCAAAGTAACATCATAAAACAAAATCTGAGATATTTGCATGGACTCAGTCTCTCTCCACCTCATCCTCCCGACGTCGGCCTTCTGCGTCTGAGGTGAAAGGTGGCAGAGCTGCAGCGGTGTTGGTCCGACCACGAGACATTCTGAAAATCATATGATAACCCCTAGATCGGGTCATGATCCATGGTATGACCATCTTAAAACAAAGGCTTGGAATTTTAGAGGACACTGTCATTAAACAATGTCTTTTAAACACCTGTCATTTAACATGACCAGGGCTTTTGACCAGAGCCTTGGGTCCTGGTCGAAACTAGTGCACTACAAAGGGAATAGGGTTCTGTTTGGAGGGAATAGGGTTCTATTTGGTGGGAATGATAACCCCTAGATCGGGTCATGATAACCCCTAGATCGGGTCCTGATAACCCCTAGATCGGGTCCTGATAACCCCTAGATCGGGTCCTGATAACCCCTAGATCGGGTCATGATAAACCCTAGATCGGGTCATGATAACCCCTAGATCGGGTCCTGATAACCCCTAGATCGGGTCATGATAACCCCTAGATCGGGTCCTGATAACCCCTAGATCGAGTCATGATAACCCCTAGATCGGGTCATGATAACCCCTAGATCGGGTCCTGATATCCCCTAGATCGGGTCATGATAACCCCTAGATCGAGTCATGATAACCCCTAGATCGGGTCCTGATAACCCCTAGATCGGGTCCTGATAACCCCTAGATCGGGTCCTGATAACCCCTAGATCGGGTCCTGATAACCCCTAGATCGGGTCATGATAACCCCTAGATCGGGTCCTGATATCCCCTAGATCGGGTCATGATAACCCCTAGATCGGGTCCTGATAACCCCTAGATCGGGTCCTGATAACCCCTAGATCGGGTCCTGATAACCCCTAGATCGGGTCCTGATAACCCCTAGATCGGGTCCTGATAACCCCTAGATCGGGTCCTGATAACCCCTAGATCGGGTCCTGATAACCCCTAGATCGGGTCCTGATAACCCCTAACCCCTTCCACAGACCTATCCAGTCATAACCCCGCCCACAGACCTATCCACTCATAACCCCGCCCACAGATCTATCCAATCATAACTCCACCCACAGACCTATCCAGTCATAACCCCGCCCACAGACCTATCCAGTCATAACCCCACCCACAGACCTATCCACTCATAACCCCGCCCACAGACCTACCCACTAATAACCCCTCCCACAGACCTATCCAGTCATAACCCCGCCCACAGACCTAACCAGTCATAACCCCGCCCACAGACCTATCCAGTCATAACCCCGCCCACGTATCCAGCTCGAAGGACCACAATATTGTGGCCAGATTGCGATTCTCTAGTCTGGGTACCAGTTTGTTTAGCTCTCATTACACTCCTTGCTACTACTGTCATGCTAAACAGACTGCTATATGACACGGGGTACAAGGGGTGGAATGTTAGCTAAACAGACTGGTATATGACACGGGGTACAAGGGGTGGAATGTTAGCTAAACAGACTGGTATATGACACGGGGTACAAGGGGTGGAATGTTAGCTAAACAGACTGGTATATGACACGGGGTACAGGGAGTGGAATGTTAGCTAAACAGACTGGTATATGACATGGGGTACAAGGAGTGGAATGTTAGCTAAACAGACTGGTATATGACACGGGGTACAAGGGGTGGAATGTTAGCTAAACAGACTGGTATATGACACGGGGTACAGGGAGTGGAATGTTAGCTAAACAGACTGGTATATGACACGGGGTACAAGGGGTGGAATGTTAGCTAAACAGACTGGCATATGACACGGGGTACAAGGAGTGGAATGTTAGCTAAACAGACTGGTATATGACACGGGGTACTAGGAGTGGAATGTTAGCTAAACAGACTGGTATATGATACAAGGAGTGGAATGTTAGCTAAACAGACTGCTATATGACACGGGGTAGAAGGAGTGGAATGTTAGCTAAACAGACTGGTATATGACACGGTGTACAAGGAGGGGAATGTTAGCTAAACAGACTGGTATATGACACGAGGTACAAGGAGTGGAATGTTAGCTAAACAGACTGGTATGTGACACGGGATACAAGGAGGGGAATGTTAGCTAAACAGACTGGTATATGACACGGGGTACAAGGAGGGGAATGTTAGCTAAACAGACTGGTATATGACACGGGGTACAAGGAGGGGAATGTTAGCTAAACAGACTGGTATATGACACGGGGTACAAGGGGTGGAATGTTAGCTAAACAGACTGGCATATGACACGGGGTACAAGGAGTGGAATGTTAGCTAAACAGACTGGTATATGACACGGGGTACTAGGAGTGGAATGTTAGCTAAACAGACTGGTATATGACACGGGGTACTAGGAGTGGAATGTTAGCTAAACAGACTGGTATTGTTATGCTGGTGAATGAGGACCCAAAAGCGACTTAACAAAAACAGAGTCTTTATTCCAGTCTTAAACAAAACGGTACTCCAGGATATATCTTAGATGACACCTGCTCACACGCAGCATCTGTTGAAGGCAAAAACACGACAGGGCGGAACCAGGACACAGAACAGCAAACATCAAACAAAGATCCGACAAGGACAGAAGCGGAAAACAGAGGGAGAAATAGGAACTCTAATCAGAGGGCAAAATAGGGGACAGGTGTGAAAGATTAAATGAGGTAGTTAGGAGAATGAGGAACAGCTGGGAGCAGGAACGGAACGATAGAGAGAGAGCGAGAGAGGAAGAGAGGGAGGGGAAGAGAGAGGGATAGAAAGAGGGAAAGAACCTACTAAGACCAGCAGAGGGAGACAAATGGAAGGGAAGCACAGGGACAAGACATGATAATCAAATGACAAAACATGACAGTACCCCCCCACTCACCGAGCGCCTCCTGGCGCACTCGAGGAGGAACCCTGGCGGCAACGGAGGAAATCATCAATCAACGAACGGTCCAGAACGTCCCGAGATGGAACCCAACTCCTCTCCTCAGGACCGTAACCCTCCCAATCCACTAAGTACTGGTGACCACGTCCCCGAGAACGCATGTCCATGATCTTCCGTACCTTGTAAATAGGTGCGCCCTCGACAAGGACGGGAGGGTGGGAGGGAAGACGAACGGGAGCGCGAAGAAAAGGCTTGACACAAGAGACATGGAAGACAGGGTGGACGCGACGAAGATGTCGCGGAAGAAGCAGTCGCACAGCGACAGGATTGACGACCTGAGAGACACGGAACGGACCAATGAACCGCGGAGTCAACTTGCGAGAAGCTGTCGTAAGGGGAAGGTTACGAGTGGAAAGCCACACTCTCTGACCGCGACAATACCTAGGACTCTTAATCCTACGTTTATTGGCGGCTCTCACAGTCTGCGCCCTGTAACGGCAAAGTGCAGACCTGACCCTCCTCCAAGTGCGCTCACAACGTTGGACAAAAGCCTGAGCGGAGGGAACGCTGGACTCGGCGAGCTGGGACGAGAACAGAGGAGGCTGGTAACCAAGACTACTCTGAAACGGAGATAGCCCGGTAGCAGACGAAGGAAGCGAGTTGTGAGCGTACTCAGCCCAGGGGAGCTGTTCCGCCCAAGACGCAGGGTTTCGAAACGAAAGGCTGCGTAAAATGCGACCAATCGACTGATTGGCCCTTTCTGCTTGACCGTTAGACTGGGGATGAAACCCGGAAGAGAGACTGACGGAAGCACCGATCAAACGACAGAACTCCCTCCAAAACTGTGACGTGAATTGCGGACCTCTGTCTGAAACGGCGTCTAACGGGAGGCCATGAATTCTGAACACATTCTCAATGATGATTTGTGCCGTCTCCTTAGCGGAAGGAAGCTTAGCGAGGGGAATGAAATGTGCCGCCTTAGAGAACCTATCGATAACCGTAAGAATCACAGTCTTCCCCGCAGACGAAGGCAGACCGGTAATAAAGTCTAAGGCGATGTGAGACCATGGTCGAGAAGGAATGGGAAGCGGTCTGAGACGACTGGCAGGAGGAGAGTTACCTGACTTAGTCTGCGCGCAGTCCGAACAAGCAGCCACGAAACGGCGCGTGTCCCGCTCCTGAGTAGGCCACCAAAACCGCTGGCGAATAGAAGCAAGCGTACCCCGAACACCGGGGTGGCCAGCTAACTTGGCAGAATGAGCCCACTGAAGAACAGCCAGACGAGTAGAGACAGGAACAAACAGAAGGTTACTAGGACAAGCGCGCGGCGACGCAGTGTGAGTGAGCGCTCGCTTTACCTGTCTCTCAATTCCCCAGACAGTCAACCCGACAACACGCCCTTCAGGGAGAATCCCCTCGGGGTCGGTAGAAACCACAGAAGAACTAAAGAGACGGGATAAGGCATCAGGCTTGGTGTTCTTATTTCCCGGGCGATAGGAAATCACGAACTCAAAACGAGCGAAAAACAACGCCCAACGAGCTTGACGTGCATTAAGTCGTTTGGCAGAACGGATGTACTCAAGGTTCTTATGGTCAGTCCAAACGACAAAAGGAACGGTCGCCCCCTCCAACCACTGTCGCCATTCGCCTATGGCTAAGCGGATAGCGAGCAGTTCGCGGTTACCCACATCATAGTTGCGTTCCGATGGCGACAGGCGATGAGAAAAGTAAGCGCAAGGATGAACCTTATCGTCAGACTGGAAGCGCTGGGACAGAATGGCTCCCACGCCCACCTCTGAAGCGTCAACCTCGACAATAAATTGTTTAGTGACGTCAGGAGTAACAAGGATAGGAGCGGATGTAAAACGCTTCTTGAGGAGATCAAAAGCTCCCTGGGCGGAACCGGACCACTTAAAGCAAGTCTTGACAGAAGTCAGAGCTGTGAGAGGGGCAGCCACTTGACCGAAATTACGAATGAAACGCCGATAGAAATTAGCGAAACCGAGAAAACGCTGCAACTCGACACGTGACTTAGGAACGGGCCAATCGCTGACAGCCTGGACCTTAGCGGGATCCATCTGAATGCCTTCAGCGGAAATAACAGAACCAAGAAAAGTGACAGAGGAGACATGAAAGGCGCACTTCTCAGCCTTCACGTAGAGACAATTCTCTAAAAGGCGCTGGAGTACACGTCGAACGTGCTGAACATGAATCTCGAGTGACGATGAAAAAATCAGGATATCGTCAAGGTAAACGAAAACAAAGATGTTCAGCATGTCTCTCAGTACATCATTAACTAATGCCTGAAAGACAGCTGGAGCATTAGAGAGACCGAACGGCAGAACCCGGTATTCAAAATGCCCTAACGGAGTGTTAAACGCCGTTTTCCACTCGTCCCCCTCTCTGATGCGTACGAGATGGTAAGCGTTACGAAGGTCCAACTTAGTAAAGAACCTGGCTCCCTGCAGCATCTCAAAGGCTGACGACATAAGGGGAAGCGAATAACGATTCTTAACCGTTATGTCATTCAGCCCTCGATAATCCACGCAGGGGCGCAGAGTACCGTCCTTCTTCTTAACAAAGAAAAACCCCGCTCCGGCGGGAGAGGAAGAAGGCACCACGGTACCGGCGTCGAGAGAAACAGACAGATAATCCTCGAGAGCCTTACGTTCGGGAGCCGACAGAGAGTATAGTCTACCCCGAGGGGGAGTGGTCCCCGGAAGGAGATCAATACAACAATCATACGACCGGTGAGGAGGAAGAGAGTTGGCTCTGGACCGACTGAAGACCGTGCGTAGATCATGATATTCCTCCGGCACTCCTGTCAAATCCCCAGGTTCCTCCTGAGTAGAGGGGACACAAGAAACAGGAGGGATAGCAGACATTAAACACTTCACATGACAAGAAACGTTCCAGGATAGGATAGAATAACTAGACCAATTAATAGAAGGATTATGACATACTAGCCAGGGATGACCCAAAACAACAGGTGTAAAAGGTGAACGAAAAATCAAAAAGGAAATGGTCTCACTGTGGTTACCAGATACTGTGAGGGTTAAAGGTAGTGTCTCACATCTGATACTGGGGAGAGAACTACCATCTAAGGCGAACATGGGCGTGGGCCTCCCTAACTGTCTGAGAGGAATGTCATGTTTCCGAGCCCATGCTTCGTCCATAAAACAACCCTCAGCCCCAGAGTCTATCAAGGCACTGCAGGAAGCAGCCGAACCGGTCCAGCGTAGATGGACCGACAAGGTAGTACAGGATCTTGATGGAGAGACCTGAGTAGTAGCGCTCACCAGTAGCCCTCCGCTTACTGATGAGCTCTGGCTTTTACTGGACATGACATGACAAAATGTCCAGCAGAACCGCAATAGAGACAAAGGCGGTTGGTGATTCTCCATTCCCTCTCCTTAGTCGAGATGTGAATACCTCCCAGCTGCATGGGCTCAGTCTCTGAGCCGGTGGGAGGAGATGGTTGAGATGCGGAGAGGGGAAACACCGTTAACGCGAGCTCTCTTCCACGAGCTCGGTGACGAAGATCTACCCGTCGTTCTATGCGGATGGCGAGTGCAATCAAAGAGTCCACGCTGGAAGGAACCTCCCGGGAGAGAATCTCATCCTTAACCTCAGCGTGAAGTCCCTCCAGAAAACGAGCGAGCAACGCCGGCTCGTTCCAGTCACTGGATGCAGCAAGAGTGCGAAACTCTATAGAGTAATCCGTTATGGATCGATCACCTTGACATAGGGAAGCCAGGACCCTGGAAGCCTCCTTCCCAAAAACTGAACGATCAAAAACCCGTATCATCTCCTCTTTAAAGTTCTGATATTCGTTAGTACACTCAGCCCTTGCCTCCCAGATAGCTGTGCCCCACTCCCGAGCCCGACCAGTAAGGAGTGATATGACGTAGGCGATCCGAGCTCTCTCTCGTGAGCATGTGTTGGGCTGGAGAGAAAACACAATATCACACTGGGTGAGAAAGGAGCGGCACTCAGTGGGTTGCCCAGAGTAACATGGTGGGTTATTAACCCTAGGTTCCGAAGACTCGGAAGACCAGGAAGTAACAGGTGGCACGAGACGAAGACTCTGAAACTGTCCTGAGAGGTTGGAAACCTGAGCGGCCAGGGTCTCAACGGCATGACGAGCAGCAGACAATTCCTGCTCGTGTCTGCCGAGCATTGCTCCCTGGATCTCGATGGCAGTGTTGCGAGAATCCGTAGTCGCTGGGTCCATTGTGGTCGGATCTTTCTGTTATGCTGGTGAATGAGGACCCAAAAGCGACTTAACAAAAACAGAGTCTTTATTCCAGTCTTAAACAAAACGGTACTCCAGGATATATCTTAGATGACACCTGCTCACACGCAGCATCTGTTGAAGGCAAAAACACGACAGGGCGGAACCAGGACACAGAACAGCAAACATCAAACAAAGATCCGACAAGGACAGAAGCGGAAAACAGAGGGAGAAATAGGAACTCTAATCAGAGGGCAAAATAGGGGACAGGTGTGAAAGATTAAATGAGGTAGTTAGGAGAATGAGGAACAGCTGGGAGCAGGAACGGAACGATAGAGAGAGAGCGAGAGAGGAAGAGAGGGAGGGGAAGAGAGAGGGATAGAAAGAGGGAAAGAACCTACTAAGACCAGCAGAGGGAGACAAATGGAAGGGAAGCACAGGGACAAGACATGATAATCAAATGACAAAACATGACAGGTATATGACACGGGGTACTAGGAGTGGAATGTTAGCTAAACAGACTGGTATATGAGACGGGGTACAAGGAGTGGAATGTTAGCTAAACAGACTGGTATATGACACGGGGTACAAGGAGGGGAATGTTAGCTAAACAGACTGGTATATGACACAAGGAGTGGAATGTTAGCTAAACAGACTGGTATATGACACAAGGAGTGGAATGTTAGCTAAACAGACTGGTATATGACACCGGGTACAAGGAGGGGAATGTTAGCTAAACAGACTGGTATATGACACGGGGTACAAGGAGTGGAATGTTAGCTAAACAGACTGGTATATGACACGGGGTACAAGGAGGGGAATGTTAGCTAAACAGACTGGTATATTACACGGGGTGACAGGAGGGGAATGTTAGCTAAACAGACTGCTATATGACACGGGGTACTAGGAGTGGAGTGTTAGCTAAACAGACTGGTATATGACACGGGGTACAAGGGGTGGAATGTTAGCTAAACAGACTGGTATATGACACGGGGTAGAAGGAGGGGAATGTTAGCTAAACAGACTGGTATATGACACAAGGATTGGAATGTTAGCTAAACAGACTGGTATATGACACGAGGTACAAGGAGTGGAATGTTAGCTAAACAGACTGGCATATGACACGGGGTAGAAGGAGTGGAATGTTAGCTAAACAGACTGGCATATGACACGGGATACAAGGGGTGGAATGTTAGCTAAACAGACTGATATATGATACAAGGAGTAGAATGTTAGCTAAACAGACTGCTATATGACACGGGGTAGAAGGAGTGGAATGTTAGCTAAACAGACTGGCATATGACACAGGGTACAAGGAGTGGAATGTTAGCTAAACAGACTGGCATATGACACGGGATACAAGGAGGGGAATGTTAGCTAAACAGACTGGTATATGACACGGGGTACAAGGGGTGGAATGTTAGCTAAACAGACTGGTATATGATACAAGGAGTGGAATGTTAGCTAAACAGACTGGTATATGAAGTGGGGTACAAGGAGGGGAATGTTAGCTAAACAGACTGGTATATGACACGGGGTACAAAGAGTGGAATGTTAGCTAAACAGACTGGTATATGACACGGGGTACTAGGAGTGGAATGTTAGCTAAACAGACTGGTATATGACACGGGGTACAAAGAGTGGAATGTTAGCTAATGTAAATGTAAACAGACTGGCATATGACACGGGGTACAAGGAGTGGAATGTTAGCTAAACAGACTGGTATATGACACGGGATACAAGGAGGGGAATGTTAGCTAAACAGACTGGTATATGACACGGGATACTAGGAGTGGAATGTTAGCTGAACAGACTGGTAATAGACACGGGGTACAAGATAGTGGAATGTTAGCTAAGCAGACTGGTACCCAGACTAGTGCTTCTCCCTTCAAAGCAAAAACTGTTATTTTACCCATTTTAATTTACCATTAAAATCCTAAACCTAATTTTACCATTAAAATCCTAAACCTAATTTACCATTAAAATCCTAAACCTAATTTACCATTAAAATCCTAAACCTAATTTACCATTAAAATCCTAAACCAAAATTACCATTAATCCTAAACCTAAATTAAAAACAAATACCTCAAGGACATCCTAAAATGAGGTCATTTTGGTTAATGTCCAAACACAATTCATTCTCTTCCTGTTTACTGCTCTCCCATTGTTACAGGTTCATTCTAACACAAGGCCTTTACTGCAGCCAGAGATAATAGAACCATAATGGAGGAGGCTGGGGAACAACCTCTGATTTACTATCAGTGTAAAATAATGAAACTGCGGCCCGCAGCGGCTCTCCTGGAAATAAGGTTTATCAGTAGAGCGGCGTCTTGCCTGGTCACAGAAAAGCCCATTTAGTGTGAAGAGAGACAGGTTTGGTGCACAGAGCCGATAGCAGAGTTGAATTATGACTGTATTCATCTTCCATATTTCTCTGTGATTGTCTGGGCTTGTGTTGTCCTCTGTGCTCTTTCTCATTCCCTCTTTCGTTCCCTCTCTCGTTCCATCTCTTCACTGTCCCTAGGGAATGAGACTGACATCTCATTCCCTCTCTTCTCTGTCCCTAGGGAATGAGATTGAAATCTTTTCCCCTCTCTCATTCCCTCTTTTTTATGTCCCTAAGGAATAAGATAGACATCTCTCTCATTCTCTCTCTCGTTCCCTCTTCTCTGTCCCTAGGGATTGACACCATTCTCTCATTCCCTCTCTTGTTCCCTCTCTTTTCTGTCCCTAGGGAATGAGACAGACCTCTCTCTCGTTCCCTCTTCTCTGTCCCTAGGGAATGACACCATTCTCTCATTCCCTCTCTTGTTCCCTCTCTTCTCTGTCCCTGGGGAATGAGACCTACTTCTCTGTTATGACGGTTATAAAGAGTCTAGTGGTTTGGGATCATTTGGAAAGGCAGGCAACACCAGGGAGGATGAGCCTGTGTGGCTCTGCTGGTAGAGCATAGTACCTACAACACCAGACAGGATGAGCCTGTGTGGCTCTGTTGGTAGAGCATAGTACCTACAACACCAGACAGGATGAGCCTGTGTGGCTCTGTTGGTAGAGCATGGTACCTACAACACCAGACAGGATGAGCCTGTGTGGCTCTGTTGGTAGAGCATAGTACCTACAACACCAGACAGGATGAGCCTGTGTGGCTCTGTTGGTAGAGCATGGTACCTACAACACCAGACAGGATGAGCCTGTGTGGCTCTGTTGGTAGAGCATGGTACCAGCAGGGTTGTGGGTTTGATTCCCACTGGAGTCCACTTGGAACAAAATAAAATACACTAAAGTGTATGAACTCACTACTGGATAAATGGCTAAAATGAGCTGCGAGAGAAACAGAAAAAAGACATTGATCATAAATACTGTGGATATTTTCCAGTTGCTCATGAACATCAGACAAAACAGAATAGGAGTATTAGTATGGCGATGTTTTTAAATGTTAACTTTATTTAACCAAGTCAGTTAAGAACAAATTCTTACTTAACAATGACGGCCTACCAAAAGGCCTCCTGCGGCGACGGGGGCTGGGATTAAAAATATAAAAAATTAAATTCAAATATAGGACAAAACACACGTCACGACCAGAGAGACAACACTACATAAAGAGCAGACCTAAGACAACAACATATCATGGCAGCAACACAACATGACAACACAACATGGTAACAACACAACATGGTAGCAGCACAAAACATGGTACAAACATTATTTGGCACAGACAACAGTACAAAGGGCAAGAAGGTAGAGACAACAATACATCACACAAAGCAGCCACTACTGTCAGTAAGAGTGTCCATGATTGAGTCTTTGAATGAAGAGATTGAGATAAAACTGTCCAGTTTGAGTGTTTGTTGCAGCTCGTTCCAGTCGCCAGCTGCAGCGAACTGAAAAGAGGAGCGACCCAGGGACGTGTGTGCTTTGGGGACCTTTAACAGAATGTGACTGGCCAGAACGGGTGTTGTATGTGGAGGATGAGGGCTGCAGTAGATATCTTAGATAGGGGGGAGTGAGGCCTAAGAGCACCAACCAGTGGGTCTTGCGACGGGTATACAGAGATGACCAGTTTACAGAGGAGTATAGAGTGCAGTGATGAGTCCTATAAGGAGCATCGGTGGCAAATCTGATGGCCGAATGGTAAAGAACTTCTAGCCGCTCAAGAGCACCCTTACCTGCCGATCTATAAATCACTTCTTCGTAATGTAGCATGCGTAGGATGGTCATCTGAATCAGGGTTAGTTTGGCAGCGGGGGTGAAAGAGGAGAGATTACAATAGAGGAAACCAAGTCTAGATTTAACTTTAGCCTGCAGCTTTGATATGTGCTGAGAGAAGTACTGTGTACCGTGTAGCTATACTCCCAAGTACTTGTATGAGGTGACTACCTCAAGCTCTAAATCCTCAGAGGTAGTAATCACACCTGTGGGGCGAGGGCCATTCTTCTTACCAAACCACATGACCATTGTTTTGGAGGTGTTCAGAACAAGGTTAAGAGCAGAGAAAGCTTGTTGGACACTAAGGAAGCTTTGTTGTATAGCGTTTAACACAAAAATGAGCAGTGTAGCCGTTAGCGATGATGCTAATGAAAAGTCTTCTAGTAGATAAGGCTTTTCCCCCGAAACAATTCTCAATTAAATGTGCTTATCTGGCAGAATGAGATCATGATTATTTTAAATCAATCCAGTGGGTATTTGTTTAGCTGTCTCTACCATCACATGTGTGCTACAAAAGCATCACTAAACCACAGCCTCTTGCTGTTGGTGCACACTGGAATTAAAGTGGAACTACACCCCCAAAAAATCAAAATTTCTCAATTTTCCCATTCCTCATAAATTGTCTCCTGATGTGGTTTAAACACGGTTGTGGACTTATCCAATATTTTTTTTTATATTAAAGTGTGATTGAGAGCAAAACCTGAAGAAAAAACCCTGAAGAAAACAGAAACCTAGAAAAACTAAAAACGTAGAAAACTGAATTTCGAAAAAAAAAAAAAAAAAAACATTTAAGGATTTTAGGACCCTACGGATCCGCACCACGCTGAAGTCCAGTTTGGTCTCCTGAAGAACGCTGAAGTCCAGTTTGGTCTCCTGAAGAACACTGAAGTCCAGTTTGCTCTCCTGAAGAACACTGAAGTCCAGTTTGTTCTCCTGAAGAACACTGAAGTCCAGTTTGCTCTCCTGAAGAACACTGAAGTCCAGTTTGGTCTCCTGAAGAACGCTGAAGTCCAGTTTGGTCTCCTGAAGAACACTGAAGTCCAGTTTGGTCTCCTGAAGAACACTGAAGTCCAGTTTGGTCTCCTGAAGAACACCGAAGTCCAGTTTGGTCTCCTGAAGAACACCGAAGTCCAGTTTGGTCTCCTGAAGAACACCGAAGTCCAGTTTGGTCTCCTGAAGAACACCGAAGTCCAGTTTGGTCTCCTGAAGAACACCGAAGTCCAGTTTGGTCTCCTGAAGAACACTGAAGTCCAGTGGGGGTTAACAGAATAGGAGTATTAGTAAACTGATGTTTGTTCCAGCGGGGGGGTTAAAAGTTTGACATCTCCAAAATGATGAGGAGCCTGTTCAGTGATGAGCTCCAAAATAATTATCATTATAAACGATTACATGTCAAGAGATTAAATGAATCTTAATTGTTACTCAGCTACTTTAATGTTTGGTAATCCACAAATAAATAAATATGTTTTTGTTGATTAGATAAGCTTAGATTGTTTTAGACGAGAAACACGAGAGTGCTGTGAACACGTGGGCACGTGTATGTGTGTGTGGCGCAGATGGTAGAGTATGGCACTTGCAACGCCAGGGTTGAGGGTTCAATTCCCACGAGGGACCAGTACCAACTAAAAGGTTTGCACTCACTACTGTCGTGGCTCTAGATAAGAGTGTCTGCTAAACTACTAAAATGTAAATGTTAGATTCGGCACTACTATAAGACAGTATATCTATCTACAATACCAATGTGTGAGCCTTTTGAATAAACCATGAGCCACCCTGCCTACAATATGCCTGCCAGCAGCACCTCCGCAAGTGTTCCCTGGACAACACCACACCAGCAGCGATGCCGTTAACAGCAAACTGCTACATTTGGTCTAAAGTAGTACACTACTACCCTATAAACCCTGGTCTAAAGTAGTGCACTACTACCCTATAGACCCTGGTCTAAAGTAGTGCACTACTACCCTATAAACCCTGGTCTAAAGTAGTACACTACTACCCTATAGACCCTGGTCTAAAGTAGTGCACTACTACCCTATAGACCCTGGTCTAAAGTAGTGCACTACTACCCTATAAACCCTGGTCTAAAGTAGTACACTACTACCCTATAAACCCTGGTCTAAAGTAGTGCACTACTACCCTATAGACCCTGGTCTAAAGTAGTACACTACTACCCTATAAACCCTGGTCTAAAGTAGTACACTACTACCCTATAAACCCTGGTCTAAAGTAGTGCACTACTACCCTATAAACCCTGGTCTAAAGTAGTGCACTACTACCCTATAGACCCTGGTCTAAAGTAGTGCACTACTACCCTATAAACCCTGGTCTAAAGTAGTACACTACTACCCTATAAACCCTGGTCTAAAGTAGTGCACTACTACCCTATAAACCCTGGTCTAAAGTAGTACACTACTACCCTATAGACCCTGGTCTAAAGTAGTGCACTACTACCCTATAAACCCTGGTCTAAAGTAGTACACTACTACCCTATAAACCCTGGTCTAAAGTAGTGCACTACTACCCTATAAACCCTGGTCTAAAGTAGTGCACTACTACCCTATAAACCCTGGTCTAAAGTAGTGCACTACTACCCTATAGACCCTGGTCTAAAGTAGTGCACTACTACCCTATAGACCCTGGTCTAAAGTAGTACACTACTACCCTATAGACCCTGGTCTAAAGTAGTGCACTACTACCCTATAAACCCTGGTCTAAAGTAGTGCACTACTACCCTATAGAACCTGGTCTAAATTGGTGCACTACTACCCTATAAACCCTGGTCTAAAGTAGTGCACTACTACCCTATAGACCCTGGTCTAAAGTAGTGCACTACTACCCTATAGACTCTGGTCTAAAGTAGTGCACTACTACCCTATAAACCCTGGTCTAAAGTAGTGCACTACTACCCTATAGACCCTGGTCTAAAGTAGTGCACTACTACCCTATAAACCCTGGTCTAAAGTAGTGCACTACTACTCTATAGACCCTGGTCTAAAGTAGTGCAAAACTACCCTATAAATCCTGGTCTAAATTGGTGCACTACTACCCTATAGACCCTGTTATAAAGTAGTGCACTACTACCCTATAGACCCTGGTCTAAAGTAGTGCACTACTACCCTATAAACCCTGGTCTAAAGTAGTGCACTACTATCTTATAGACCCTGGTCTAAAGTAGTGCACTACTACCCTATAGACCCTGGTCTAAAGTAGTACACTACTACCCTATAGACCCTGGTCTAAAGTGGTGCACTACTACCCTATAAACCCTGGTCTAAAGTAGTGCACTACTACCCTATAGAACCTGGTCTAAATTGGTGCACTACTACCCTATAAACCCTGGTCTAAAGTAGTGCACTACTACCCTATAGACCCTGGTCTAAAGTAGTGCACTACTACCCTATAGACCCTGGTCTAAAGTAGTGCACTACTACCCTATAAACCCTGGTCTAAAGTAGTGCACTACTACCCTATAGACCCTGGTCTAAAGTAGTGCACTACTACCCTATAAACCCTGGTCTAAAGTAGTGCACTACTACTCTATAGACCCTGGTCTAAAGTAGTGCAAAACTACCCTATAAATCCTGGTCTAAATTGGTACACTACTACCCTATAGACCCTGTTATAAAGTAGTGCACTACTACCCTATAGACCCTGGTATAAAGTAGTGCACTACTACCCTATAAGCACTAGGGATTAGGAACACAACCAGAGAGACGTGTAAAACCATGTTCTACAATCCTCTGCATTCTCCTTTGTTTAATCAGTCTGTTGTATCACATCCATCTCTACGCAAACACTGAGACGCCGTGATAAAACTGAGGCTTATATTCAGGTACCCTGGTGGTTAGAGCATTGGGCCGGTAAATAAGAACTTGTTCTAATAGACATGCCTAGTTAAATAGAGATAAAATAAACATTTATGGAACACCGTAACAAAAGAACGCTTTGCAACAGAAAACTACAAGGAATGATTGTTATTGGACGAGATCAAGTAGTCCGTCCTCTGTGCCAGTATGTTTTCCTCTGTGCCAGTATGTTTTCCTCTGTGCCAGTATGTTTTCCTCTGTGCCAGTATGTTTTCCTCTGTGCCAGTATGTTTTCCTCTGTGCCAGTATGTTTTCCTCTGTGTCAGTATGTTTTCCTCTGTGCCAGTATGTTTTCCTCTGTGCCAGTATGTTTTCCTCTGTGCCAGTATGTTTTCCTCTGTGCCAGTATGTTTTCCTCTGTGCCAGTATGTTTTCCTCTGTGCCAGTATGTTTTCCTCTGTGCCAGTATGTTTTCCTCTGTGCCAGTATGTTTTCCTCTGTGTCAGTATGTTTTCCTCTGTGCCAGTATGTTTTCCTCTGTTTGGTGCCAGTATGTTTTCCTCTGTGCCAGTATGTTTTCCTCTGTGCCAGTATGTTTTCCTCTGTTTGGTGCCAGTATGTTTTCCTCTGTGCCAGTATGTTTTCCTCTGTGCCAGTATGTTTTCCTCTGTTTGGTGCCAGTATGTTTTCCTCTGTGCCAGTATGTTTTCCTCTGTTTGGTGCCAGTATGTTTTCCTCTGTGCCAGTATGTTTTCCTCTGTGCCAGTATGTTTTCCTCTGTGCCAGTATGTTTTCCTCTGTTTGGTGCCAGTATGTTTTCCTCTGTGCCAGTATGTTTTCCTCTGTGCCAGTATGTTTTCCTCTGTTTGGTGTCAGTGTGTTTTCCTCTGTGTCAGTATGTTTTCCTCTGTGCCAGTATGTTTTCCTCTGTGCCAGTATGTTTTCCTCTGTGCCAGTATGTTTTCCTCTGTGCCAGTATGTTTTCCTCTGTGCCAGTATGTTTTCCTCTGTGCCAGTATGTTTTCCTCTGTGCCAGTATGTTTTCCTCTGTGCCAGTATGTTTTCCTCTGTTTGGTGTCAGTATGTTTTCCTCTGTGCCAGTATGTTTTCCTCTGTGCCAGTATGTTTTCCTCTGTGCCAGTATGTTTTCTTCTGTGCCAGTATGTTTTCCTCTGTGCCAGTATGTTTTCCTCTGTGCCAGTATGTTTTCCTCTGTGTCAGTATGTTTTCCTCTGTGCCAGTATGTTTTCCTCTGTGTCAGTATGTTTTCCTCTGTTTGGTGCCAGTATGTTTTCCTCTGTGCCAGTATGTTTTCCTCTGTGCCAGTATGTTTTCCTCTGTTTGGTGCCAGTATGTTTTCCTCTGTGCCAGTATGTTTTCCTCTGTGTCAGTATGTTTTCCTCTGTGCCAGTATGTTTTCCTCTGTGCCAGTATGTTTTCCTCTGTGCCAGTATGTTTTCCTCTGTTTGGTGCCAGTATGTTTTCCTCTGTGCCAGTATGTTTTCCTCTGTGCCAGTATGTTTTCCTCTGTGCCAGTATGTTTTCCTCTGTGCCAGTATGTTTTCCTCTGTGTCAGTATGTTTTCCTCTGTGCCAGTATGTTTGCCTCTGTGCCAGTATGTTTTCCTCTGTGCCAGTATGTTTTCCTCTGTGCCAGTATGTTTTCCTCTGTTTGGTGTCAGTATGTTTTCCTCTGTGCCAGTATGTTTTCCTCTGTGCCAGTATGTTTTCCTCTGTGCCAGTATGTTTTCCTCTGTGCCAGTATGTTTTCCTCTGTGCCAGTATGTTTTCCTCTGTGCCAGTATGTTTTCCTCTGTGTCAGTATGTTTTCCTCTGTGCCAGTATGTTTTCCTCTGTGCCAGTATGTTTTCCTCTGTGCCAGTATGTTTTCCTCTGTTTGGTGCCAGTATGTTTTCCTCTGTGCCAGTATGTTTTCCTCTGTGCCAGTATGTTTTCCTCTGTTTGGTGCCAGTATGTTTTCCTCTGTGCCAGTATGTTTTCCTCTGTTTGGTGCCAGTATGTTTTCCTCTGTGCCAGTATGTTTTCCTCTGTGCCAGTATGTTTTCCTCTGTGCCAGTATGTTTTCCTCTGTTTGGTGCCAGTATGTTTTCCTCTGTTTGGTGCCAGTATGTTTTCCTCTGTGCCAGTATGTTTTCCTCTGTGCCAGTATGTTTTCCTCTGTGCCAGTATGTTTTCCTCTGTGTCAGTATGTTTTCCTCTGTGCCAGTATGTTTTCCTCTGTGCCAGTATGTTTTCCTCTGTGTCAGTATGTTTTCCTCTGTGTCAGTATGTTTTCCTCTGTGCCAGTATGTTTTCCTCTGTGCCAGTATGTTTTCCTCTGTGCCAGTATGTTTTCCTCTGTGCCAGTATGTTTTCCTCTGTGTCAGTATGTTTTCCTCTGTGCCAGTATGTTTTCCTCTGTGCCAGTATGTTTTCCTCTGTGCCAGTATGTTTTCCTCTGTGCCAGTATGTTTTCCTCTGTGCCAGTATGTTTTCCTCTGTGCCAGTATGTTTTCCTCTGTTTGGTGTCAGTATGTTTTCCTCTGTGCCAGTATGTTTTCCTCTGTGCCAGTATGTTTTCCTCTGTGCCAGTATGTTTTCCTCTGTGCCAGTATGTTTTCCTCTGTTTGGTGCCAGTATGTTTTCCTCTGTGCCAGTATGTTTTCCTCTGTGCCAGTATGTTTTCCTCTGTGCCAGTATGTTTTCCTCTGTGCCAGTATGTTTTCCTCTGTGCCAGTATGTTTTCCTCTGTGCCAGTATGTTTTCCTCTGTGCCAGTATGTTTTCCTCTGTGCCAGTATGTTTTCCTCTGTGCCAGTATGTTTTCCTCTGTTTGGTGCCAGTATGTTTTCCTCTGTGCCAGTATGTTTTCCTCTGTGCCAGTATGTTTTCCTCTGTGCCAGTATGTTTTCCTCTGTGTCAGTATGTTTTCCTCTGTTTGGTGCCAGTATGTTTTCCTCTGTGCCAGTATGTTTTCCTCTGTGCCAGTATGTTTTCCTCTGTGCCAGTATGTTTTCCTCTGTGCCAGTATGTTTTCCTCTGTTTGGTGCCAGTATGTTTTCCTCTGTGCCAGTATGTTTTCCTCTGTGCCAGTATGTTTTCCTCTGTGCCAGTATGTTTTCCTCTGTTTGGTGCCAGTATGTTTTCCTCTGTGCCAGTATGTTTTCCTCTGTGCCAGTATGTTTTCCTCTGTGCCAGTATGTTTTCCTCTGTGCCAGTATGTTTTCCTCTGTGCCAGTATGTTTTCCTCTGTGCCAGTATGTTTTCCTCTGTGTCAGTATGTTTTCCTCTGTTTGGTGCCAGTATGTTTTCCTCTGTGCCAGTATGTTTTCCTCTGTGCCAGTATGTTTTCCTCTGTGTCAGTATGTTTTCCTCTGTGCCAGTATGTTTTCCTCTGTGCCAGTATGTTTTCCTCTGTGCCAGTATGTTTTCCTCTGTTTGGTGCCAGTATGTTTTCCTCTGTGCCAGTATGTTTTCCTCTGTGCCAGTATGTTTTCCTCTGTGCCAGTATGTTTTCCTCTGTGCCAGTATGTTTTCCTCTGTGCCAGTATGTTTTCCTCTGTGCCAGTATGTTTTCCTCTGTGCCAGTATGTTTTCCTCTGTGCCAGTATGTTTTCCTCTGTGCCAGTATGTTTTCCTCTGTGCCAGTATGTTTTCCTCTGTGCCAGTATGTTTTCCTCTGTGCCAGTATGTTTTCCTCTGTGCCAGTATGTTTTCCTCTGTGCCAGTATGTTTTCCTCTGTTTGGTGCCAGTATGTTTTCCTCTGTGCCAGTATGTTTTCCTCTGTGCCAGTATGTTTTCCTCTGTGCCAGTATGTTTTCCTCTGTTTGGTGTCAGTATGTTTTCCTCTGTGCCAGTATGTTTTCCTCTGTGCCAGTATGTTTTCCTCTGTGCCAGTATGTTTTCCTCTGTGCCAGTATGTTTTCCTCTGTGCCAGTATGTTTTCCTCTGTGCCAGTATGTTTTCCTCTGTTTGGTGCCAGTATGTTTTCCTCTGTGTCAGTATGTTTTCCTCTGTGTCAGTATGTTTTCCTCTGTTTGGTGCCAGTATGTTTTCCTCTGTGTCAGTATGTTTTCCTCTGTTTGGTGCCAGTATGTTTTCCTCTGTGTCAGTATGTTTTCCTCTGTGCCAGTATGTTTTCCTCTGTGCCAGTATGTTTTCCTCTGTGCCAGTATGTTTTCCTCTGTGCCAGTATGTTTTCCTCTGTGTCAGTATGTTTTCCTCTGTGTCAGTATGTTTTCCTCTGTGCCAGTATGTTTTCCTCTGTGCCAGTATGTTTTCCTCTGTGCCAGTATGTTTTCCTCTGTGCCAGTATGTTTTCCTCTGTGCCAGTATGTTTTCCTCTGTGCCAGTATGTTTTCCTCTGTGCCAGTATGTTTTCCTCTGTTTGGTGCCAGTATGTTTTCCTCTGTGCCAGTGTGTTTTCCTCTGTGCCAGTATGTTTTCCTCTGTGCCAGTATGTTTTCCTCTGTGCCAGTATGTTTTCCTCTGTGCCAGTATGTTTTCCTCTGTGCCAGTATGTTTTCCTCTGTGCCAGTATGTTTTCCTCTGTTTGGTGCCAGTATGTTTTCCTCTGTGCCAGTATGTTTTCCTCTGTGCCAGTATGTTTTCCTCTGTGCCAGTATGTTTTCCTCTGTGCCAGTATGTTTTCCTCTGTGCCAGTATGTTTTCCTCTGTGCCAGTATGTTTTCCTCTGTGTCAGTATGTTTTCCTCTGTGTCAGTATGTTTTCCTCTGTGTCAGTATGTTTTCCTCTGTGCCAGTATGTTTTCCTCTGTGTCAGTATGTTTTCCTCTGTGCCAGTATGTTTTCCTCTGTGCCAGTATGTTTTCCTCTGTGCCAGTATGTTTTCCTCTGTGCCAGTATGTTTTCCTCTGTGTCAGTATGTTTTCCTCTGTGTCAGTATGTTTTCCTCTGTGCCAGTATGTTTTCCTCTGTTTGGTGCCAGTATGTTTTCCTCTGTGCCAGTATGTTTTCCTCTGTGCCAGTATGTTTTCCTCTGTGCCAGTATGTTTTCCTCTGTGCCAGTATGTTTTCCTCTGTGCCAGTATGTTTTCCTCTGTGCCAGTATGTTTTCCTCTGTTTGGTGCCAGTATGTTTTCCTCTGTTTGGTGCCAGTATGTTTTCCTCTGTGCCAGTATGTTTTCCTCTGTGCCAGTATGTTTTCCTCTGTGCCAGTATGTTTTCCTCTGTTTGGTGCCAGTATGTTTTCCTCTGTGCCAGTATGTTTTCCTCTGTGCCAGTATGTTTTCCTCTGTTTGGTGCCAGTATGTTTTCCTCTGTGCCAGTATGTTTTCCTCTGTGTCAGTCTGTTTTCCTCTGTGCCAGTATGTTTTCCTCTGTGCCAGTATGTTTTCCTCTGTTTGGTGCCAGTATGTTTTCCTCTGTGCCAGTATGTTTTCCTCTGTGTCAGTATGTTTTCCTCTGTGTCAGTATGTTTTCCTCTGTGCCAGTATGTTTTCCTCTGTGCCAGTATGTTTTCCTCTGTGCCAGTATGTTTTCCTCTGTGTCAGTATGTTTTCCTCTGTTTGGTGCCAGTATGTTTTCCTCTGTGCCAGTATGTTTTCCTCTGTGCCAGTATGTTTTCCTCTGTGCCAGTATGTTTTCCTCTGTGCCAGTATGTTTTCCTCTGTTTGGTGCCAGTATGTTTTCCTCTGTGTCAGTATGTTTTCCTCTGTGCCAGTATGTTTTCCTCTGTGCCAGTATGTTTTCCTCTGTGCCAGTATGTTTTCCTCTGTGCCAGTATGTTTTCCTCTGTTTGGTGCCAGTATGTTTTCCTCTGTGCCAGTATGTTTTCCTCTGTGCCAGTATGTTTTCCTCTGTGCCAGTATGTTTTCCTCTGTTTGGTGCCAGTATGTTTTCCTCTGTGCCAGTATGTTTTCCTCTGTGCCAGTATGTTTTCCTCTGTGCCAGTATGTTTTCCTCTGTTTGGTGCCAGTATGTTTTCCTCTGTGCCAGTATGTTTTCCTCTGTTTGGTGCCAGTATGTTTTCCTCTGTGCCAGTATGTTTTCCTCTGTGCCAGTATGTTTTCCTCTGTGTCAGTATGTTTTCCTCTGTTTGGTGCCAGTATGTTTTCCTCTGTGCCAGTATGTTTTCCTCTGTGCCAGTATGTTTTCCTCTGTGTCAGTATGTTTTCCTCTGTGCCAGTATGTTTTCCTCTGTGCCAGTATGTTTTCCTCTGTGCCAGTATGTTTTCCTCTGTGCCAGTATGTTTTCCTCTGTTTGGTGCCAGTATGTTTTCCTCTGTGCCAGTATGTTTTCCTCTGTGCCAGTATGTTTTCCTCTGTGCCAGTATGTTTTCCTCTGTGCCAGTATGTTTTCCTCTGTGCCAGTATGTTTTCCTCTGTGCCAGTATGTTTTCCTCTGTGTCAGTATGTTTTCCTCTGTGCCAGTATGTTTTCCTCTGTGCCAGTATGTTTTCCTCTGTGCCAGTATGTTTTCCTCTGTGCCAGTATGTTTTCCTCTGTGCCAGTATGTTTTCCTCTGTGCCAGTATGTTTTCCTCTGTGCCAGTATGTTTTCCTCTGTGCCAGTATGTTTTCCTCTGTGCCAGTATGTTTTCCTCTGTGCCAGTATGTTTTCCTCTGTGCCAGTATGTTTTCCTCTGTGTCAGTATGTTTTCCTCTGTTTGGTGCCAGTATGTTTTCCTCTGTTTGGTGCCAGTATGTTTTCCTCTGTGCCAGTATGTTTTCCTCTGTTTGGTGCCAGTATGTTTTCCTCTGTTTGGTGCCAGTATGTTTTCCTCTGTTTGGTGCCAGTATGTTTTCCTCTGTTTGGTGCCAGTATGTTTTCCTCTGTGTCAGTATGTTTTCCTCTGTGCCAGTATGTTTTCCTCTGTGCCAGTATGTTTTCCTCTGTGCCAGTATGTTTTCCTCTGTTTGGTGCCAGTATGTTTTCCTCTGTGTCAGTATGTTTTCCTCTGTGCCAGTATGTTTTCCTCTGTGCCAGTATGTTTTCCTCTGTGCCAGTATGTTTTCCTCTGTGCCAGTATGTTTTTCCTCTGTGCCAGTATGTTTTCCTCTGTGCCAGTATGTTTTCCTCTGTGTCAGTATGTTTTCCTCTGTTTGGTGCCAGTATGTTTTCCTCTGTGCCAGTATGTTTTCCTCTGTGCCAGTATGTTTTCCTCTGTGCCAGTATGTTTTCCTCTGTTTGGTGTCAGTATGTTTTCCTCTGTGCCAGTATGTTTTCCTCTGTTTGGTGTCAGTATGTTTTCCTCTGTGCCAGTATGTTTTCCTCTGTGCCAGTATATTTTCCTCTTTTTGGTGCCAGTATGTTTTCCTCTGTTTGGTGCCAGTATGTTTTCCTCTGTGCCACTTTGTTTTCCTCTGTGTCAGTATGTTTTCCTCTGTGCCAGTATGTTTTCCTCTGTGCCAGTATGTTTTCCTCTGTGCCAGTATGTTTTCCTCTGTGCCAGTATGTTTTCCTCTGTGCCAGTATGTTTTCCTCTGTGCCAGTATGTTTTCCTCTGTGCCAGTATGTTTTCCTCTGTGCCAGTATGTTTTCCTCTGTGCCAGTATGTTTTCCTCTGTGCCAGTATGTTTTCCTCTGTGCCAGTATGTTTTCCTCTGTGCCAGTATGTTTTCCTCTGTGCCAGTATGTTTTCCTCTGTGCCAGTATGTTTTCCTCTGTGCCAGTATGTTTTCCTCTGTGCCAGTATGTTTTCCTCTGTTTGGTGCCAGTATGTTTTCCTCTGTGCCAGTATGTTTTCCTCTGTGCCAGTATGTTTTCCTCTGTTTGGTGTCAGTATGTTTTCCTCTGTGCCAGTATGTTTTCCTCTGTTTGGTGTCAGTATGTTTTCCTCTGTGTCAGTATGTTTTCCTCTGTGCCAGTATGTTTTCCTCTGTTTGGTGTCAGTATGTTTTCCTCTGTTTGGTGCCAGTATGTTTTCCTCTGTGCCAGTATGTTTTCCTCTGTGCCAGTATGTTTTCCTCTGTGTCAGTATGTTTTCCTCTGTGCCAGTATGTTTTCCTCTGTGCCAGTATGTTTTCCTCTGTGCCAGTATGTTTTCCTCTGTTTGGTGCCAGTATGTTTTCCTCTGTGCCAGTATGTTTTCCTCTGTGCCAGTATGTTTTCCTCTGTGCCAGTATGTTTTCCTCTGTGCCAGTATGTTTTCCTCTGTGTCAGTATGTTTTCCTCTGTGCCAGTATGTTTTCCTCTGTGTCAGTATGTTTTCCTCTGTGTCAGTATGTTTTCCTCTGTGCCAGTATGTTTTCCTCTGTGCCAGTATGTTTTCCTCTGTTTGGTGCCAGTATGTTTTCCTCTGTGCCAGTATGTTTTCCTCTGTGCCAGTATGTTTTCCTCTGTTTGGTGCCAGTATGTTTTCCTCTGTGCCAGTATGTTTTCCTCTGTGCCAGTATGTTTTCCTCTGTTTGGTGCCAGTATGTTTTCCTCTGTGCCAGTATGTTTTCCTCTGTGCCAGTATGTTTTCCTCTGTGCCAGTATGTTTTCCTCTGTGCCAGTATGTTTTCCTCTGTGTCAGTATGTTTTCCTCTGTGCCAGTATGTTTTCCTCTGTGCCAGTATGTTTTCCTCTGTGCCAGTATGTTTTCCTCTGTGCCAGTATGTTTTCCTCTGTGCCAGTATGTTTTCCTCTGTTTGGTGCCAGTATGTTTTCCTCTGTGCCAGTATGTTTTCCTCTGTGCCAGTATGTTTTCCTCTGTGTCAGTATGTTTTCCTCTGTTTGGTGCCAGTATGTTTTCCTCTGTGCCAGTATGTTTTCCTCTGTGCCAGTATGTTTTCCTCTGTGTCAGTATGTTTTCCTCTGTGCCAGTATGTTTTCCTCTGTTTGGTGCCAGTATGTTTTCCTCTGTGCCAGTATGTTTTCCTCTGTGCCAGTATGTTTTCCTCTGTGCCAGTATGTTTTCCTCTGTGCCAGTATGTTTTCCTCTGTGCCAGTATGTTTTCCTCTGTGCCAGTATGTTTTCCTCTGTGCCAGTATGTTTTCCTCTGTGCCAGTATGTTTTCCTCTGTTTGGTGCCAGTATGTTTTCCTCTGTGCCAGTATGTTTTCCTCTGTGCCAGTATGTTTTCCTCTGTGCCAGTATGTTTTCCTCTGTGCCAGTATGTTTTCCTCTGTGCCAGTATGTTTTCCTCTGTGCCAGTATGTTTTCCTCTGTGCCAGTATGTTTTCCTCTGTTTGGTGCCAGTATGTTTTCCTCTGTGCCAGTATGTTTTCCTCTGTTTGGTGCCAGTATGTTTTCCTCTGTGCCAGTATGTTTTCCTCTGTGCCAGTATGTTTTCCTCTGTTTGGTGCCAGTATGTTTTCCTCTGTGCCAGTATGTTTTCCTCTGTGCCAGTATGTTTTCCTCTGTTTGGTGCCAGTATGTTTTCCTCTGTGTCAGTATGTTTTCCTCTGTGCCAGTATGTTTTCCTCTGTTTGGTGCCAGTATGTTTTCCTCTGTGTCAGTATGTTTTCCTCTGTGCCAGTATGTTTTCCTCTGTGCCAGTATGTTTTCCTCTGTGCCAGTATGTTTTCCTCTGTGCCAGTATGTTTTCCTCTGTGCCAGTATGTTTTCCTCTGTGCCAGTATGTTTTCCTCTGTGCCAGTATGTTTTCCTCTGTGCCAGTATGTTTTCCTCTGTGTCAGTATGTTTTCCTCTGTGCCAGTATGTTTTCCTCTGTTTGGTGCCAGTATGTTTTCCTCTGTGCCAGTATGTTTTCCTCTGTGCCAGTATGTTTTCCTCTGTGCCAGTATGTTTTCCTCTGTGCCAGTATGTTTTCCTCTGTGCCAGTATGTTTTCCTCTGTGCCAGTATGTTTTCCTCTGTGCCAGTATGTTTTCCTCTGTTTGGTGTCAGTATGTTTTCCTCTGTTTGGTGCCAGTATGTTTTCCTCTGTTTGGTGTCAGTATGTTTTCCTCTGTGTCAGTATGTTTTCCTCTGTGCCAGTATGTTTTCCTCTGTGCCAGTATGTTTTCCTCTGTGCCAGTATGTTTTCCTCTGTGCCAGTATGTTTTCCTCTGTGCCAGTATGTTTTCCTCTGTGCCAGTATGTTTTCCTCTGTGCCAGTATGTTTTCCTCTGTGCCAGTATGTTTTCCTCTGTGCCAGTATGTTTTCCTCTGTGCCAGTATGTTTTCCTCTGTTTGGTGCCAGTATGTTTTCCTCTGTGCCAGTATGTTTTCCTCTGTGCCAGTATGTTTTCCTCTGTGCCAGTATGTTTTCCTCTGTGCCAGTATGTTTTCCTCTGTTTGGTGCCAGTATGTTTTCCTCTGTGCCAGTATGTTTTCCTCTGTGCCAGTATGTTTTCCTCTGTGCCAGTATGTTTTCCTCTGTGCCAGTATGTTTTCCTCTGTGCCAGTATGTTTTCCTCTGTGCCAGTATGTTTTCCTCTGTGCCAGTATGTTTTCCTCTGTTTGGTGTCAGTATGTTTTCCTCTGTGCCAGTATGTTTTCCTCTGTGCCAGTATGTTTTCCTCTGTGCCAGTATGTTTTCCTCTGTGCCAGTATGTTTTCCTCTGTGCCAGTATGTTTTCCTCTGTGCCAGTATGTTTTCCTCTGTGCCAGTATGTTTTCCTCTGTGCCAGTATGTTTTCCTCTGTGCCAGTATGTTTTCCTCTGTTTGGTGCCAGTATGTTTTCCTCTGTGCCAGTATGTTTTCCTCTGTGCCAGTGTGTTTTCCTCTGTGCCAGTATGTTTTCCTCTGTTTGGTGCCAGTATGTTTTCCTCTGTTTGGTGCCAGTATGTTTTCCTCTGTGCCAGTATGTTTTCCTCTGTGCCAGTATGTTTTCCTCTGTGCCAGTATGTTTTCCTCTGTGCCAGTATGTTTTCCTCTGTGCCAGTATGTTTTCCTCTGTGCCAGTATGTTTTCCTCTGTTTGGTGCCAGTATGTTTTCCTCTGTGCCAGTATGTTTTCCTCTGTGCCAGTATGTTTTCCTCTGTGTCAGTATGTTTTCCTCTGTGCCAGTATGTTTTCCTCTGTGCCAGTATGTTTTCCTCTGTGCCAGTATGTTTTCCTCTGTGCCAGTATGTTTTCCTCTGTGCCAGTGTGTTTTCCTCTGTGCCAGTATGTTTTCCTCTGTTTGGTGCCAGTATGTTTTCCTCTGTGCCAGTATGTTTTCCTCTGTGCCAGTATGTTTTCCTCTGTGCCAGTATGTTTTCCTCTGTGCCAGTGTGTTTTCCTCTGTGCCAGTATGTTTTCCTCTGTGCCAGTATGTTTTCCTCTGTGCCAGTATGTTTTCCTCTGTGCCAGTATGTTTTCCTCTGTTTGGTGCCAGTATGTTTTCCTCTGTGCCAGTATGTTTTCCTCTGTGCCAGTATGTTTTCCTCTGTGCCAGTATGTTTTCCTCTGTGCCAGTATGTTTTCCTCTGTTTGGTGCCAGTATGTTTTCCTCTGTGCCAGTATGTTTTCCTCTGTGCCAGTATGTTTTCCTCTGTTTGGTGCCAGTATGTTTTCCTCTGTTTGGTGTCAGTATGTTTTCCTCTGTGCCAGTATGTTTTCCTCTGTGCCAGTATGTTTTCCTCTGTGCCAGTATGTTTTCCTCTGTGCCAGTATGTTTTCCTCTGTGCCAGTATGTTTTCCTCTGTGTAAGTATGTTTTCCTCTGTGCCAGTATGTTTTCCTCTGTGCCAGTATGTTTTCCTCTGTGCCAGTATGTTTTCCTCTGTGCCAGTATGTTTTCCTCTGTGCCAGTATGTTTTCCTCTGTGCCAGTATGTTTTCCTCTGTGCCAGTATGTTTTCCTCTGTGCCAGTGTGTTTTCCTCTGTGCCAGTATGTTTTCCTCTGTGCCAGTATGTTTTCCTCTGTGCCAGTATGTTTTCCTCTGTGCCAGTATGTTTTCCTCTGTGCCAGTATGTTTTCCTCTGTGCCAGTATGTTTTCCTCTGTGCCAGTATGTTTTCCTCTGTGCCAGTATGTTTTCCTCTGTGCCAGTATGTTTTCCTCTGTGCCAGTATGTTTTCCTCTGTGTCAGTATGTTTTCCTCTGTTTGGTGCCAGTATGTTTTCCTCTGTTTGGTGCCTGTAATTGTGGTGTTTGTATCAAGGACAGGAAGTCTTTCCAGACTTTCAGAACACATACACTCACGAGGGTCTGTCAGTCATTTTTTGCATTCCAAATGGCACCCTATTCCCTACATAGTGCACTACTTTTGACCAGAGCCCATATAGAGATTAGGGTGCCATTTGCTTTCTTCTGTTTTCTTATTTTAAATCAGACCAGATGGAGGCAAGGAGATGAGGGGAGGAAGTCACGTTAGACTATTGGGACTAGGTCCATGTCCGCTGCCTGCCAGCAGTAGGGAAGGAGATGACTGGAGGAAGTCACGTTAGACTATTGGGACCGGGCTCATGTCCGCTGCCTGCCAGCAGTAGGGAAGGAGATGAGGGGAGGAAGTCACTTTATACTATTGGGACTTGGCTCATGTCTGCTGCCTGCCAGCAGTAGGGAAGGAGATGAGGGGAGGAAGTCACTTTATACTATTGGGACTTGGCTCATGTCTGCTGCCTGCCAGCAGTAGAGAAGGAGATGAGGGGAGGAAGTCACTTTATACTATTGGGACTGGGCCCATGTCTGCTGCCTGCCAGCAGTAGGGTGCAAACTGCTGTGCCATCACACGCTGACTCACATATATGACTCCAATGTTACCTTGTCCCTGATAATGCCGGAGAAGCAGGTTATAGGATATATTGACACGGGCGTTGATATGCCTGAGAGGAAGTCGAGGAGCCGGCAAACCGTGCCAATATATCCTCCAAACACCGGCTTCGAGAGAATTATCACTTTTATACAACGTGTTACCAACATATTAAAATAATGATTGAAATATTTTCATTAACAACTTTATTTGGATTTATTCATACTATGTCATCCTTTCCTTCTATCGGTTAGGTTGCCAGATTATTGAAAATATTATTGAAAATTCTATATATTGTCACGTTCTGACCATAGTTCTTTTGTGTTTTCTTTGTTTTAGTGTTGGTCAGGACGTGAGCTGAGTGGGCGTTCTATGTTGTGTGTCTAGTTTTCCCGTTTCTATGTTTGGCCTGATATGGTTCTCAATCAGAGGCAGGTGTTAGTCATTGTCTCTGATTGGGAACCATATCTAGGTAGCCTGTTTTGTGTTGGGTTTTGTGGGTGGTTGTCTTCTGTCTTTGTGTCTATGCACCAGATAGGACTGTTTCGGTTTTTCACATTTGTTGTTTTGTAATTTGTAGTGTTCACGTTTTTTGTCATTATTAAACATGATGAACACTAACCACGTTGCGCTTTGGTCCGATCCCTGCTACACCTCCTCTTCAGACGAAGAGGAGGAAATCTGCCGTTACATACATAAACAAAGGGATGAGTGACAAACAGTGCACTAAGATTCACCAGGCATGTTTCTAATGGGGAAGTTAAAGCAAAATCAATAATTACAACAACAAAAAACTGGCAGTTTTCACATTTTTTAATGAATGATTACCAAGGACAAGGAAACATTTGAATATCACCGTCTGTCACCTCAAATTTGTCTCTCGACCTACATTTTAAAGTTTAATTCATAGGCTCGGTTGTAGCAACCTCATGATGGGTATAGAGAACATTAGAGTATCAGGTAGTAGCCTAAACCTATTGATTTTACGTTCGACTGGGTGAATGGAATATGAATGAGAGTCAAATCAAATCAAATGTTATTGGTCACATATGCATGTTTAGCACACACTTATTGCAGGTGTAGCGAAATGCTTGTAAACGACAGCTAGAGTCATCCAATATACTGTAATAGAAATAAGGTTGTGCGTAATCCTCTTTCCTTATCTTAACAACACTGACCGCCACATAGATTTATATACCGGTCAAAAGGTTTAGAACACCTACTCATTCAAGGGTTTTTATTTTTTACTATATTATACGTTGTAGAATAATAGTGAAGACAACAAAACTTTGAAATAACACATATGGAATCATGTAGTATCCCCCCCCAAAAAAGTGTTAAACATATCACCCTTTGCCTTGAAGGAAGCTTTACACACTCTTTGCATTCTCTCAACCAACTTCATGAGGTAGTCACCTGGAATGCATTTCAATTAACAGGTGTCCCTTGTTAAAAGTTCATTTGTGGAATTTCTTTCCTTCTTAATGCGTTTGAGCCAATCAGTTGTGTTGTGACAAGGTATGGGTGGTATACAGAAGATAGCCCTATTTGGTAAAAGACAAAGTCCATAGTATGACAAGAAAGGCTCAAATAAGCAAAGATAAATGACAGTTCATCATTACTTTAAGACATGAAGGTCAGTCAATCTCCCGAGTTGCGCAGCGGTCTAAGGCACTGCATCTCAGTGCAAGAGGCGTCACTACAGTATCTGGTTTGAATCCAGGCTGTATCACATCCGGCCGTGATTGGGAGTCCCATAGGGCGGTGCACAATTGGCCCAGCGTCGTCCGGGTTTGGACAGAGTAGGCCGTCATTGTAAATAAGAATTTGATCTTAACTGACTTGCCTAGTTAAATAAAGGTTAAATAAAAATAAAAAATCCCGAACATTTCAAGAACTTGGAACGTTTTTTCAAGTGCTGTTGCAAAAACCATCAAGCGCTATGATACGGACAGCAAGGTTTATACAAATCTATGTTGTTGAAAACCCATTGTGAGCCAAAAGCAAGGGGAGCGCAAGTTTATAAATTGCCTGGCTGGGCTGATGAGACAGTTGATTACACAGTGAGATGGAATAATAAATAAGCATTTCAACTTCATAGCTTTAGCCAACGGTAACTTGTGGTAGACACAACCTGGAATGTGGTTTTAACCAATCAGCATCCAGGGTTAGATCCACCTGTTGTATAAACCTCAGCCAACAACCAAATTTATCCCGTTTTCAGGGATACAGCTAATTCAACCTAGCTTCGTTTTCCACAAAAAAAAAACGTATGTCTCCACTCTGGTGTTTTCTTTTAGGCCTGCTATGTTACAGCCACGTTGTGTGTGCAAGTGTTGCAAAATAAATGTACACACACATTTTTTTTCAATCGTTTGACCCACACTGCTCAGGCAAGTGAACGAACGTCTGCATAGCCTGGTGTTAAAATATAACTTATTTCTATTTGAGATGCTACATGCGCTGCAAGTCCCCTCCTTATTGGATACGAGGAAGATACAAACCCAAGTCCCCTCCTTATTGGATACGAGGAAGATACAAACCCAAGTCCCCTCCTTATTGGATACGAGGAAGATACAAACCCAAGTCCCCTCCTTATTGGATATCAGGAAGATACAAACCCACGTCCCCTCCTTATTGGATACGAGGAAGATACAAACCCAAGTCCCCTCCTTATTGGATATCAGGAAGATACACACCCACGTCCCCTCCTTATTGGATATCAGGAAGATACAAACCCAAGTCCCCTCCTTATTGGATATCAGGAAGATACACACCCACGTCCCCTCCTTATTGGATACGAGGAAGATACAAACCCAAGTCCCCTCCTTATTGGATACGAGGAAGATACAAACCCAAGTCCCCTCCTTATTGGATACGAGGAAGATACAAACCCAAGTCCCCTCCTTATTGGATACGAGGAAGATACAAACCCAAGTCCCCTCCTTATTGGATACGAGGAAGATACAAACCCAAGTCCCCTCCTTATTGGATACGAGGAAGATACAAACCCAAGTCCCTCCTCATTGTCCCTCCATTTCGAGAGTCGGAAGTTGATTCCTATTTCTCTGCGTTTGAGCGTGTGGCCGCTGCGCTACATTGGCCACTTGAGGTTTGGCCGCTCCTGTTACAATGTAAATTGTCTGGGAAGCCCAGGAAGTAGTAGCTGCTCTCTCGCTGGAAGACAGTTTACACTATGATACAGTTAAAACTACCGTGTTGCGGGCTTATGAGTTGGTGCCTGAAGCTTATAGACAGCGCTTCAGGAACCACAAGAAACCCTCTCACCGTACTTTTGTTGAGTTTGCAAGGGACAAAGAGTCTTTGTTTAATCGATGGTGTTCAGCCAGCAAAGCTAACACCTTTGCTGATATTCGGGAGTTGGTGCTGTTGGAAGATTTGAAAAGTAACCTCCCTGGTAGAATTGTAGTTATTTAAATGAACAGAAAGTGGTGACAATGGCCCAGGCAGCAGTGTTGGCAGATGAGTACGCTTTGACACACAAGACTGTCTTTGGTGCGCCTCGTTTTGACGGTAGACTGATTAAGTCATCAGTGCCTCGTTCAGGTCGCTTTTCCTCTGACAAGCCTTTTCATGAAATCCGCGAATGTTTTTACTGTCACCAAAAGGGTCACGTGATTGCGGACTGCCCGGTTTTGAGAAATAAACCGAAACAACCTGCCCTCCAGGACACCTACACCACCCGATGTCCAAGGAAGGCCAAAAATATCATCAAGGACAACAACCACCCGAGCCATGGCCTGTTCACCCCGCTATCATCCAGAAGACGAGGTCAGTACAGGTGCATCAAAGCTGGGACCGAGAGACTGAAAAACAGCTTCTATCTCAAGGCCCTCAGACTGTTAAACAGCCATCACTAACTCAGAGAGGCTACTGCCAACACATAGACTCAAATCTCTGGCCACTTAAATAAATGTATTTAATAAAGGTATCACTAGTCAATTTAAATAACGCCACTTTAATAATGTTTACATACCCTACATTACTCATCTCATATGTAAATACTGTATTGTATACAATCTATTGCACCTTGCCTATGCCGCACGGCCATCGCTCATCCATATACTTACATGTACATATTCTTATTCATCCCTTTAGATTTGTGTGTATAAGGTAGCTGCTGTGAAATTGTTAGATTACTCGTTGGTTATTACTGCACTGTCTGAACTGGAAGCACAAGCATTTCGCTACACTCGCATTACCATCTGCTAACCATGTGTATGTGACAAATAACATTTGATTTGACGCACACACACACACATGCACACACACACATATATGAGAAGGGTAGACAAGTAGAGAAGGAAAAGAGTGAGAGAAAGAGGAAGAGAGAGAGATGAGAAGGAGAGAGAGAGGGAGTGAGAGTGATAGAGAGAGGGAGAGAGCAAGAGGGAGGGAGAGAGAGAGAGGGTGAGAGAGGGTGAGATAGAGAGAGTGATAAAGAGAGAGCGAGTGAGCGAGAAAGAGAACAAGGGAGAGAGAGAATGTGAATGACAGCAAATATGACACAGAGACTATAATCCAACAGGAACAGACTGATATAATCCATTGAAATGACCCAGATGTTATGTCAGATGAACATGCTGATCAGAAATACGGCTATTAGAGTCAGACGTATTATCCAACACAATCACAATATATTAACAGGCATACTATGCACAGGTAGAATATTTACATTTAGAGAGCTATAAAAACCCTAGAATTCACCAACAAAACTCTGACATAAACGTCTGCACTCACCCACACACACTCACACACACACACACACACACACACACACACACACACACACACACACACACACACACACACACACACACACACACACACACACACACACACACACACACACACACACACACACACACACACACACACACACACACACACACACACACACACACACACAGTCTTGTACAGCTAACCTTGTGGGGACATACAATTCAGTCCCATTCAAAATCCTATTTAACCCTAAACCTAATCCTAATACTAACCCGTACTCTTACCCTAACTCTAACCCTAACCCCTAACCCTAACCCTAACCCTAACCCAAAAACCTAACCTTTATCCTAACCCTAAACCTAACGCTAGCTCCTAACCCTAACCCTACAACTAACCCTAGCTCCTAACCTTAACATTTAACTTAATTCTAACCCTAACACTAATTCTAACCTTAACCCTAAACCCCCTAGAAATAGCATTTGACCTTGTGGGGACTAACAAAATGTCCCCAGCTGGTCAACTTTTTGTTCGTTTACTATTCTCGTAGGGACTTCTGGTCCCCACAAGAATAGTTAAACACGTCCACACACACACAAACACACACTCTCACACACACACTCTATTTCTCTCCCTCCCTCTGTAGAGGAGGAAGACAGAAAGGAAGAAATAAAGAAAGGGACGGAGACGGAGCAGGATATTAATAAATCATCTAGTGTGTCTTGGAGCCATGCAGCAGTCCCTGACAGGCAATATATTACATAGCTTGTCTCTCCTTTGTGCGTGTGTTGTGTGTGTTGCATGTGTGAGAGAGTGTGAGTGTGTGTGTGAGTGTGTGAGTGTGTGTGTGTGGGTGAGTGAGTGTGTGTGTTGCGTGTGTTGCATGTGTGTTGCGTGTGCGTGTGGGGGGGGGGGGGGGGTGTCCTTTTATCCTTTCCTTCACAGGTGCATGGTGGAACTGTCTGTGTTGGTGGAACTGTCTGTGTTGGTGGAACTGTCTGTGTTAGTGGAACTGTCTGTGTTGGTGGAACTGTCTGTGTTGGTAGAACTGTCTGTGTTGGTAGAACTGTCTGTGTTGGTGGAACTGTCTGTGTTGGTGGAACTGTCTGTGTTAGTTGAACTGTCTGTGTTGGTGGAACTGTCTGTGTTGGTAGAACTGTCTGTGTTGGTAGAACTGTCTGTGTTGGTGGAACTGTCTGTGTTGGTGGAACTGTCTGTGTTGGTGGAACTGTCTGTGTTGGTGGAACTGTCTGTGGAACTGTCTGTGGAACTGTCTGTGTTAGTTGAACTGTCTGTGTTGGTGGAACTGTCTGTGTTGGTGGAACTGTCTGTGTTGGTTGAACTGTCTGTGGAACTGCCTGTGTTGGTTGAACTGTCTGTGTTGGTGGAACTGTCTGTGTTGGTGGAACTGTCTGTGTTGGTGGAACTGTCTGTGTTGGTGGAACTGTCTGTGTTGGTGGAACTGTTTGTGTTGTGCGTTTCAGCAGAAAGGGGCGTGGATGACAGCAGCCCAGTGTGTGTTCTCTGGATTACATGACATCTGCCTATTGTGACATCATCTGACTACCGTGACATCTGCCTATTGTGACATCATCTGACTACCGTGACATCTGCCTATTGTGACATCATCTGACTACCGTGACATCTGCATATTGTGACATCATCTGACTACTGTGACAAATGCATAGTGTGACATGAACTTTCATTCTGACATGGGGCATGGTCTTTTCTGATGCATGACAGATCTTACAAAGCCTGGACAGGTATGTAACAGTTTAATAAACCATAATAAACCATTTATAATTAAATCATGACTCCCACATGTGTAAATGTCAGGCAGCTAGTTATTCAGACATGTACATATGTTTCTTAAACATCCTGTGTTGTGTGTTGGTTCTATCAGCAGGTACTGCTGGAATGTCTACCAACTCCATCTTGTTGTGACAAATTACACCGCTCACTCCATATTATAAAGTATTTATAACATAAATGGCGTTCACTTTAGATTAGGGGCTGCAAAAATACCTTACTGGTGATTAGTAAATGGTTTATAAATGTGGGAGTAATGATTAATAAATGGTGAACAATTTATGAATGCATGATAAATAAATGTGTTATTACGGACCCTTAAAATACATTTTTACCGAAAGGTATTTTACATCCTGTGCCTTTGTGACATCATCTGTCTATTGCGACATCATGTGCCTATGTTAACCTCACGCCTATTGTGACCTCATGTGCCTTTGTGACATCATCTGTCTATTGTGACCTCGTGCATTTGTGACATAATCTGTCTTCTGTGTCATCATCTGTTTATTTTGCCAAACAATTGGAGTATCAGTGATTCTGTAGTGATGATTGAGATCATACAGTGATTTCCTCTGAACAGAATAGAAACAGCAGAGAGTATATTCTCAGTGTACTGGGGCTCTCTCCTCACTCTACAGTCTGAACATCACAGGCTAACTAGTTTACTGTACACCCTCAGAATGGGACCAATCCTACAACTTGAGATTCTGGTTTCTGTGTATATGTTAGTCATGTGTTTCACCGTGTGTATGTTAGTCATGTGTTTCACCGTGTGTATGTTAGTCACGTGTTTCACTGTGTATATGTTAGTCACGTGTTTCACTGTGTATATGGTAGTCACGTGTTTCACTGTTGACAACGTGACAACAACATGGTACCAAAACAACATGGTAGCAGCACAAAACACGATACAAACATTATTGGGCACAGACAACAGCACAAAGGGCAAGAAGGTAGAGACAACAATACATCACACAAAGCAGCCACAACTGTCAGTAAGAGTGTCCATGATTGAGTCTTTGAATGAAGAGATTGAGATAAAACTGTCCAGTTTGAGTGTTTGTTGCAGCTCCTTCCAGTCGCTAGCTGCAGCGAACTGAAAAGAGGAGCGACCCAGGGACGTGTGTGCTTTGGGGACCTTTAACAGAATTTGACTGGCAGAACGGGTGTTGTATGTGGAGGATGAGGGCTGCAGTAGGTTTCTCAGATAGGGGGAGTGAGGCCTAAGAGGGTTTTATAAATAAGCATCAACCAGTGGATCTTGCGACGGGTATACAGAGATGACCAGTTTACAGAGGAGTATAGAGTGCAGTGATGTGTCCTATAAGGAACATTGGTGGCAAATCTGATGGTTGAATGGTAAAGAACATCTAACAGCTCGAGAGCACCCTTACCTGCCGATCTATAAATTATGTCTCCGTAATCTAGCATGGGTAGGATGGTCATCTGAATCAGGGTTAGTTTGGCAGCTGGGGTGAAAGAGGAGAGATTACGATAGAGGAAACCAAGTCTAGATTTAACTTTAGCCTGCAGCTTTGATATGTGCTGAGAGAAGGACAGTGCACCATCTAGCCATACTTCCAAGTACTTGTATGAGGTGACTACCTCAAGCTCTAAACCCTCAGAGATAGTAGTAACACCTGTGGGAAGAGGGGCATTCTTCTTACCAAACCACATGACCTTTGTTTTGGAGGTGTTCAGAACAAGGTTAAGGGTAGAGCAAGCTTGTTGGACACTAAGAAAGCTTTGTTGTAGAGCATTTAATAACACAAAATCCGGGGCGGGGCCAGCTGAGTATAAGACTGTATCATCTGCATATAAATGGATGAGAGAGCTTCCTACTGCCTGAGCTATGTTGTTGATGTAAATTGACAAGAGCGTGGGGCCTAGGATTGAGCCTTGGGGTACTCCCTTTGTGACAGGCAGTGGCTGAGACAGCAGATTTTCTGACTTTATACACTGTACTCTTTGAGAGAGGTAGTTAGCAAACCAGATCAAAGACCCCTCAGAGACACTAATACTCCGTAGCCGGCCCACAAGAATGGAATGGTCTACCGCCCCGGCTGACCAAGCATTATCATTATTGGAGACAGATTTTAAGATATTACAAGGGTCTTTTATACAGTTGAAACTTGTTTTAAATGCAAAGAAAACACATTTCATGATTTTTAATAGGTTCATAAAGTAGATTGAAAATACACTTGCATTTACGAGCTTAAAAACGTCTCTCGAATTAATCAGGTCTCTGCATATAAATACTTAGGGATATGGTTGGATGATAAACTGTCTTTTAACACTTCTTGTGAATAGGGGGCGCTGTTTTCACTTTGGGAAGAAATTGTGCCCAATTTAAACGGCCTCGTACTCTATTCTAGATCGTACAATATGCATATTATTATTACTATTGGATAGAAAACACTCTCAAGTTTCTAAAACTGTTTGAATTATATCTGTGAGTAAAACAGAACTCATTTGGCAGCAAACTTCCAGACAGGAAGTGAAAAATCTGAAAACTATGCTCTGTTCCAGGGCCTGCCTATTGAATTGCCTTAAATTTATGGATTTGCGTGCACTGCATACGCCTTGCACATTTTCGAACAAAACATAAGTGTATTGTATAACCTGATGTTATAGGACTGTCATCTGATGAAGTTGGTCAAGGTTAGTGATTCATTTTATTTACATTTTAGTCATTTAGCAGACGCTCTTTTCCAGAGCGACTTACAGCAGAGTGCATACATTTTATTACATTTTACATACTGAGACAAGGATATCCCTACCGGCCAAACCCTCCCTAACCCGGACGACGCTATGCCAATTGTGCGTCGCCCCACGGACCTCCCGGTTGCGGCCGGCTGCGACAGAGCCTGGGCGCGAACCCAGCCCAGCCCAGCCTGGACGCGAACCCAGAGACTCTGGTGGTATAAACATAGATTTATTGTATAACATGTTATAAGACTGTCATCTGATGAAGTTGTTTCTTGGCTAGTGACTAATTATATCTCTATTTGGTCGGTTTTGTGATAGCTACCTATGCGGTAGAAAAATTGTGAAAATATGCGGTTGAGTCTTTGGCTATTGTGGTTAGCTAATAGAAATACATATTGTGTTTTCGCTGTAAAACGTTTTAAAAATCGGAAATGATGGCTGGATTCAGAAGATGTTTATCTTTCATTTGCTGTATTGGACTTGTGATTTCATGAAAATTATATTATATGATATCCCTGTCGCGTTAGGCTAGGCTATGCTAGTCAGCTTTTTTGATGAGGATGATCCCTGATCCGGGAGAGAGAAGCGGTAGAGGTTTAAAATGCATGTTGATTAACTTTGTAAACAGCAAAAAAAATCAAGCTAGGCTTCCTCTATAGAAACAGGACATGTTTGTCCTCTACAAATAGAAAACAAATTGTGCAAGCTACTTTTATGTCTGTTATAGATAATGTGGATATTATCTACATGCATGCTACGGCATCAACACTTAAATCGCTGGATGCTACTTATCATTGAGCACTTTGGTTTATTACGGGTGCTAGCTACAGAACTCACCACTGTGTTTTATATTAAAATGTGGGTTGGACTTCGCTGTCCATGAGACGAGAACAACATGCTCTCGTGTTTGTCTATAAAGCACTTCTGAATAAGCTACCTTCTTATTTATCATCGCTCATCAATATTATAATTATAATTCATAAAACCAGGTCTCAACATGGATTACGCTTGAGGCCCATGTGATCTCCACAGAGTTGGGGATGGCTGCCTTTTCCTGTTACGTTCCTTGCTTATGGAATAGCCTGCAGACTAAACTTAAACTTGAGACTCTTGTCCCCCTTGCCCATTTTAAACATTTATTGGATGATTTTTTATTTTTGTATTGCTTATAACTGTTTCGGGTAATGCAACTTCTTGTTACACGCAGGGGAATAACCTTCGTGTAAATGTAACAATCTGCCACTGTATTTTGTGTTATCTGTGATCGTTTTGTTTGTCTTGTGTAGCTTCTTAATCATTGTACCTAAACTGTATGTGTAAACTTGTACAGTGCCTTGCAAAAGTATTCACCCCCCTTGGCGTTTTTCCTATTTTGTTGCATTACAACCTGTAAATAAAATGTATTTTTATTTGGATTTCATGTAATGGACATACACAAAATAGTCCAAATTGGTGAAGTGAAATGAAAAAATAACTTGTTTCAAAGAATTATAAAAAACAAAAATTGAAAACTGGTGTATGTATTCACCCCCTTTCCTATGAAGCCCCTAAATAAGATCTGGTACAACCAATTACCTTCAGAAGTCACATAATTAGTTAAATAAAGTCCACCTGTGTGCAATCTAAGTGTCACATGATCTGTCACATGATCTCAGTATATATACATCTGTTTTGAAAGGCCCTAGAGTCTGCAACACCACTAAGCAAGGGGCACCACCAAGCAAGCAGCACCATGAAGACCAAGAAGTTCTCCAAACTGGTCAGGGACAAAGTTGCGGAGAAGTACAGATCAGGGTTGGGGTATAAAAAGCTGTACACTCCACAGAGTTGGGCTTTACAGAAGAGTGGCCAGATAAAAGCCATTGCTTAAAGAAAAAATAAGCAAACACGTTTGTTGTTTGCCAAAAGGCACGTGGGAGACTCCCAAAACATATGGAAGAAGGTATTCTGGTTAGATGAGACTAAAATTGAGCTTTTTGGCCATCAAGGAAAACGTTATGTCTGGCACAAACCCCACACCGTTCATCACCCTGAGAACACCATCCCCACAGTGAAGCATGGTGGTGGCAACATCATGCTGTGGGGATGTTTTCCTCGACAGGGACTGGGAAACTGGTCAGAATTGAAGGAATGATGGATGGCGATAAATACAGGGAAAAAAATACAGTGTTACAGTGTTCCTTGTTGAAATAAAGGTATACTATTTATTTTCTAGCTAGACGACGTAATGTTGGGGAATGAGCTGCTGTACTTTACCTTGAGAGAGAGAAAAGCAGCTGACGTCAAACCTATACATTCATTTACTAAGCCCTGATTACTCTCTCTGTCTCCCTCTCTCAATTCAATTCAAATGGCTTTATTGGCAAGGAAAACATATGTTAACCTTGCCAAAGCAAGTGAAATAGATATTAAACAACAAACAGTAAACATTACCCTCACAACAGTTCCAAAGGAATAGAGATATTTCCAATGTCATATTATGGCTATATACCGTGTTGTAATGATTTGCAAGTATTTAACGTACCTCTCTTCCCTCTCTTTCTCTCTTTATCCCTCTCTCTCTCTTTTCCTCCCTCTCTCTCACTTTCCCTTCCTCTCTCCCTCACTCTCTTTTTCCTCCCTCTCACTTTCCCTTCCTCTCTCCCTCACTCTCTTTTTCCTCCCTCTCACTTTCCCTTCCTCTCTCCCTCACTCTCTTTTTCCTCCCTCTCACTTTCCCTTCCTCTCTCCCTCACTCTCTTTTTCCTCCCTCTCACTTTCCCTTCCTCTCTCCCTCACTCTCTTTTTCCTCCCTCTCACTTTCCCTTCCTCTCTCCCTCACTCTCTTTTTCCTCCTCTCTCTTTTCTTCCTCTCTCTCTCTCTCTCTCTCTCTCTCTCTCTCTCTCTCTCTCTCTCTCTCTCTCTCTCTCTCTCTCTCTCTCTCTCTCTCTCTCTCTCTCTCTCTCTCTCTCTCTCTCCCTCTCTCTCTCTCAGGACAACCTTACCACCTGATGCCAACGCCGCATTCAGGACCACTTTAGAAAGTGCAGCATTCTTTCCCTCCATCTCCCTCTCTCCCCCTCCCTCCATCCATCTCCCCCCCATCTCCATCTCCCCTCCCTTCCTCTCTCTCCCTCCATCCATCTCTCTCCATCTCCCCCTCCCTCCCTCTCTCCCTCCATCCCCCTCTCCCTCCCTCCATCCATCTCCCCCCCATCTCCATCTCCCCCTCCCTCCCTCCCTCTCTCCCTCTACCCCCTCCACCCCCCTCCATCTCCCCTCCCTCCCTCTCTCCCTCCATCCCCCTCTCCCTCCCTCTCCCTCCATCCATCTCCCTCTTCTCCTGCAGAGCGAGCCCCAGCCAGATGGATACAGGTGCTACCAGATTGGATGAGGAGGATGAGGAGGATGAGGAGGATGTGAGTCAGATCCACCGGCTGCATCTCAATAGTCTACAGTTGTCTGTTACCTCTCCCTCTCTCTCTTCCTGTCTCTTTTCCTCCTCAACTGATGTGGAAACAACCACAAAAAGTCCTTTCAGACCTGGGTTCAAATCAATCAAATACTTTTAGCAAAAAGTATGATTGTGAAGAATATTTCACCTATCACCTGTGATTTCATATAATTTCAGACGGAAGAGAGGAAAAAGGGGTTTGAGTATTGAGATGTACGTTTCCAAGGAGAAAAGGACAGAGAGATAGATGGATGGATAGTGTGTGTGTGTGTGTGTGTGTGTGTGTGTGTGTGTGTGTGTGTGTGTGTGTGTGTGTGTGTGTGTGTGTGTGTGTGTGTGTGTGTGTGTGTGTGTGTGTGTACAAGACTCTCTGTGTGTGTGTAGTGTGTATGTGTGTGTTGCTTGCGTGTGTGTGTGTGTGTGTGTGTGTGTGTGTGCGTGTGTGTGTGTGTGTGTGTGTGTGTGTGTGTGTGTGTGTGTGTGTGTGTGTGTGTGTGTGTGTGTGTGTGTGTGTGTGTGTGTGAATTCCTGCATGTGTGTGTTTGAAATTGCAGGGGATAGTATCAATGCCTTAACCTGAATGGAGTGGGTGTACACCTACAGTGTAGTGAACTAGCTTCCTTCTCTCTCTCTCTCTCTCTCTCTCTCTCTCTCTCTAATTCTCTCCATTTCTCTCTCTTTCTCTCTAATTCTCTCCAATTCTCTCTCTTACTCTCACTTTCCCATTCTCTCCACCTTGCAGACAGTCACTTTCTTCTCCTCTCTTATTTTCATTGTTCTTATTTCTCTCAGATTATTTGTGTGGTCAGAGCCCCCTGCTATTCCAATCTGACTCAGTTACCTCCTATCTGTTACCTCTCCCTCTCTCTCTTCCTGTCTCTCTCTCTACCTCTTTCTCTCTCTCTACCTCTCTCTCTCGCTACCCCTCTCTCTCTCTCCTCTCTCGCTACCCCTCTCTCTCTCCTCTCTCTCTCTCTACTTCTACTCTCTCTCTCTATATATATATATATATATATCTTATTTAAACTCTCTCTCTCTCAATTCAATTCAATTTAAGGGCTTTATTGGTATGGGAAACCTATATGTTAACATTGCCAAAGCAAGTGAAGTAGATAATAAACAAAAGTGAAATAAACAATTAAACTGTACAGTAAACATTACACTCACAAAAGTCCTAAAAGAATAAAAAACATTATATGTCAACACTGTATATATGTTTATATACAGTGTTGTAATGATGTGCAAATAGTTAAAGGACAAAAAGGAAAATAAATACACAAAAATATGGATTGTATTTACAATGGTGTTTGTTCTTCACTGGTTGTCCTTTTCTTGTGGCAACAGGTCACAAATCTTGCTGCTGTGATGACACACTGCGGTATTTCACCCAGTAGATATGGGAGTTTATCAAAATTGGATTTGTTTTCGAATTCTAAGGTGGATCTGTGTAATCTGAGGGAAATATGTGTCTCTAATATGGTCATACATTTGGCAGGAGGTTAGGAAGTGCAGCTCAGTTTCCACCTCATTTTGTGGGCAGTGTGCACATAGCCTGTCTTCTCCTGAGAGCCATGTCTGCCTACGACGGCCTTTCTCAATAGCAAGGCTATGCTCACTGAGTCTGTACATAGTCAAAGCTTTCCTTAAGTTTGGGTCAGTCATAGTGGTCAGGTATTCTGCCACTATGCACTCTCTGTTTAGGGCCAAATAGCATTCTAGTTTGGTCAGTTTTTGTTGTTAATTCTGTCTAATGTGTTAAGTAATTATCTTTTTGTATTCTCATGATCTGGTTGGATCTAATTGTATTGCTGTCCTGGGGCTCTGTGGGGTGTGTTTGTGAACAGAGCCCTAGGACCAGCTTGTTTAGGGGACTCTTCTCCAGGTTCATCTCTCTGTAGGTGATGGCTTTGTTATGGAAGGTTTGGGAATCGCTTCCTTTTAGGTGGTTGTAGAATTTAACGGCTCTTTTCTGGATTTTGATCATTTGCGGGTATCGGCCTAATTCTGCTCTGCATGCATTATTTAGGGTTTTACATTGTACACAGAGGATATTTTTGCAGAATTCTGCATGCAGAGTCTCAATTTGGTGTTTGTGTCACGACCGTCTATGGGTGAGAGAGAGGACCAAGGCGCAGCGTGTGAGAAATACATCTTCTTTTATTAAAGATGACGAAACACGAAACTAACACTTTTACAAAACAACAAACGATCATGAAGCTATAGACGTAAGTGCACACACAAGCTACAAACGTACAACATAGACAATTACCCACATTAACCTAATGCCTATGGCTGCCTTAAATATGGCTCCCAATCAGAGACAATGAATGACAGCTGTCTGATTGAGAACCCTTCAGGCAACCATAGACTTACCTAGACAACTACACTAGACACTGCCCCATACACATACCACACCCCTAGACACTACAAAAACACATACCTTCCCCATGTCACACCCTGACCTAACTGAAATAATAAAAAAACGAAGATAACTAAGGCCAGGGCGTGACAGTTTGTCCCATTTTGTGACTTCTTAGTTGGTGAGCGGAGCCCAGACCTGACAGCCATAAAGGGCAATGGGTTCTATAAATGATTCAAGTACTTTTAGACAGATCCTAATAGTTATGTTGAATTGCATGTTCCTTTTGATGGCATAGAAGGCCCTTCTTGCCTTGCCTCTCAGATCGTTCACAGCTTTGTGGAAGTTACCTGTGACGCTGATGTTTAGGCCAAAGTATGTATCGTTTTTTTGTGAGCTCTAGGGCAATGGTGTCTAGATGGAATTTGTATTTGTGGTCCAGGCAACTGGACCTTTTTTTGGAACACCATTATTTTGGTCTTACTGAGATTTACTGTCAGGGCCCAGGTCTGGCAGAATCTGTGCAGAAGATCTAGGTGCTGCTGTAGGCCCTCCTAGGTTGGTGACAGAAGCACCAGATCATCAGCAAACAGTAGACATTTGACTTCAGATTCTAGTAGGTTGAGGCCCTATCTCAGCCCCCAGCCCTGTGTTTTGCTCATTTTAACCACACACTAGTTGTTTGTTTACATGGATTTTATATTTTCGTATATTTTTCCCCCAACACCACTTTCCATCAACTTGTATAGCAGACCCTCATGCCAAATTGAGTCAAAAGCTTTTTTGAAATCAACAAAGCATGAGAAGACTTTGCCTTTGCCTTTGTTTTTGTTTGTTTGTTTGTCAATTAGGGTGTGCACGGTGAATACGTGGTCTGTCGTACGGTAATTTGGTAAAAAGCCAATTTGACATTTGCTCAGTACATTGTTTTCACTGAGGAAATGAACTAGCCTGCTGTTATTGATAATGCAGAGGATTTTCCCAAGGTTGCTGTTGACGCATATCCCACGGTAGTTATTGGGGTCAAATTTGTCTACACTTTTGTGGATTGGGGTGATCCATCTTTGGTTCCAAATATTGGTGAAGATGCCAGAGCTGAGGATAATGTTAAAGAGTTTAAGTATAGCCAAATGGAATTTGTTTTCTGTATATTTTATAATTTCCTCTCTCTCTCTCTCTCTCTCTCTCTCCCTCTCTTAACCTCTCTTTCTCTCTCTCCCTCTCTTAACCCCTCTCTCTCTCTCCCTCTCTTAACCCCTCTTTCTCTCTCTCTCTCTCTCTTAACCCCTCTCTCTCTCTCCCTCTCTTAACCCCTCTCTCTCTCTCCCTCTCCTAACCCCTCTCTCTCTCTCCCTCTCTTAACCCCTCTCTCTCCCTCTCTTAACCCCTCTCTCTCCCTCTCTTAACCCCTCTCTTAATCCCTCTCTTAAGGATAGATAAAATAACATAACTTCAAAGTAGAAATGGGTTACTCTGTTCCTACCACCATTAAATCATTTTACAGGGGATTAATTCATATTCAGCTCTGTTTAAAACCTCATCCACTCTCAGTGCTGTGTTTCTTTGGAAAAATTATGAAAATAAATGTTGATCTCAACACCATGAAAATGGCTTAGGGATTTGATTGGATGTTAGACTCATCTGTACTGATCTATAAACTCTGCAGGGTAAGGAAAGTAAACTCTGCAGGGTAAGGAAAGTAAACTCTGCGGGTTAAGGAAAGTAAACTCTGCGGGTTAAGGAAAGTAAACTCTGCAGGGTAAGGAAAGTAAACTCCGCAGGGTAAGGAAAGTAAACTCTGCGGGTTAAGGAGAGTAAACTCTGCGGGTTAAGGAAAGTAAACTCTGCAGGGTAAGGAAAGTAAACTCTGCGGGTTAAGGAAAGTAAACTCTGCGGGTTAAGGAAAGTAAACTCTGCAGGGTAAGGAAAGTAAACTCTGCAGGGTAAGGAAAGTAAACTCTGCAGGGTAAGGAAAGTAAACTCTGCAGGGTAAGGAAAGTAAACTCTGCAGGGTAAGGAAAGTAAACTCTGCAGGGTAAGGAAAGTAAACTCTGCAGGGTAAGGAAAGTAAACTCTGCAGGGTAAGGAAAGTAAACTCTGCAGGGTAAGGAGAGTAAACTCTGCGGGTTAAGGAAAGTAAACTCTGCAGGGTAAGGAGAGTAAACTCTGCGGGTTAAGGAAAGTAAACTCTGCAGGGTAAGGAAAGTAAACTCTGCGGGTTAAGGAAAGTAAACTCTGCAGGGTAAGGAAAGTAAACTCTGCAGGGTAAGGAAAGTAAACTCTGCAGGGTAAGGAAAGTAAACTCTGCAGGGTAAGGAAAGTAAACTCTGCAGGGTAAGGAAAGTAAACTCTGCAGGGTAAGGAAAGTAAACTCTGCAGGGTAAGGAAAGTAAACTCTGCAGGGTAAGGAAAGTAAACTCTGCGGGTTAAGGAAAGTAAACTCTGCAGGGTAAGGAGAGTAAACTCTGCAGGGTAAGGAAAGTAAACTCTGCAGGGTAAGGAGAGTAAACTCTGCAGGGTAAGGAAAGTAAACTCTGCAGGGTAAGGAAAGTAAACTCTGCGGGTTAAGGAAAGTAAACTCTGCGGGTTAAGGAAAGTAAACTCTGCAGGGTAAGGAAAGTAAACTCTGCAGGGTAAGTGAATGTAACTTCAACTAGATCGCACAGTCTCTCGTCAAAATTAGAGACGTTCATCCATGTTTCTCAAACGTCTAATTTCAAAGTGTTTAGGCGTTAACTCCAAATTCTTAAGGTTTAGGCATTGATTTTGAATGGTTAAGTTAAGGGTTAATGTTTGGAATAGGCATAAAACAGAAATCTGAAATATAACTTTCTATTGCGGGGGTTTTGAACTTGTAACCTTTTTATTCAGAGGCAGATGTTTTACCCACGTCCGTCATCCCCGTCCACAACGTCGGTTTCCACGTCATCTCCCGAGGTCCTCAGATATGGATGGACGTCAAATACTGACGTATATCACGGGTGACCTAGCTGAGGAACTTTCCTGGTTGACTTCTAAAAGGTACTTCCTTTCGTGTCAGTTTAATGAAGCCAAGCTGCATTTACACCTGAATCGTATCCAGTTCCTACTGATTGAGGTCGGAACATGTTCTCTTTTTTTTTACTGAATAAAAATAACACATTCTGAAATCATTTGATATTGTGCTCTTTTTTTGGCACATCAACTTTTTATTTTCTGAAACATGAAACCCTTCTAGTACCGCTGGGACGTTGACCCAATGTTAAAATTATGCCTGAGGGTAGCAGCATTGAAAAGCTGCAAGCTCTTGAGTTATCCAAGCCAATACAGTGAGGGAGATTGACAGAATGGTTAGTGCCAGAATGGCAGAGACATGGACCTTAGCTGACCTTTAACTGAGACTCAGCAATATGACAGCGCCACAAGCAGCAACCACAAGTGTTACAGAAGAGCATGATGCAAGACGATGCACTCACAGAGTATCGCATAGTTTCTGCGAGCATGTGCACGTGCGTCCTTCACGCTGCTGAAACACGAGAGCTATGAGAGACCAAAACAGCAGAAAAGTCTTGCCTCACCATTCATCCTCTTAGTTGTTTCGGAAGTCGGGCGGATTTTGCAGTTTACTTTCATGCGCTGATGACTCTACCTTTAAATAAGAACCTACTGTTGAAGAATCCCTTTGGGTTCTGGTCTAAAGTAGTGCACTATATATAGGGAATAGGGTGCAATAGGGCTCTGGTCTAAAGTAGTGCACTATATACTGTACCATTTGGGATATAACATAGTTAGGTGAATCAGCCTCAGCCCTAGTTTATCATAGATGTAGTATGGCTAGCAATACACAGCAATGCACTCCACATGGTATCCTGCAGAGAGAGAGAGAGAGGACTGTCTCAGCAATACACTCCACATGGTATCCTGCAGAGAGAGAGAGAGGACTGTCTCAGCAATACACTCCACATGGTATCCTGCAGAGAGAGAGAGAGAGGACTGTCTCAGCAATACACTCCACATGGTATCCTGCAGAGAGAGAGAGAGAGGACTGTCTCAGCAATACACTCCACATGGTATCCTGCAGAGAGAGAGAGAGAGAGGACTGTCTCAGCAATGCACTCCACATGGTATCCTGCAGAGAGAGAGAGAGAGGGCTGTCTCAGCAATACACTCCACATGGTATCCTGCAGAGAGAGAGAGAGAGGGCTGTCTCAGCAATACACTCCACATGGTATCCTGCAGAGAGAGAGAGGACTGTCTCAGCAATACACTCCACATGGTATCCTACAGAGAGAGAGAGAGAGAGAGAGAGAGAGAGAGAGAGAGGAGAGAGAGAGAGAGAGAGAGAGAGAGAGAGAGAGAGAGAGAGAGAGAGAGAGAGAGAGAGAGAGAGAGAGAGAGAGAGAGAGAGAGAGAGAGAGAGAGAGAGAGAGAGAGACTGTCTCAGCAATACACTCCACATGGTATCCTACAGAGAGAGAGAGGACTGTCTCAGCAATACACTCCACATGGTATCCTACAGAGAGAGAGAGAGAGAGAGAGAGAGAGGACTGTCTAAGCAATACACTCCACATGGTATCCTACAGAGAGAGAGAGAGAGGACTGTCTCAGCAATACACTCCACATGGTATCCTGCAGAGAGAGAGAGAGAGGACTGTCTCAGCAATACACTCCACATGGTATCCTGCAGAGAGAGAGAGGACTGTCTCAGCAATACACTCCACATGGTATCCTACAGAGAGAGAGAGAGAGAGAGAGAGAGAGGACTGTCTCAGCAATACACTCCACATGGTATCCTACAGAGAGAGAGAGAGAGAGAGAGAGAGAGGACTGTCTCAGCAATACACTCCACATGGTATCCTGCAGTGAGAGAGAGAGAGAGAGAGAGAGAGGACTGTCTCAGCAATACACTCCACATGGTATCCTACAGAAAGAGAGAGAGAGAGAGAGAGAGAGAGAGGACTGTCTCAGCAATACACTCCACATGGTATCCTGCAGAGAGAGAGAGAGGACTGTCTCAGCAATACACTCCACATGGTATCCTACAGAGAGAGAGAGAGAGGACTGTCTAAGCAATACACTCCACATGGTATCCTACAGAGAGAGAGAGAGAGAGAGAGAGAGAGGACTGTCTAAGCAATACACTCCACATGGTATCCTACAGAGCGAGAGAGAGAGGACTGTCTCAGCAATACACTCCACATGGTATCCTGCAGAGAGAGAGAGAGAGGACTGTCTCAGCAATACACTCCACATGGTATCCTGCAGAGAGAGAGAGAGGACTGTCTCAGCAATACACTCCACATGGTATCCTACAGAGAGAGAGAGAGAGAGAGAGAGAGAGGACTGTCTCAGCAATACACTCCACATGGTATCCTACAGAGAGAGAGAGAGAGAGAGAGAGAGAGGACTGTCTCAGCAATACACTCCACATGGTATCCTGCAGTGAGAGAGAGAGAGAGAGAGAGAGAGGACTGTCTCAGCAATACACTCCACATGGTATCCTACAGAAAGAGAGAGAGAGAGAGAGAGAGAGAGAGGACTGTCTCAGCAATACACTCCACATGGTATCCTACAGAGAGAGAGAGAGAGAGAGAGGACTGTCTCAGCAATACACTCCACATGGTATCCTGCAGAGAGAGAGAGAGAGGACTGTCTCAGCAATACACTCCACATGGTATCCTACAGAGAGAGAGAGAGAGAGAGAGAGAGAGAGGACTGTCTCAGCAATACACTCCACATGGTATCCTGCAGAGAGTGAGAGAGAGGACTGTCTCAGCAATACACTCCACATGGTATCCTACAGAGAGAGAGAGAGAGAGAGAGAGAGAGAGAGAGAGAGAGAGAGAGAGAGAGAGAGAGAGAGAGAGAGAGAGAGAGAGAGAGAGAGAGAGAGAGAGAGGACTGTCTCAGCAATACACTCCACATGGTATCCTACAGAGAGAGAGAGAGAGGACTGTCTCAGCAATACACTCCACATGGTATCCTGCAGAGAGAGAGAGAGAGGACTGTCTCAGCAATACACTCCACATGGTATCCTGCAGAGAGAGAGAGAGAGGACTGTCTCAGCAATACACTCCACATGGTATCCTGCAGAGAGAGAGCG
>NC_074686.1:38039206-38194206 GCF_029448725.1 Salvelinus fontinalis | reverse complement strand
ACAACAACAACTACAACTACAACAACTACAACAACTACAACAACAACTACAACTACAACAACTACAACAACGACAACAACAACAACAACTACAACAACAACAACTACAACTACAACAACTACAACAACTACAACAACTACAACTACAACTACAACAACTACAACAACAACTACAACAACAACTACAACTACAACAACTACAACAACAACTACAACTACAACAACTACAACAACAACAACTACAACTACAACAACTACAACAACAACTACAACAACAACTACAACTACAACAACTACAACAACAACAACTACAACTACAACAACTACAACAACAACTACAACTACAACAACTACAACAACAACTACAACTACAACAACTACAACAACAACAACAACAACTACAACAACTACAACAACAACAACAACAACAACAACTACAACAACAACAACTACAACAACTACAACAACAACAACAACAACTACAACAACAACTACAACTACAACAACTACAACTACAACTACAACAACTACAACAACAACAACAACAACAACAACTACAACAACAACAACTACTACAACAACAACAACAACAACAACTACAACAACAACTACAACAACAACTACAACTACAACAACTACTACAACAACTACAACTACAACAACTACAACAACAACTACAACTACAACAACTACTACAACTACAACAACAACTACTACAACAACTACTACAACTACTACTACAACTACAACTACAACAACAACTACAACTACAACTACAACAACAACTACAACTACAACAACAACTACAACTACAACAACAACTACAACAACAACTACAACTACAACAACTACTACAACTACAACTACAACAACAACTACTACAACAACTACTACAACTACAACTACAACAACTACTACTACAACTACAACTACAACAACAACTACAACTACAACTACAACAACAACTACAACTACAACAACTACTACAACTACAACAACAACTACAACTACAACAACTACTACAACAACTACAACAACTACAACTACAACAACAACTACAACTACAACAACTACTACAACAACAACTACAACAACAACTACAACTACAACAACTACTACAACTACAACTACAACAACTACTACTACAACAACTACTACAACAACTACAACTACAACAACTACAACTACAACAACTACAACAACAACTACAACAACTACAACTACAACTACAACAACTACAACTACAACAACAACTACAACAACTACAACTACAACAACTACAACAACAACTACAACTACAACGACAACAACGACGACGAAAACAAGTGTTTTTTAAGCCATTTTGTATTGAGTAGGCTGTAGCACAAAGGCAAAAGGTAATGGGAGTGGAAGACACACTAAACCGAATGCCTCCATACAATTCTAATCCATATTTAGGATTATAACGTTTAACGTTATAACGTTAACGTCTGACACGTTTACAGTACAATACATAAAGCAGGCAAAAAGAAAACAGTAGGTTTGATCTGATTAATCATCGCTGGACAATGATTAGAAAGTGTCGCATTTAGTGACATTGTGCTCACTAATCTCGGGTGCTGCCACCACCGTGCACGGCGTTAGGAAGGGCAGGAAGCTCTCCAGGTCGCAGAGAGGCAATGTGGTGAATGTGGTTCCCTCCTGTGACTTCCCTCTCCATGGAGACAGAGACAGAGAGAGAGACAGAGAGAGAGAGAGAGAGAAACAGAGAGAGAGAGAAACAGAGAGAGAGAGACAAACAGAGAGAGAGAGACAAACAGAGAGAGAGAGACAGAGACAGATAGAGAGAGAGAGACAGAGACAGAGACAGAGAGAGACAGAGACAGAGACAGAGACAGAGACAGAGAGAGAGAGAGACAGAGAGAGACAGAGACAGAGACAAAGAGAGAGAGAGAAACAAAGAGAGAGAGAGAGAGAGAGAGAGAGAGACAGAGACACAGACACAGAGAGACACAGAGAGAAACAGAGAGAGAAACAGAGAGAGAGTGAGAGAGACAGACACAGAGAGAGAGACAGACACAGAGGGGGAGAGAGAGAGAGAAACAGAGAGAGAAACAGAGAGAGAAACAGAGAGAGAAACAGAGAGAGAGAAACAGAGAGAGAAACAGAGAGAGAAACAGAGAGAGAGAGACAAAGAGAGAGAGAGAGAGAGACACACAGACACAGAGAGAGAGAGACAGACACACACAGAGAGAGAGAGAGAGAGAGAGAGAGAGAGAGAGAGAGAGACGAGGATTTTAGCCGTCAGTGCCAGTACGTTTCATTCTGCAGCACTCGAGCTCTCAGGGAGCGCGCCTCTGTAACGAAGCACGGCACAAGGGAAAAATAACCTAAACGAGTCTGTTTATAGCCTAACCTTCGGTAAACCGGTTAGCAAACAGTGGTAACGAATTTTATGACTATGGAAGTGTCCCATTACTGAGGTAATCGTTTCAAATAAGACAGTATTTTGGTCTGTGTGTTCATTTGACAAGTGACCGTGCCGATCGCGCCTCCCGGCGTCGGCTCTGTCCCAGGTGCTGAAAGCGCTGGTGTTGCGTTTCTGTAGCAACCAACGACCAAGTTTAGCCTACACCGCCAACGCCGATTTCTTACGAGAACAGGAAACGCCGAGTGGTGGAGGAAAGGAGCCTAGTGCGGTGAATGTTAAGCAACTCTCCGCCACCGACCGAGGTGTGGGTCCCGTTAACGCGAATAAATGGGATATTCGGTTGGCCAGGCAGGATGTAAAAAATCGTTTGAAGGATGGGGAAACAAGGCTTCTCTGCGGTGGCACTGCCACTGCTCGTTCTGGGCTGGCTCACGGTATCCGTTACCGCCGGTGGTAAGTGTACATTGACATGCGTTGATGGTAATATGATTAATAGTAGCATAGAGAATAGGCCCTATCAATCGATAATAAACCAAATCAATGACTTGACAGTTCAATGACCGTACACGCACCTTTTTATTGTACATCTATATACCAGTAAATCAGTTGGTTATATTTGACAGTAAGTAGAATCGTGTGTGACCGGGCTATTTATTTAATAGGCTGTGGTGATAGGATGAGATAGCCTAATATAATGAACGGTAGGTAGCCTATCTGTTCCATTACACGACCACGATGCAGGAGCAACAGTCCCCGAATTCTATTTCTGTAGATGTGAATACTTTATGCTTATAGCCTACAACTTTCACATTATCAAGCTGTGGATGTTTGTTTTTTTTGTCGGCATTTTATAGGTCAGTTCAGTATCATTAGGAGTACAGAGGTTTTATGGTGGATTGTCCGTGACTGACATTTATGTAGCATGAATCCAATTACAATCCGTGAACAACATTTATGGAACCAATCAGTCAGATAAATAAGATTTAGACAGTTTGAAACATAGAGGTTTCTAAATATATGGCTTTGTCATCAGTCGGTCCATGATTCAAAACTCCTGACATTGTAGACGGTGTGTGTGTGTGTGTTCTTGGAGTGTTCCTTAGCGTACAGTATTGTTGACCGTACAGTATTGTTGACCGTACAGTATTGTTGACCGTACAGTATTGTTGACCGTACAGTATTGTTGACCGTACAGTATTGTTGACCGTACTAAGTACACGTTAAATTAATCTCGTGTTTATTCTAACCTCTTAGTTCTGCTCTTTCAGCGAGAGACGGATAAATGAGCTGGTTTGGGAAACAACCCAGGTAACACACACTGGTTGAATTAATGTTGTTTCCATGTCATTCTAATGAAATTACGTTGCACCGACTTGGAATAGACGTTGAATTGACGTCTGTGCCCAGAGGGATAGTCATTCACACAGGACACTAACGCCGCAAATTGCAACAATGGTGGCTGGATCTCACTGTCCCAAAGTAGCTTCCTTACCTCCTTTCCCAGTCCCTTGTCTCCTTTCTTTCATTTGCACTGACAAGAGGATGACTCTTTAGAGTATTGAGAGGCACCCACAGGGTCAATAGTCAATTGCCAAGGCTACATCCAAATACACTTAAAAATGCTCCCTTTCCTCATCAGCACTTATATAAGTGAAACAACAGGATTGATTTGTATTGCTGACAGTCATGCAGTTCGGTGGGAATAAAGAAAAGGAGACTAGGAAAGTAAGAGGAGACAAGGAAAGGAAGAGGAGACAAGGAAAGGAAGAGGAGACAAGGAAAGGAAGAGGAGACAAGGAAAGGAAGAGGAGACAAGGAAAGGAAGAGGAGACAAGGAAAGGAAGAGGAGACAAGGAAAGGAAGAGGAGACTAGGAAAGTAAGAGGAGACAAGGAAAGGAAGAGGAGACTAGGAAAGGAAGAGGAGACAAGGAAAGGAAGAGGAGACAAGGAAAGGAAGAGGAGACAAGGAAAGGAAGAGGAGACTAGGAAAGGAAGAGGAGACTAGGAAAGTAAGAGGAGACAAGGAAAGGAAGAGGAGACTAGGAAAGGAAGAGGAGACTAGGAAAGGAAAAGGAGACAAGGAAAGGAAGAGGAGACAAGGAAAGGAAGAGGAGACTAGGAAAGGAAGAGGAGACTAGGAAAGGAAGAGGAGACAAGGAAAGGAAGAGGAGACAAGGAAAGGAAGAGGAGACAAGGAAAGGAAGAGGAGACAAGGAAAGGAAGAGGAGACAAGGAAAGGAAGAGGAGACAAGGAAAGGAAGAGGAGACAAGGAAAGGAAGAGGAGACAAGGAAAGGAAGAGGAGACAAGGAAAGGAAGAGGAGACAAGGAAAGGAAGAGGAGACTAGGAAAGGAAAAGGAGACAAGGAAAGGAAGAGGAGACAAGGAAAGGAAGAGGAGACAAGGAAAGGAAGAGGAGACAAGGAAAGGAAGAGGAGACTAGGAAAGGAAGAGGAGACAAGGAAAGGAAGAGGAGAGAAGGAAAGGAAGAGGAGACAAGGAAAGAGACAGTTCCAGACAGTGTATATCAGGAAACGTGTGTGTGTGTGTGTGTGTGACTGTGTGTGTGTGTGTGACTGTGTGTGTGACTGTGTGTGTGTGAGCACATGCCTGTGACTGTGTGTGACTGTGTGTGTGTGTGTGTGTGAGCACTGCGTGTGACTGTGTGTGTGTGTGTGTGTGAGCACTGCGTGTGACTGTGTGTGTGTGTGACTGTGTGTGTGTGAGCACTGCGTGTGCGTGTGGTGTGTGTGCATCCTACATCAAGCTAAGACAAACCAACGGCAGAAAGTGCCCAGACAGCAGATATAAAGCTGCAGACCAGCAGTGCTTGAACTTGGTACTTGTTGTTCTCTAGCCATGGTTGTCATCTCTGATACTACACGCCTGTCATTTGCCAAAGAGACTGGTCTATCGGCAATCTTCAAATATGAACAGTAAATGAACTCGATAACATTCGATAACCCTCGCAGCTACAGTATCATACCAATCACAATGTTTATGCAAATTAGACCGATAGAAAAACATTCTAACTTAATTCAGACATTTCCTTGGAAACATTCTAACATTGGGCATTCTGACGTAATACATTGTCATTGTAAACATAAACATTGGGCACAGGGAGAACTATATTGCTACTTCTGGGACACGCTACTGGTTCGCAGGTTAGCGCTTTTCATCTGTGAATCTTGTTCGGGAGGCAGCTCTGCAGAGTCGTCACTAGCTGGCACAGCCCCAAAGTCATCAAATCTGATTTATTTTAAACCTTTAACCACACTGCTAACCTTAAACCAGTTTTCATGAATATATAGCCAATTTTGACTTTGCAGCAGGCCTATGCAAGGGGGAAGCGTTCAGTTCTGCCTCAAGGACAATAAATGTCAACCTGTTACTAGTTCAAGAGCTATTAGGGTACAGAGAAGATGGAGAGAGAGAGAGGAGATGCCAGCGGAGATGCATGATTTGCTTAAGGAGGGAGAAGTAAAGATAGAGATGTTTAAGTTAGATGTTAATTCATAGACTGGGCTATTAATATGCTAGCATTTAATTAAGGCTGTTGACGTAGGCAACAGATCGCAAAGCAGGTAATCCTAAAATGGCAAGTTCACGTTCTCATCCATAAATGCATTTCAATAAGCTCTTACACAAAGTGTGCCATGACTATGGAAATAATATCTTCTGAATCGGGAGGATGGACAATTATCCATGTTTTTATTTTCTTATTTTTAAATGTTTTAACTTTCAATCTTCAATATATATCTAATATTCTATACATTCTATATCAGGGGAAGATAGACAAAAATCCACAGCTTTTAATAAAAAATAAAAAAAACTTTGTTTAAACTTACAATCTTCAATAGCTCTTTCTTTTAAAGTGTAGGTTGGCCTCCCGAGTGGTGCAGAGGTCTGCTTCGCATTGCTTGAGGCGTCACTACAGATCCGGGTTCAATCCCGGGCTGTGTGTCGTAGCCGGCCGCGACCGGGAGACCCATGAGGCGGCGCACAATTGGCCCAACGTCGTCCGGGTTTGGGGAGGGTTTGGCCGGCCGGGATATCCTTGTCCCATTGTGCTTTAGCGACTCCTGTGGCGGTCTTGGCGCATGCACGCCGCTGACACGGTCGCCAGTTGTACAGTGTTTCCTCCAACACATTGGTGCGGCTGGCTTCCAGGTTATGCGAGCAGTGTGTCAAGAAGCAGTATGGCTTGGCAGGGTCGTGTTTCGGAGGAAGCATGGCTCTCGACCTTCGCCTCTCCCGAGTCCGTACAGGAGTTGCAGCGATGAGACAAGACTGTAACTACCAATTGGATACCACGAATTTGAGGAGAAAAAAGGTTGTTGAGGAGGGTAATTAATGGACCCATTCTGGCAGTTACAGCTAATGCAGAAGATATTGGCATACTTTGTCTAAAGCCGGTGTGGTTTTCACTTGCCGAACTAGTGTGCTTACATATTCCCTTTAAAGACCTTCACTTGAAAAACGATAAAAAGTGGCAATAGTACTGTTTGTCCATCTGGAGACGCCGTAGCCAGTATACAGTCGTGGCCAAACGTTTTGAGAATGACACAAATATTAGTTTTCAAAAAGTCTGCTGCCTCAGTTTGTATGATGGCAATTTGCACATACTCCAGAATGTTATGAAGAGTGATCAGATGAATTACAAATAATTGCAAAGTCCCTCTTTGCCATGCAAATTAACTGAATCCCCAAAAAACATTTCAACTGCATTTCAGCCCTGCCACAAAAGGACCAGCTGACATCATGTCAGTGATTCTCTCTTTAACACAGGTGTGAGTGTTGACGAGGACAAGGTTGGAGATCACTCTGTCATGCTGATTGAGTTTGAATAACAGACTGGAAGCTTCAAAAGGAGGGTGGTGCTTGGAATCATTGTTCTTCCTCTGTCAATCATGGTTACCTGCAAGGAAACACGCTCCGTCATCATTGCTTTGCACAAAAAGGGCTTCACAAGCAAGGATATTGCTGCCAGTAAGATTGCACCTAAATCAACCATTTATCGGATCATCAAGAACTTCAAGGAGAGTGGTTCAATTGTTGTGAAGAAGGCTTCAGGGCGCCCAAGAAAGTCCAGCAAGTGCCAGGACCGTCTTCTAAAGTTGATTCAGCTGCGGGATCGGGGCACCACCAGTGCAGAGCTTGCTCAGGAATGGCTACAGGCAGGTGTGAGTCCACCTGGCTCACAGTGAGGCGAAGACTTTGAGGATGGCCTGGTGTCAAGAAGAGCAGCAAAGAAGCCACTTCTCTCCAGGAAAAACATCAGGGACAGACTGATATTCTGCAAAAGGTACAGGGATTGGACTGCTGAGGACTGGGGTAAAGTCATTGTCTCTGATGAATCCCCTTTCCGATTGTTTGGGGCATCCGGAAAAAAAGCTTGTCCGGAGAAGACAAGGTGAGCGCTACCATCAGTCCTGTGTCATGCCAACAGTAAAGCATCCTGAGACCATTCATGTGTGGGGTTGCTTCTCAGCCAAGGGAGTGGGCTCACTCACAATTTTGCCTCAGAACACATCCATGAATAAAGAATGGTACCAACACATCCTCAGAGAGCAACTTCTCCCAACCATCCAGGAACAGTTTGGTGACGAACAATGCCTTTTCCAGCATAACTAAGTGGCTCGGGGAACAAAACATCAATATTTTGGGTCCATGGCCAGGAAATTCCCCAGACCTTAATCCCATTGAGAACTTGTGGTCAATCCTCAAGAGGCGGGTGGACAAACAAAAACCCACAAATTCTGACAAACTCCAAGCATTGATTATGCAAGAATGGGATGCCATCAGTCAGGATGTGGCCCAGAAGTTAATTGACAGCATGCCAGGGCGGATTGCAGAGGTCTTGAAAAAGAAGGTTCAACACTGCAAATATTGGCTCTTTGCATCAACTTCATGTAATTGTAAATAAAAGCCTTTGACAGTTATGAAATGCTTGTAATTATACTTCAGTATTCCATAGTAACATCTGACAAAAATATCTAAAGACACTGAAGTAGCAAACTTTGTGAAAATGTATATTTGTGTCATTCTCAAAACTTTTGGCCACGACTCTACACATTAATCTAATATAACTCAAGAAATCTGTCATTAATTCTGACGTTTTTGTAGAGGAGATCTTAGTCGCGCAATTTTACATCTACTGTTTATGAACTGATAAACAAAACGATGCCGGATTCAAAACTTAAAATGTTTAAATTTAAATTATTATAGAAAATTCTTGCAACCAATAGAATGTTATATATGAGGGATACAACCATACCAGCTGTACAGATTTTGCTACGAAGAGACAGAATCATTAGATCATTTCTTTTGGTATTGTCAATATGCAGCTTGTTTTTGGTCGCAGGTTTAGGAATGGCTGAAGAATAAATAAATTAACCTGGAGCCCTGCTGGGTAATTTGAAAAGGTCATAGCCAATCGATAAATAATATAATAATACTTTTTGCAAAAATGTTTAATATTTAATTTACAATCTGTAGAACCTATAGTGAATAGAAAGATTCAGAACTTTTGCGAAACATCAAAGCAGAAATAATATATGGCAAATAGCAATCAAACCTGGATGGTGTTCAGAGATAGACAGGAGGGGTTAAGGGTAGCTGAAGGCTGGGACTAAAAACAAAAGATAACTCATGTAAAATACACTGTCTGTAAAATGTACAGTGCGTTCGAAAAAAATTCAGACCCGTTGACTTTTTCCACATTTGTTACGTTACAGCCTTATTCTAAAATTGATTAAATTATTTTTATTTATTTTGTTTTTTCCCCCCTCATCAATCTACCCCAATTCCACATAATGACAAAGCAAAAACAGTTTTTTAGTAATTTTTGCAGATTAGTCTTAAACATTTTTTTTTTTAAATACCTTATGTACATAAGTATTCAGACCCTTTGCTATGTGACTTGAAATTGAGCTCGGGTGCTTCCTGTTTCCATTGATCATCCTTGAGATGTTTCTACCACTTGATTGGAGTCCACCTGTGGTAAATTCAATTGATTGGATATGATTTTCCACTGGATGTCATTAGGTGAATGCACCAATTTGTAAGTCGCTCTGGATAAGAGCGTCTGCTAAATGACTTAAATGTTAAATGTAATGTAAATGATTTGGAAAGGCACACGCCTGTCTATATAAAGTCCCACAGTTGACAGTGCATATCAGAGCAAAAACCAAGCCATAAGGTTGAAGGAATTGTCCATAGAGCTCTGAGAGGAACAGATCTGGGGAAGGGTATCAAAACATTTCTGCAGCATTGAAGGTCCCCAAGAACACAGTGGCCTCCATCATTCTTAAATGGGAGAACTTTGGAACCACCAAGACTCTTCCTAGAGCTGGCTGCCCGGCCAAACTCCACCAATCTGTGCTATGCCGAGAAAAATGGGAGAAACTCCCCAAATACAGGTGTGCCAAGCTTGTTACGTCATACCCAAGAAGACTCAAGGTTGTAATTGCTGCCAAAGGTGCTTCAACAAAGTACTGAGTAAAGGGTCTGAATACTAATGTAAAAGAGGTCAAAGAGAACTACTCTAAGCAAGTCTCTTCTTGTTATTGGGGTCCTTTAGTAGTGGTTTCTTTGCAGCAATTGGACCATGAAGACCTGATTCATGCAGTCTCCTCTGAACAGTTGATGTTGAGATGTGTCTGTTGCTTGAACTCTGTGAAACATTTTTGGGGGGCTGCAATTTCTGAGTCTGATTACTCTATTGGATGTATCCTCTGCAGCAGAGTTAACTCTGGGTCTTCCTTTCCTGTGGCGGTCCTCATGAGAACCAGTTTCATCATAGCACTTGATGGTTTTTTGTGACTCCACATGAAGAAACTCTCAATGTTCTTGAAATGTTCAGCACTGACTGACCTTCATGTCTTAAAGTAATGATGGACTGTCATTTCTCTTTGTTTCTTTGAGTTGTTCTTGCCATTAAAAAGGACTTGGTCTTTAACCAAATAGGGCTATCCTCTGTATACTACCCCTCTTTGAAACCTTGAATAAGAGTTTCAAATTTGGTGAAATGACACTCTCTAATTGTTTTATATTTTTGTCGGGAAATGCAGCTCTGTCTCGGTTCTGCTGTGGTGCAGTTGTTGAAAATTATTTCCTCTAAGGCAGTCGTATTCAAACTTTTTCAGCAGGGACACCATTTTTCTTTTTTAAACAGAATTTCTGGGGACACCATTTTTCCCCAATAACTTATTGCGATCCCAAATCTAATGACACAACCTTAAAAATTGGTGCATTTAGATTTTTTCATCAAATAACCTTCAGTTCATTACATTTTTTACTTAAAAATTGCACTGTTGGTTAGGGCTTGTAAGTAATCATTTCACTGTAAGGTCAAATAAGGGTGAAACTTGTTGTATTGGGGCACATGACAAATAAACTTTGAATTTTATTACATTTTCTTCTCTAATCAAAATGAAAAGAAACCAATATAAAATACATTTACTCATTAAAATTGTATCTTTCAAATCATTTAGAAACATGTTTTTGTATATAGTCCCATATAATTAAATTGTTAACATTTTGAATGACACTGCTCTACAGGGAAGCAGACTTTCCTGTCTACTCTTCTCAATGGGAAGGCTGTGCTCACTGAGCCTCTCTCTCTGTCCCTCTCTGTCTCTCTGTCTCTCTGTCTCTCTGTCTCTCCCTCTCTCCCTCTCTCTGTCTCTCCCTCTCTCTGTCTCTCCCTCTCTCTGTCTCTCCCTCTCCCTCTCTCCCTCTCTGTCTCTCCCTCTCTCTCTCCCTCTCTGTCTCTCCCTCTCTGTCCCTCCCTCTCTGTCTCTCCCTCTCTGTCTCTCCCTCTCTGTCTCTCCCTCTCTGTCTCTCAGCATTGAGAGGAAAGCAGAGCTTTAAGGCCATCTCAACAGAACTAACAGGCTGAGAGGAAAGCGAAGCTAAAATGAGAGGATCAAAGAATCAGAGGATCAAAGAATCAGAGAATCAGAGAATCAGAGGATCAAAGAATCAGAGGATCAGAGAATCAGAGAATCAATGAATCAGAGAATCAGAGGATCAAAGAATCAGAGGATCAAAGAATGAGAGAATCAGAGAATCAGAGGATCAGAGGATCAGAGGATCAGAGAATCAGAGAATCAGAGAATCAGAGAATCAGAGAATCAAAGGATCAGCGATTCAAAGAATCAGAGAATCAGAGCATCAAAGGATCAGAGAATCAGAGCATCAGACCATCAGAGAATCCAAGATAATCGGTTCATGTGAATGAGAGTTGTGTGTGAAAGAGAGAGAGGAGAGAGAGTTAGAGGAAAGAGAGGAGAGAGAGAAGAGAGGAGAGAAAGGAGGGAGTGAGAGAGAAAGGAGAAAGAGGAGAGAGAGAGGGAGAAAGACAAGAGAGGAGAGAGATAGGAGAGAGGAGAAAGAGGAGAGAGAAGAGAGAAAGAAGAGAGAGATAGGAGAGAGGAGAAAGAGGAGAGAGAAGAGAGACGGAGAGAGAGGAGAGAGAAAGAAGAGAGGAGAAAGAGGAGAGAGGGAGCGAGAGAAGAGTGAAAGGGGAGAGATGAGAGAGAGAGAAGAGTAAAATATATCATTCAGTTATCCTTCTATCCTCAGACAACAGTTAAAGAGAACACTAGTCAAGACAGTTGAACAATATCCCTCTTTATTTAACTAGTCAAGACAGTTGAACAATATCCCTCTTTATTTAACTAGGCAAGTCAGTTAACAACAAATTCTTATTTATCCATCTTCTCCCCAACAGTTTCATGAAATAGAACAGAAAACAGACACATACAAATTAGATATATAAATACGGTAACGTTACCTGGCTCCTCTTCTCCCACTGACGAAGAGCAGGTGACAGGTTGCTATGACCTTTAATGTTACCTCTTCTCCCCCTGAGAAAGAGCAGGTGACAGGTTGCTATGACAGGTTGCTATGACCTTTCAGTGTGAGGCAGCAGACTAAGAGCAGAAGGGTGTGTGATGTCAAACCAGGAGTAAAGCCACATTATGACCCTTCTCACCTTCTGTTCTGTTGGTTCTGTCAGTGTGTCACACACTTTCACACCTCTCCTGTGGTGTCCGTCTGTCTGTCTGTCTGTTTTTCTACCTAGACATTTTCTCACCTCTCCTGTGGTGTGTGTGCGCATGTATTTGCATGTGTGTCTCTGTGCGCCCGCGTGTGTGTGTGTCTGTGTATAGACTCTGCTCTGTCGGCTCCTGTCAATGTGACGATCAGAGAGCTGGAGGCGAACACAGCCATAGTCACATGGGAGATACTGGAGGGAGATCCCGTCATCGGATTCGCCATCACACAACAGGTAGGGGAGTGTGTGTGTTTGTGTGTCTCTGTCTGTGAGTGCACGTCTGTGAGTTTGTGTTTGTGTGTTGGATTAAGTCGGGAGTTGGTTAGTTGAACTACAATTGTGTGATGAGTGACCTTGTCTGATTCTGAGAGCCAGAAAACTCATGTAGCTCTGTCTCAGTGAGCCAATACAGTGGGCTAGGACAGTGGGCCAATACAGTGGGCCAGGACAGTGGGCCAGGACAGTGGGCCAGGACAGTGGGCTAGGACAGTGGGCCAGGACAGTGGGCTAGGACAGTGGGCCAGGACAGTGGGCTAGGACAGTGGGCTAGGACAGTGGGCCAATACAGTGGGCCAGGACAGTGGGCCAGGACAGTAGGCTAGGACAGTGGGCCAGGACAGTAGGCTAGGACAGTGGGCTAGGGCAGTGGGCCAATACAGTGGGCTAGGACAGTGGGCCAGAACAGTGGGCTAGGACAGTGGGCCAATACAGTGGGCTAGGACAGTGGGCCAGGACAGTGGGCTAGGACAGTGGGCCAGGACAGTGGGCCAGGACAGTGGGCCAATACAGTGGGCCAATACAGTGGGCCAATACAGTGGGCAAGGACAGTGGGCTAGGACAGTGGGGTAGGACAGTGGGCTAGGACAGTGGGCTAGGACAGTGGGCCAATACAGCGGGCCAGGACAGTGGGCCAGGACAGTAGGCTAGGACAGTGGGCCAATACAGTGGGCTAGGACAGTGGGCTAGGACAGTGAACAAGGAAAGTGGGCCAGGACAGTAGGCTGGGACAGTGGGCCAATACAGTGGGCTAGGACAGTGGGCCAATACAGTGGGCTAGGACAGTGGGCCAATACAGTGAACAAGGAAAGTGGGCCAGGACAGTAGGCTGGGACAGTGGGCTAGGACAGTGGGCTAGGACAGTGGGCTAGGACAGTGGGCCAATACAGTGGGCCAGGACAGTGGTTAAGAAAACTGGGGGCCCAAAAAGTGGGCTAGGACAGTGGGCTAGGACAGTGGGCTATGGCAGTGGGCCAATAGAGTGGGCTAGGACAGTGGGCTAGGACAGTGGGCTAGGACAGTGGGCCAATACAGTGGGCTAGGACAGTGGGCCAATACAGTGGGCTAGGACAGTGGGCCAATACAGTGGGCTAGGACAGTGGGCCAATACAGTGGGCTAGGACAGTGGGCCAATACAGTGGGCCAGAACAGTGGGCAAGGACAGTAGGCTGGGACAGTGGGCCAGGACAGTGGGCTAGGACAGTGGGCCAAAACAGTGGGCCAGGACAGTGGGCCAATACAGTGGGCCAGAACAGTGGGCCAATACATTGAACTAGGAAAGTGGGCAAGGACAGGTGGCTAGGGCAGTGGGCCAATACAGTGGGCTAGGACAGTGGGCCAATACAGTGGGCTAGGACAGTGGGCCAAAACAGTGGGCCAGGACAGTGGGCCAATACAGTGGGCTAGGACAGTGGGCCAATACATTGAACTAGGACAGTGGGCAAGGACAGGTGGCTAGGGCAGTGGGCCAATACAGTGGGCCAGGACAGTAGGCCAGGACAGTGGGCCAGGACAGTAGGCTAGGACAGTGGGCCAATACAGTGGGCCAGAACAGTGGACTAGGACAGTGGGCCAATACAGCGGGCCAGGACAGTGGGCCAGGACAGTGGGCCAGGACAGTGGGCCAGGACAGTAGGCTAGGACAGTAGGCAAGGACAGTGGGCCAATACAGTGGGCTAGGACAGTGGGCAAATACAGTGGGCTAGGACAGTGGGCCAATACAGTGGGCTAGGACAGTGGGCCAATACAGTGGGCCAGGACAGTGGGCCAGGACAGTAGGCTAGGACAGTAGGCAAGGACAGTGGGCCAATACAGTGGGCTAGGACAGTGGGCCAATACAGTGGGCTAGGACAGTGGGCCAATACAGTGGGCCAGGACAGTGGGCCAATACAGTGGGCCAGGACAGTGGGCCAATACATTGAACTAGGACAGTGGACTAGGACAGTGGACTAGGACAGTGGGCCAATAATACAGTGGGCTAGGGCAGAGGGCAAATACAGCGGGCCAATACAGTGGGCTAGGGCAGTGGGCCAATACAGTGGGCTATGGCAGTGGGCCAATACAGTGGGCTATGGCAGTGGGCCAATACAGTGGGCTAGGATAGTGGGCCAATACAGTGGGCCAGGACAGTGGGCCAATACAGTGGGCCAGGACAGTGGGCCAATACATTGAACTAGGACAGTGGACTAGGACAGTGGACTAGGACAGTGGGCCAATACAGTGGGCTAGGGCAGTGGGTCAATACAGTGGGCTAGGGCAGTGGGCCAATACAGTGGGCTAGGAGAGTGGGCCAATACAGTGGGCTAGGACAGTGGACTAGGACAGTGGGCCAATATAGTGGGCTAGGACAGTGGGCCAATACAGTGGGCTAGGACAGTGGGCCAATACAGTGGGCTAGGACAGTGGGCCAATACAGTGGGCTAGGACAGTGGGCCAATACAGTGGGCTAGGACAGTGGGCCAATACAGTGGGCTAGGACAGTGGGCCAATACAGTGGGCTAGGAGAGTGGGCCAATACAGTGGGCTATGACAGTGGGCCAATACAGTGGGCTAGAACAGTGGGCCAAAACATTTGGCTATGGCAGTGGGCCAAAACAGTGGGCTAGGGCAGAGGGCAAATACAGCGGGCCAATACAGTGGGCTATGGCAGTGGGCCAATACAGTGGGCTGGGACAGTGGGCCAATACAGTGAGCCAATAGAGTGAGCCAATAGAGTGGGCTGGGGCAGTGGGCTTTGTCTCAGTGGACCAATACAGTGGGCTAGGACAGTAGGCTTTCTCTAAGTGGGATAGGGCAGTGGATACGACAGTGGATAGGTCAGTGGATAGGGCAGTGGGATAGGGCAGTGGATAGGGCAGTGGGATAGGGCAGTGGGATTGGTCAGTGGGATAGGTCAGTGGATAGGGCAGTGGATAGGGCAGTGGGCTAGGGCAGTGGGATAGGGCAGTGGATAGGGCAGTGGATAGGTCAGTGGATAGGTCAGTGGATAGGGCAGTGGATAGGTCAGTGGATAGGTCAGTGGATAGGGCAGTGGATAGGTCAGTGGATAGGGCAGTGGGATAGGGCAGTGGATAGGGCAGTGGGATTGGTCAGTGGATAGGTCAGTGGGTAGGGCAGTGGATAGGGCAGTGGATAGGTCAGTGGATAGGGCAGTGGGATAGGGCAGTGGATAGGTCAGTGGATAGGTCAGTGGACAGGGCAGTGGGATTGGTCAGTGGATAGGGAAGTGAATAGGTCAGTGGATAGGGCAGTGGGATAGGGCAGTGGATAGGTCAGTGGATAGGTCAGTGGATAGGGTAGTGGGATAGGTCAGTGGATAGGGCAGTGGGATAGGGCAGTGGGATAGGGCAGTGGGATAGGGCAGTGGGATAGGGCAGTGGGATAGGTCAGTGGGATAGGTCAGTGGATAGGGCAGTGGATAGGTCAGTGGATAGGTCAGTGGATAGGGCAGTGGGATAGGGCAGTGGATAGGGCAGTGGGATAGGGCAGTGGGATTGGTCAGTGGATAGGGCAGTGGGATTGGTCAGTGGATAGGGCAGTGGGATTGGTCAGTGGATAGGGCAGTGGGATTGGTCAGTGGATAGGGCAGTGGGATTGGTCAGTGGATAGGGCAGTGGGATAGGGCAGTGGGATTGGTCAGTGGATAGGGCAGTGGGATAGGGCAGTGGGATAGGGCAGTGGATAGGGCAGTGGGATTGGTCAGTGGGATTGGTCAGTGGATAGGGCAGTGGGACCGGGCAGTGGGATAGGGCAGTGGGATTGGTCAGTGGATAGGGCAGTGGATAGGGCAGTGGGATTGGTCAGTGGATAGGGCAGTGGGATTGGTCAGTGGATAGGGCAGTGGATTGGTCAGTGGGCTAGGGCAGGTTAGATATCTGATATCTGGTCTGTATCCTTGTGTTACGTCCCTAAACTTAACCCAAACACCTCCTGTTGTCGTTGGTTACAGAAGAAGGATGTGCGCATGCTGCGGTACATCCAGGAAGTGAACACGACCACGCGCTCCTGTGCATTATGGGACTTGGAGGAGGACACGGAGTACATTGTTCATGTCCAGAGCATCAGCATGGGAGGCAGTAGTCCTCCGAGTGACCCGGTCAGCTTCAGAACACCCAGAGAGTCTGAGAAACTGGCCTCCACAGGCCCAGGTAGGTAACACACACACACACACACACACACACACACACACACACACACACACACACACACACACACACACACACACACACACACACTTTTTGTCTTTCAAACACACATGCACACACAATCACAAAAATGTTGTTTTTTCTAAATACGGACTGAAGAAGTAAAAACCAACAGGGACGTTTTCTCACAACGGAGTTCCGGCTCCATAAAACACCTCCAAAACATCCTGTTAAAACACCTCCAAAATGTCCTGTTAAAACACCTCCAAAACATCCTGTTAAATCACCTCCAAAACGTCCTGTTAAAACGTCCTGTTAAAACACCTCCAAAATGTCCTGTTAAAACACCTCCAAAATGTCCTGTTAAAACACCTCCAAAACATCCTGTTAAAACACCTCCAAAATGTCCTGTTAAAACACCTCCAAAACATCCTGTTAAATCACCTCCAAAACGTCCTGTTAAAACGTCCTGTTAAAACACCTCCAAAATGTCCTGTTAAAACACCTCCAAAACATCCTGTTAAAACACCTCCAAAACGTCCTGTTAAAATGTCCTGTTAAAACACCTCCAAAATGTCCTGTTAAAACACCTCCAAAATGTCCTGTTAAAACACCTCCAAAACATCCTGTTAAATCACCTCCAAAACGTCCTGTTAAAACGTCCTGTTAAAACACCTCCAAAATGTCCTGTTAAAACACCTCCAAAATGTCCTGTTAAAACACCTCCAAAACATCCTGTTAAAACACCTCCAAAATGTCCTGTTAAAACACCTCCAAAACATCCTGTTAAACACCTCCAAAACGTCCTGTTAAAATGTCCTGTTAAAACACCTCCAAAATGTCCTGTTAAAACACCTCCACAACGTCCTGTTAAAACACCTCCAAAACATCCTGTTAAAACACCTCCAAAACATCCTGTTAAAACACCTCCAAAACATCCTGTTAAAACATCCTGTTAAAACACCTCCAAAACATCCTGTTAAAACACCTTTAAAACGTCCTGTTAAAACACCTCCAAAACATCCTGTTAAAACACCTTTAAAACACCTCCAAAACATCCTGTTAAAACACCTCCAAAACATCCTGTTAAAACATCCTGTTAAAACACCTCCAAAACATCCTGTTAAAACATCCTGTTAAAACACCTCCAAAACATCCTGTTAAAACACCTCCAAAACATCCTGTTAAAACACCTCCAAAACATCCTGTTAAAATGTCCTGTTAAAACATCCTGTTAAAACACCTCCAAAACATCCTGTTAAAACACCTCCAAAACATCCTGTTAAAATGTCCTGTTAAAACGTCCTGTTAAAACACCTCCAAAACATCCTGTTAAAACACCTCCAAAACATCCTGTTAAAATGTCCTGTTAAAACGTCCTGTTAAAACATCCTGTTAAAACACCTCCAAAACATCCTGTTAAAACACCTTTAAAACGTCCTGTTAAAATGTCCTGTTAAAACGTCCTGTTAAAACATCCTGTTAAAATATCCTGTTAAAATGTCCTGGCTATTGTACCGTTTTAATACAGAGCAGAAACGCCTGGCTGTCTTTGTCAGCCCCCCCCCCCCCCCCCCACCCCAAAAATGTAATTCCCATTTGTAAAGCTATAGCTGTAAACTAGAGCAACTCCGTAGCACTTCCAGTTTGACAATCTCCTCTCTCAGCGACCCAGATACACACAGAGAAGAGAAGGGCTTCACACAGAGAAGAGAAAAGCTTCACACAGAGAACAGAAGGGCTTCACACAGAGAAGAGAAGAGCTTCACACAGAGAAGAGAAGAGCTTCACACAGTGAAGAGAAGGTCTTCACACAGAGAAGAGAAGGGCTTCACACAGAGAAGAGAAGAGCTTCACAGAGAAGAGAAGAGCATCACACAGAGAAGAGAAGAGCTTCACATAGAGAAGAGAAGAGCTTCACACAGAGAAGAGAAGAGCTTCACACAGTGAAGAGAAGGGCTTCACACAGAGAAGAGAAGGGCTTCACACAGAGAAGAGAAGAGCTTCACACAGAGAAGAGAAGAGCTTCACACAGAGAAGAGAAGAGATTCACATAGAGAAGAGCTTCACACAGAGAAGAGAAGGGCTTCACACAGAGAAGAGAAGAGCTTCACACAGAGAAGAGAAGAGCTTCACACAGTGAAGAGAAGGGCTTCACACAGAGAAGAGAAGGGCTTCACACAGAGAAGAGAAGAGCTTCACAGAGAAGAGAAGAGCTTCACACAGAGAAGAGAAGAGCTTCACATAGAGAAGAGAAGAGCTTCACACAGAGAAGAGAAGAGCTTCACACAGTGAAGAGAAGGGCTTCACACAGAGAAGAGAAGGGCTTCACACAGAGAAGAGAAGAGCTTCACACAGAGAAGAGAAGAGCTTCACACAGAGAAGAGAAGGGCTTCACACAGAGAAGAGAAGAGCTTCACACAGAGAAGAGAAGAGCTTCACACAGAGAAGAGAAGGGCTTCACAAAGAGAAGAGAAGAGCTTCACACAGAGAAGAGATTCACACAGAGAAGAGAAGAGCTTCACACAGAGAAAGAGAAGAGCTTCACAAAGAGGAAGAGCAGAGCTTCACACAGAGGAGAGAAGAGCTTCACACAGAGAAGAGCTTCACACAGAGGAGAGAAGAGCTTCACACAGAGAAGAGCTTCACACAGAGGAAGAGAAGACCTTCACACAGAGGAAGAGAAGAGCTTCACGAAGAGAAGTGTTTCACACAGAGAAGGGAAGAGCTTCACACAGAGGAGAAAAGGGCTTTACACAGAGAAGAGAAGGGCTACACACAGAGAAGAGAAGGGATTCACACAGAGGAAGAGAAGAGCATCACACAGAGAAGAGAAAAACATCACACAGAGAAGAGAAGAGCTTCAAACAGAGAAGAGAAGAACTTCACACAGAGAAGAGAAGAGCTTCACACAGAGAAGAGCTTCACACAGAGAAGAGCTTCACACAGAGAAGAGAAGTGCTTCACACAGAGGAAGAGCTTCACACAGAGAAGAGCTTCACACAGAGGAAGAGAAGAGCTTCACACAGAGAAGAGAAGAGCTTCAAACAGAGAAGAGAAGAGCTTCAAACAGAGAAGAGAAGGGCTTCACACACAGAAGAGAAGAACTTCACACAGAGAAGAGCTTCACACAGAGAAGACCTTCACACAGATAAGAGAAGAGCTTCACACAGAGAAGAGAAGAGTTACACACAGAGAAGGGAAGATCTTCACACAGAGAAGAGAAGGGCTTCACACAGAGAAGAGAAGATCTTCACACAGAGAAGACCTTCACACAGAGAAGAGCTTCACACAGAGGAAGAGAAGATCTTCACACAGAGAAGAGAAGGTCTTCACACAGAGAAGAGAAGGTCTTCACACAGAGAAGAGAAGGTCTTCACACAGAGACGACCTTCACACAGAGAAGAGCTTCACACAGAGAAGAGCTTCACACAGAGAAGAGACGAGCTTCACACAGAGAAGAGCTTCACACAGAGAAGAGAAGAGCTTCACACAGAGAAGAGCTTCACACAGAGAAGAGAAGAGCTTCACACAGAGAAGAGAAGATCTTCACACAGAGAAGAGAAGATCTTCACACAGAAAAGAGAAGAGCTTCACACAGAAAAGAGCTTCACACAGAGAAGAGAAAGACATCAGCCTTTACATCACACGGCAGATAAACAGATTACACTGGGAAAACATTAGGGATTGTAAAATACTAGGTGCAATGGTTACATTTAGTTAACGTTTTTTTTATAATCTCGTTTCAATGTTTAAAGGACATTATTAGTACTATTGAGAAATGTTCAGAAGAAATCTAAATAAAATACACACAATTGAGAATCAGTTGTGAAGGAGCAGATTATCACAGTACCATACAGTACGTTATATAACATCCTCCTAAACCACCAGATTATCACAGTAACATATATTATAACATCCTAGTAATCCACCAGATTATCACAGTAACATACGTTATATAACATCCTCCTAATCCACCAGATTATCACAGTAACATACGTTATATAACATCCTCCTAATCCACCAGATTATCACAGTAACATACGTTATATAACATCCTCCTAAACCACCAGATTATCACAGTAACATACGTTATATAACATCCTCCTAAACCACCAGATTACCACAGTAACATCCTCCTAAACCACCAGATGATCACAGTAACATACGCTATATAACATCCTCCTAAACCACCAGATTATCACAGTAACATCCTCCTAAACCACCAGATGATCACAGTAACATACGCTATATAACATCCTCCTAAACCACCAGATTATCACAGTAACATCCTCCTAAACCACCAGATGATCACAGTAACATACGCTATATAACATCCTCCTAAACCACCAGATTATCACAGTAACATACGTTATATAACATCCTCCTAAACCACCAGATGATCACAGTAACATCCTCCTAAACCACCAGATTATCACAGTAACATCCTCCTAAACCACCAGATTATCACAGTAACATCCTCCTAGTCCACCAGATTATCACAGTAACATACGCTATATAACATCCTCCTAAACCACCAGATTATCACAGTAACATCCTCCTAGTCCACCAGATTATCACAGTAACATACGCTATATAACATCCTCCTAAACCACCAGATTATCACAGTAACATCCTCCTAAACCACCAGATGATCACAGTAACATACGCTATATAACATCCTCCTAAACCACCAGATTATCACAGTAACATCCTCCTAATCCACCAGATTATCACAGTAACATACGTTATATAACATCCTCCTAATCCACCAGATTATCACAGTAACATCCTCCTAAACCACCAGATTATCACTGTAACATCCTCCTAATCCACCAGATTATCACAGTAACATACGTTATATAACATCCTCCTAATCCACCAGATTATCACAGTAACATCCTCCTAATCCACCAGATTATCACAGTAACATACGCTATATAACATCCTCCTAATCCACCAGATTATCACAGTAACATCCTCCTAAACCACCAGATTATCACTGTAACATCCTCCTAATCCACCAGATTATCACTGTAACATCCTCCTAAACCACCAGATGATCACAGTAACATACGCTATATAACATCCTCCTAAACCACCAGATTATCACAGTAACATCCTCCTAAACCACCAGATGATCACAGTAACATACGCTATATAACATCCTCCTAAACCACCAGATTATCACAGTAACATCCTCCTAATCCACCAGATTATCACAGTAACATCCTCCTAAACCACCAGATTATCACAGTAACATCCTCCTAAACCACCAGATTATCACAGTAACATCCTCCTAAACCACCAGATTATCACAGTAACATACGCTATATAACATCCTCCTAATCCACCAGATTATCACAGTAACATCCTCCTAAACCACCAGATTATCACAGTAACATCCTCCTAAACCACCAGATTATCACTGTAACATCCTCCTAAACCACCAGATTATCACAGTAACATCCTCCTAAACCACCAGATTATCACAGTAACATCCTCCTAAACCACCAGATTATCACTGTAACATCCTCCTAATCCACCAGATTATCACTGTAACATCCTCCTAATCCACCAGATTATCACTGTAACATCCTCCTAATCCACCAGATTATCACTGTAACATCCTCCTAAACCACCAGATTATCACAGTAACATACGTTATACAACTAGGGTTACCTGAGAAACCAGATGGTCATATTGTAGTCACCTCTAACGTCCTGAGTCTACACAGGTGGGCATCCGCAATGGACAGATGTGTGTGTGTGTGTGTGTGTGTGTGTGTGTGTGTGTATGTGAGTGCGTGTGTGTGTGTGTGTATGTGAGTGCGTGTGTGTGTGTGTGTATGTGAGTGTGTGTGTGTGTGTGTGTGTGTGTTCGTGTTCGTGTGTGTGTGTTCGTGTGTGTGTGTGTGTGTTTGTGTGTGTGTGTGTTTGTTCGTGTGTGTGTGTGTTCGTGTGTGTGTGTGTGTATGTGAGTGTGTGTGTGTGTGTGTTCGTGTGTGTGTGTTCGTGTGTGTGTGTGTGTGTGTGTGTGTTCGTGTGTGTGTGTTCGTGTGTGTGTGTGTTCGTGTGTGTGTGTGTGTGTATGTGAGTGTGTGTGTGTGTTCGTGTTCATGTGTGTGTGTGTTCATGTGTGTGTGTGTGTGTGAGAGACAACTGCTCTGGTTATCATTAGTCATATGTGACAGCTCCCAGGTGTCAGCCGCCAGTTGATATCTCTGTGTGTGTGTGTGTGTGTGTGTGTGTGGTGTGTGGTGTGTGTGTGTGTGTGGTGTGTGTGCGCGCGTATCTGTGTGTCAGTGCATTTGTATGTACGTGTGTGTGTGTGTGACAACTGCTCTGGTTATCATTAGTCATATATGACAGCTGCCAGGTGCCAGCCGCCAGTTGATATGTGTGTGTGTGTGTGTGTGTGTGTGTGTGTGTGTGTGTGTGTGTGTGTGTGTGTGTGTGTGTGTGTGTGGTGTGTGTGCGCGTGTATCTGTGTGTCAGTGCATTTGTATGTTCGTGTGCGTGTGCTTCTCTCTAATACGTTACCTCTAGCCCTGTGGTGACAGCGTGAGGTGAGTTGTGATTCATTAGGAGCCATGATTAAATCACCACTCATTACTACGTCTCTATCTCCTCTCTCCACTATAAATCAACACACACACACACACACACACACACACACACACACACACACACACACACACACACACACACACACACACACACACACACACACACACACACACACACACACACACACACACACACACACACCAGTCATTATGTTCCCGTCCCTCCTCTCCCTCCTATGAATCAATACAACTCTATCAACCTCACTTTAACCATATCTACATGTACATACTACCTCAATCAGCCTGACTAACCGGTATCTGTATGTAGCCTCTCTACTGTATATAGCCTCTCTACTGTATATAGCCTCTCTACTGTATATAGCCTCTCTACTGTATATAGCCTCTCTACTGTATATAGCCTCTCTACTGTATGTAGCCTCTCTACTGTATGTAGCCTCTCTACTGTATATAGCCGCTCTACTGTATATAGCCACTCTACTGTATATAGCCTCGCTACTGTATATAACCTCTCTACTGTATATAGCCTCTCTACTGTATATAGCCTCTCTACTGTATGTAGCCTCTCTACTGTTATAGCCTCTCTACTGTATATAGCCTCTCTACTGTATATAGCCTCACTACTGTATATAGCCTCTCTACAGTTATAGCCTCTCTACTGTATATAGCCTCTCTACTGTTATAGCCTCTCTACTGTATATAGCCTCTACTGTATATAGCCTCTACTGTGTATAGCCTCTCTACTGTATATAGCCTCTCTACTGTATGTAGCCTCTCTACTGTATGTAGCCTCTCTACTGTATATAGCCGCTCTACTGTATATAGCCTCTCTACTGTATATAGCCTCGCTACTGTATATAGCCTCTCTACTGTATATAGCCTCTCTACTGTATATAGCCTCTCTACTGTATATAACCTCTCTACTGTATATAGCCTCGCTACTGTATATAGCCTCGCTACTGTATATAGCCTCGCTACTGTATATAACCTCTCTACTGTATATATTCTCTCTACTGTATATAGCCTCTCTACTGTATATAGCCTCTCTACTGTATATAGCCTCTCTACTGTATATAGCCTCTCGACTGTATATAGCCTCTCGACTGTATATAGCCTCTCTACTGTATATAGCCTCTCTACTGTATGTAGCCTCTCTACTGTATGTAGCCTCTCTACTGTATGTAGCCTCTCTACTGTATGTAGCCGCTCTACTTCATATAGCCTCTCTACTGTATATAGCCTCTCTACTGTATGTAGCCTCGCTACTGTATGTAGCCTCTCTACTGTTATAGCCTCTCTACTGTTATAGCCTCTCTAATGTATATAGCCTTTCTACTGTATATAGCCTCTCTACTGTATATAGCCTCTCTACTGTATATAGCCTCTCTACTGTAATTAGCCTCTCTACTGTATATAGCCTCTCTACTGTATACAGTGATCCCTCGCCACTTCGCGGTTCACTTATCGCGGATTCGCTATTTCGCGGATTTTCATAATGCATTTTTTTTTTTTTTTTGGTGCATTGTGCTCTGCATTCTGATTCGCTAAAAACTCACTCCCGCTTCTTGTATCAAAACATGCTACGAATTGTGCTATCATTTTGTCGTCTCGTGCAGTTATGTGTACGTACATAAAACAGCTTGCCAAATTTACATTAAGTTGGCCAAATTATCTTGTAATTTCGAACATCTCCTTAACCCATAATGTCGACGAAACGCTCTGAAGAGCAGTGAAACGGCCTACACGTGAGTCACTGTATTTGTATACATGTAATAGTTGCTAATTGTAAAAAAAAAAAAAGTTTTCTATTTCGCGGATTTCACTTATCGCGGGTCATTTTCGGAACGTAACCCCCGCGATAAACGAGGGATTACTGTATAGCCTCTCTACTGTATATAGTATATCTACAGTATATAGTATATCTACTGTATATAACCTCTCTACTGTATGTAGCCTCTCTACTGTATATAGCCTCTCTACTGTATATAGCCTCGCTACTGTATATAGCCTCTCTACTGTATATAGCCTCGCTACTGTATATAGCCTCGCTACAACACAACCCTATTACATGAAGACCAAGTAGCTCTCCAAACAGATCAGGGACAAAGTTGTGGAGAAGTACAGATGAGGGTTGGGTTATAAAAAATACATTTTGAACATCCGCGTAACCGAAAGGTTGCAAGTTCAAATCCCCGAGCTGACAAGGTACAAATCTGTCGTTCTGCCCCTGAACAAGGCAGTTAACCCACTGATCCCCTGAACAAGGCAGTTAACCCACTGTTCCTGGGCTGTCATTGAAAATAAGAATTTGTTCTTAACTGACTAGCCTAGTGAAATAAAGGTAAAATGTAAAAAATGTTTTAAAAAATCCCACGGAGCACCATTAAATCCATTATTTAAAAAATGGAAAGAATATGGCACCACAACAAATCTGCCAAGAGAGGGCCGCCCACCAAAACTCACAAACCAAGCAAGGAGGGCATTAATCAGAGAGGCAACAGAGAGACCGAAGATAAACCCTGAAGGAGCTGCAAAGCTCCACAGCGGAGATTGGAGGTTCTGTCCACAGGACCACTTTAAGCCGTACACTCCACAGAGCTGGGTTTTATTTCAATCCAATTGAGAATCTGTGGTATGACTTAAAGATAGCTGTACACCAGCAGAACCCATCCAACTTGAAGGAGCTGGAGCAGTTTTGTCTTATTTCCTCTCTCTCTCTCTCTCTCTCTCTCTCTCTCTCTCTCTCTCTCTCTCTCTCTCTCTCTCTCTCTCTCTCTCTCTCTCCTCCTCTCTCTCTCTCTCTCTCTCTCTCTCTCTCTCTCTCTCTCTCTCTCTCTCTCTCTCTCTCTCTCTCTCTCTCTCTCTCTCTCTCTCTCTCTCTCTCTCTCTCTCTCTCTCTCTCTCTCTCTCTCTCTCTCTCTCTCTCCTCTCTCTCTCTCTCTCTCTCTCTCTCTCTCTCTCTCTCTCTCTCTCTCAACTCCTGCAGTAGTCTGTGTGTCTGTCTACTGATGACCACAGGGACTCTGGGTATCTAGCATCATTCAGTCTGCCATCTGTCTGCTGAAATCCAACTCTCACTCACTCTTTAAAGTACCATTCAGGGTCATATCTAAGGGTTCTTAATACCAGGTCCTTGATGGGCCCCTCAACCTTTGACGGGTACTTAACTGAGGAGGCTCTGACATCGGGAGGCTCTGAACTTTCCCAGATCAATCATGACGACTCCTGGTTTGAGACCCAGGTTTGCTCCCATCACATTTCAGCCTTAGATGTGTTTCCCCCTTTGGTGTTTCCAGATCTGAAAGGACTGGATAGATGGCAGCATCGTGGTCAGGGAATAGAGCAGAGAGATTTTGTTTGGAACCGATCCGCTCTCTCTCTCTCTCCCCCCTCAGAGGTATCATCATCAGCCTCATCCTAACGACATGTTAATTAGCCGAGGTCAGGACATGGCTGTGGGGAAACGGAGTAGGAGACTTCAAAAAGGCTGCTGGGGGGGGGGGGGGGGGGGGGGGGGGGGGTGACACACAGCTCTTCCTAAAAAAACAAGTTTGATTTGACCTGGTTGCTAGGATTACAACATCTCATTTCCAATATGTGTGGATGTTGCTATGTCTTCCCTTTCTTCTGCAGATGAGATGGTGATAAAGTAGGTGTGTGTGTGTGTGGTTTCTACGGTTACCTACAGTATAACTGTGTCTCCTCTCTCCAGACGAGGTGAACAGGGAGGAGATGGAACAGGCAGTTCAGCTCAGAGTTGGAGAACTCATCATCATCGTGGTGGTGCTCGTCATGTGGGCAGGTAACTCAACCGCAACCACAACACAACCACAATTCAACCATTAGGCCTACACAACCATTAAACAACCACAATTCAACCGGTAGACCTACACAACCATTAAACAATCGCATCACATCACACCCATAACACAACCACAACACAATCACAACCATAATTCAACCATTAGGCCTACACAACCATTAAACAACCGCATCACATCACACCCATAACACAACCACAACACAACCATAATTCAACCATTAGGCCTACACAACCATTAAACAACCACATCACACCCATAACACAACCACAACACAACCACAACCATAATTCAACCATAAGGCCTACACAACCATTAAACAACCGCATCACAACACACCCATAACACAACCGCAAAACAACCACAATTCAACCATTAGGCCTACACAACCATTAAACAACCACATCACATCACACCCATAACACAACCACAACACAATCACAACCATAATTCAACCATAAGGCCTACACAACCATTAAACAACCACATCATAACACAACACAACCCCAACACAACCATAATTCAACCATTAGGCCTACACAACCATTAAACAACCACATCACAACACACCCATAACACAACCACAACAATAATTCAACCATTAGGCCTACACAACCATTAAACAACCACATCACATCACACCCATAACACAACCACAACACAATCACAACCATAATTCAACCATAAGGCCTACACAACCATTAAACAACCACATCATAACACAACACAACCCCAACACAACCATAATTCAACCATTAGGCCTACACAACCATTAAACAACCACATCACAACACACCCATAACACAACCACAACAATAATTCAACCATTAGGCCTACACAACCATTAAACAACCACATCACATCACACCCATAACACAACCACAACAAAACCATAATTCAACCATTAGGCTTACACAACCATTAAACAACCGCATCACAACACAACCACAACCATAATTCAACCATTAGGCCTACACAACCATTAAACAACCACATCACAACACACCCATAACACAACCACAACACAACCATAATTCAACCATTAGGCCTACACAACCATTAAACAACCACATCACAACATAACCACAACACAACCACATGCATGCATCATGTGGACTGGAAGAGAACCTTATACAACCATGACTACAACTTCAAACATACGTGTAACAGAACCAAACACACATGTTAACACACATATGGCACTTTGTTGTTGATTTGATTTTAACCTAGACTAAAAATCACCAGAGATAGAATCTAAAAATCAGGATCGATGACTTGTCCGGCTGACTTTGATAAGCAACCAGAAATAACTAGCGATTTTCTGGTTCATTAAAAAAAAAGCTAAAGTTAGATCTCGTTTGTGTTTTCATGAGTTGAATCGATTCGACCATGGCCTTTTTCAGCTTATCTTTCTAGAAAATAAACAGTCAGCTAACTAGTCTAAATATTCTGAAAGAACTATCTCCTTGATCCTGCTTTGTAGTGTACCCCTAAGTTTTATCTACACACTCTGCTATGAATGAATACAGCCTACTCTCTACCGCTGCTGGAGGAATCTCTACTACTCAAACATGGAGGCCACAATTACCCAGCTAGATAAAAATGAAAAAAGATGGGAAGACGAAGCATAAAGATTGGTGGAAAGACAGAGAGAGCAAGAACGATAGAGTGGCGAGAGGTACAGGAATGAAGAGAGAGTAGCGAGAGGTAAAGGAATGAAGAGAGAGTAGAGAGAGGTACAGGAATGAAGAGAGAGTAGAGAGAGGTAAAGGAATGAAGAGAGAGTAGAGAGAGGTAAAGGAATGAAGAGAGAGTATAGAGAGGTAAAGGAATGAAGAGAGAATAGAGAGAGGTAAAGGAATGAAGAGAGAGTAGAGAGAGAAAGAAAGAGACTGAAAAAAAAGTTAGAGCAAGCAAGAAAGAGAGAGAAAGGGAGAGAGGGAAACAAGAGGAACATGAGGAGAAGAGGGCTGGGAAAACAAGACATGGAACATGAGAAGAGGGGAGGGAAAACAAGACATGGAACATGAGAAGAGGGGAGGGAAAACAAGACATGGAACATGAGAAGAGGGGAGGGAAAACAAGACATGGAACATGAGAAGAGGGGAGGGAAAACAAGACATGGAACATGAGAAGAGGGGAGGGAAAACAAGACATGGAACATGAGAAGAGGGGAGGGAAAACAAGACATGGAACATGAGAAGAGGGGAGGGAAAACAAGACATGGAACATGAGGAGAAGAGGGGAGGGAAAACAAGACATGGAACATGAGAAGAGGGGAGGGAAAACAAGACATGGAACATGAGAAGAGGGGAGGGAAAACAAGACATGGAACATGAGAAGAGGGGAGGGAAAACAAGACATGGAACATGAGAAGAGGGGAGGGAAAACAAGACATGGAACATGAAGAGAAGAGGGCTGGGAAAACAAGACATGGAACATGAGGAGAGGGGAGGGAAAACAAGACATGGAACATGAGAAGAGGGGAGGGAAAACAAGACATGGAACATGAGAAGAGGGGAGGGAAAACAAGACATGGAACATGAGAAGAGGGGAGGGAAAACAAGACATGGAACATGAGAAGAGGGGAGGGAAAACAAGACATGGAACATGAGAAGAGGGGAGGGAAAACAAGACATGGAACATGAGGAGAAGAGGGCTGGGAAAACAAGACATGGAACATGAGGAGAAGAGGGGAGGGGAAACAAGACATGGAACATGAGAAGAGGGGAGGGAAAACAAGACATGGAACATGAGAAGAGGGGAGGGAAAACAAGACATGGAACATGAGAAGAGGGGAGGGAAAACAAGACATGGAACATGAGAAGAGGGGAGGGAAAACAAGACATGGAACATGAGAAGAGGGGAGGGAAAACAAGACATGGAACATGAGAAGAGGGGAGGGAAAACAAGACATGGAACATGAGAAGAGGGGAGGGAAAACAAGACATGGAACATGAGAAGAGGGGAGGGAAAACAAGACATGGAACATGAGAAGAGGGGAGGGAAAACAAGACATGGAACATGAGAAGAGGGGAGGGAAAACAAGACATGGAACATGAGAAGAGGGGAGGGAAAACAAGACATGGCACATGAGAAGAGGGGAGGGAAAACAAGACATGGAACATGAGAAGAGGGGAGGGAAAACAAGACATGGAACATGAGGAGAAGAGGGGAGGGAAAACAAGACATGGAACATGAGAAGAGGGGAGGGAAAACAAGACATGGAACATGAGAAGAGGGGAGGGAAAACAAGACATGGCACATGAGAAGAGGGGAGGGAAAACAAGACATGGAACATGAAGAGACGAGGGCTGGGAAAACAAGACATGGAACTTGAGGAGAAGAGGGGAGGGGAAACAAGACATGGAACATGAGAAGAGGGGAGGGAAAACAAGACATGGAACATGAGAAGAGGGGAGGGAAAACAAGACATGGAACATGAGAAGAGGGGAGGGAAAACAAGACATGGAACATGAGGAGAGGGGAGGGAAAACAAGACATGGCACATGAGAAGAGGGGAGGGAAAACAAGACATGGCACATGAGAAGAGGGGAGGGAAAACAAGACATGGAACATGAAGAGAAGAGGGCTGGGAAAACAAGACATGGAACTTGAGGAGAAGAGGGGAGGGGAAACAAGACATGGAACATGAGAAGAGGGGAGGGAAAACAAGACATGGAACATGAGAAGAGGGGAGGGAAAACAAGACATGGAACATGAGAAGAGGGGAGGGAAAACAAGACATGGAACATGAGAAGAGGGGAGGGAAAACAAGACATGGAACTTGAGGAGAAGAGGGGAGGGGAAACAAGACATGGAACATGAGAAGAAAACAGACAGAGAGTTGCCTTGGTTTTTAAATTGGACCTATGGGGCGATAGTAATGCCAGACAGATTCCCCGTCATGCTTTGATTTTTGTTTGAGATGAGCACTGGTAGACGGTGGTAAAAACAGATTGCAGACAGACAGACAGACAGACAGACAGACAGACAGACAGACAGACAGACAGAGACAGACAGACAGACAGACAGACAGACATGATTAGAGACAGGCAGACAGACAGGTCGACAGGCAGGCACACAGGCAGGCAGACAAACAGACAGGCAGACAGGATTACAGGCAGACAGGCAGGCAGGCAGAACGACAGACAGGTAGACAGGCAGGTTAGCAGGCAGGCAGACAGGATAACAGGCAGACAGGATTACAGACAGGTAGACTTGCAGGTAGGGAGACAGCCAGACAGTTAAACAGGCTTACAAGCAGACAGACAGAGAGACAGATAGCAGCTCTCAGCAGCTACAGTACGACTGAGAGAATAGAGGAGAGGGGATTCATCTCTCTCTCTCGCTCCCTCTCCCTAATCTCTCCCTCAATTCAAATTTCAATTGAAGGTGTTTTTATTGGCATGGAAGCATATGTTAACATTGCCAGAGCAAGTGAAATAGATAATATACAAAAGTGAAATAAACAATAACAAATATGAACAGTAAACATTACACTCACAGAAGTTCCAAAAGAATAAAGCCATTTCAAATGTCATATTATGTCTATATATGTGCAAATAGTTAACGTACAAAACATAAATATGGATTGTATTTACAATGGTGTTTGTTCTTCACTCGTTGCCCTTTTCTTGTGGCAACAGGTCACACATCTTGCTGCTGTGATGGAACACTGTGGAACTTTACCCAGTAGATATGGGAGTTTATCAAAATCGGGTTTGTTTTCAAATTATTTGTAGATCTGTGTAATCTGAGGGAAATATGTGTCTCTAATATGGTCATACATTTGGGAGGAGGTTAGGAAGTGCAGCTCAGTTTCCACCTCATTTTGTGGGCAGTGAGCACATAGCCTGTCTTCTCTTGAGAGCCATGTCTATCTATGGCGGCCTTTCTCAATAGCAAGGCTATGCTCACTGAGTCTGTACATAGTCAAAGCTTTCCTTAAGTTTGGGTCAGTCACAGTGGTCAGGTATTCTGTCACTGTGTACTCTCTGTTTAGGGCCAAATAGCATTCTAGTTTGCTCTGTATTTTTGTTCATTCTTTCCAATGTCTCAAGTAATTATCTTTTTGTATTCTCATGATTTGGTTGTCGCTAATTGTGTTGCTGTCCTGGGGCTCTGTGGGGTGTGTTTGTGTTGGTGAACAGAGCTCCAGGACCAGCTTGCTTAAGGGACTCTTCTCCAGGTTCATCTCTCTGTAGGTGATGGCTTTGTTATGGAAGGTTTGGGAATCGCTTCCTTTTAGGTGGTTGTAGAAATTAACGTATTTTTTCTGGATTTTGAGAATTATCGGGTAACGGCCTAATTCTGCTCTGCATGCATTATTTGGTGTTTTACATTGTACACAGAAGATATTTTTGCATAACTCTGCATGCAGAGTCTCAATTTGGTGTTTGTCCCGTTTTGTGAATTCTTAGTTGGTGAGCGGACGCCAAACCTCGCAGCCATAAAGGGCAAGAGAGAGAGAGTATGTGTGACAGGCAACGGAACGCAAATCTTGCTGCTGTGACTGCACACTGTTGTATTTCACCGGATATGGGAGTTTATCAGAATTCTGCATGCAGTCTCAATTGAGTGTTTGTTCCATTTTGTGAATTCTTGGTAGGTGAGTGGAAGCCAGACCTCACAGCCATAGAGGGCAATGTGTTCTATAACTGATTTAAGTATTTTTAGCCAGATCCTAATTGGGATGTTGAGTTGTATGTTCTTTTTGATGGCATAGAAGGCCCTTCTTGCCTAGTGTGTCTCTCTCTCTTTCTAAACAGTGAAATAAAGGAGCCTGTTTCATAACTCACTCACCTTTCTCTTTCCCTCCCTCCCTCCCTTCCCTCCGTCCCTCCCTCCCTCAGGTGTGATCCTCCTGTTCTGTCGTCAGTATGACATCATCAAAGACAACGAGCCCAACAACAACAAGGACAAAGCCAAGACCTCGTCAGAGTGCAGTACGCCAGAACACCCACAGGGGGGGCTACTGCGTAGCAACGTCTGAAACCAGCCCCCACTGGCCACTCACCTATATGGCAATAACCTCTTAATCCTATTCCTCAGGACAGGTGAGGCGACACAGCCAACCAGAACCCTCACACATAGGGCTGCGTCCTGATTCTTCATACTTCTCCTGAAGTGTGTGTGTCCTTGTATCCGCAACATGACGATCACCACTACGATGATGATGAGCTCTCCAGCTCCGAGCTAAGACCCCTGACACCATCTCCTCCACAAATCAGCACCCCAGACTACAGCACAGCCGCGCACCAGGAACCCAGCCCAGCCAATCCCAGCAGCACAGCACAGCTCCACACACCAGGAACCCAGCCCAGCCAATCCCAGCAGTACAACCCCACACCAGGAACCCAGCCCAGCCAATCCCAGCAGCACAACCCCACACCAGGAACCCAGCCCAGCCAATCCCAGCAGCACAACCCCACACCAGGAACCCAGCCCAGCCAATCCCAGCAGTACAACCCCACACCAGGAACCCAGCCCAGCCAATCCCAGCAGCACAGCACAGCTCCGCACACCAGGAACCCAGCCCAGCCAATCCCAGCAGTACAACCCCACACCAGGAACCCAGCCCAGCCAATCCCAGCAGCCCAGCAGCACAGCCCACGATGGACCACAACCACCTGTCACCCAGAGTGGGGAGACTGAAGAGGTGTAGGGTGAAGCTGCACCTAGATGCTGATCTTGGGTCAGCGTCTAGGGTTGTGCCTTTCAGATTATAATACATTAGGTTAAATGGACACGGGAGGCCTGATCCTAGATCAGCGCTCCCACTGTGAGACGCTTTATGAATAGAGAGGAATTGACAGGTGTGAGCAATATGGTCGAAAGTTCCAGCTAGACTATCAGAGGGCAAGGTAAAGTTATTATCATGTTGCTTATAAACCTATCAAATCATTTCAGATCGCAACAGATGTCTAGAGGGAAGGGGCTAGTGATTGTTTCTGGACAAGGAGCCTCTGTCTCTTTTTCTCTCTCTCTCCCTCTCCCCCCCCCCCCCCTCTCCCTCTCTCCCCTCTCTCCCTCCCCTCCCTCTCTCTCCCTCCTCTCTCCCCCCTCTCTCCCTCTCTCCCTCCCACTCTCTCCCTCCCCCCCCTCTCCCTCTCTCTCTCCCCCTCTCTCCCCTCTCTCCCCCCCCCCTCTCTCTCCCTCCTCTCTCCCTCTCCCCCCTCTCTCCCTCCCACTCTCTCCCCCCCCTCTCTCTCCCCCCCCCCCTCTCTCTCCCTCTCTCCAGATCACTGTCTCTGAACACATAGCTTAACAGTGTAGAATACTATAATAAACATTATGATGATCATTATTAAGTCCTATTGTGGACAGGAATTTGACGTTGTTTTAGAGCCCCTCCTAAACCCTAGCCTCTGACTCAAAAGGAAAATGACTTAATTCTGTCTCTCTTCCTGGGCTGAAACCTTGTTGTCCTCCTACATTATCCATTCTGAAGGATCAAATCTGACCGTTTTTATGACAGCATATAGCAGGGTCAGAGAGAAGACTGGCTGGAGAAGATGGCCCCCTATCCCCTACCCCCTATCCCCTACACCCCTATCCCCTACACCCCTATCCTCTACACCCCTATCCCCTACACCCCTATCCCCTACACCCCTATCCCCTACACCCCTATCCCCTACCCCCCTATCCCCTACACCCCTATCCCCTACACCCCTATCCCCTACCCCCGTATCCACTACACCCTATTCCCTATGTAATAAATTACTTTTGACCAGGGCCCATCGTGCAATGCCAGTCTGGCCCTGTCTTTTTCATTCATCGATTTCTCTACACAACAGATGAGGAATTTATGGACTCAGAGTTATGAAAACTTCTGACAGATAGTATTGTTGGAAGTGAAGTATTTTACCTGACAGATAGTATTGTTGGAAGTGAAGTATTTTACCTGACAGATAGTATTGTTGGAAGTGAAGTATTTTACCTGACAGATAGTATTGTTGGAAGTGAAGTATTTCACCTGACAGATAGTATTGTCGGAAGTGAAGTATTTTACCTGACAGATAGTATTGTTGGAAGTGAAGTATTTTACCTGACAGTATTTTACCTGACAGATAGTATTGTTGGAAGTGAAGTATTTTACCTGACAGATAGTATTGTTGGAAGTGAAGTATTTCACCTGACAGATAGTATTGTTGGAAGTGAAGTATTTCACCTGACAGATAGTATTGTTGGAAGTGAAGTATTTTACCTGACAGATAGTATTGTTGGAAGTGACGTATTTTACCTGACAGATAGTATTGTTGGAAGTGACGTATTTTACCTGACAAATAGTATTTTACCTGACAGATAGTATTGTTGGAAGTGACGTATTTTACCTGACAGATAGTATTGTTGGAAGTGACGTATTTTACCTGACAGATAGTATTGTTGGAAGTGAAGTATTTTACCTGACAGATAGTATTGTTGGAAGTGAAGTATTTTACCTGACAGATAGTATTGTTGGAAGTGAAGTATTTTACCTGACAGATAGTATTGTTGGAAGTGAGGTATTTTACCTGACAGATAGTATTGTTGGAAGTGACGTATTTTACCTGACAGATAGTATTGTTGGAAGTGAAGTATTTTACCTGACAGATAGTATTGTTGGAAGTGACGTATTTTACCTGACAAATAGTATTTTACCTGACAGATAGTATTGTTGGAAGTGACGTATTTTACCTGACAGATAGTATTGTTGGAAGTGAAGTATTTTACCTGACAGATAGTATTGTTGGAAGTGAAGTATTTTACCTGACAGATAGTATTGTTGGAAGTGAAGTATTTTACCTGACAGATAGTATTGTTGGAAGTGAAGTATTTTACCTGACAGATAGTATTGTTGGAAGTGAAGTATTTTACCTGACAGATAGTATTGTTGGAAGTGACGTATTTTACCTGCCAGATAGTATTTTACCTGACAGATAGTATTGTTGGAAGTGACGTATTTTACCTGACAGATAGTATTGTTGGAAGTGAAGTATTTTACCTGACAGATTGTATTGTTGGAAGTGAAGTATTTTACCTGACAGATAGTATTGTTGGAAGTGAAGTATTTTACCTGACAGATAGTATTGTTGGAAGTGAAGTATTTTACCTGACAGATAGTATTGTTGGAAGTGAAGTATTTTACCTGACAGATAGTATTGTTGGAAGTGAAGTATTTTACCTGACAGATAGTGTTGTTGGAAGTGAAGTATTTTACCTGACAGATAGCGTTGTTGGAAGTGAAGTATTTTACCTGACAGATAGTATTGTTGGAAGTGAATTATTTTACCTGACAGATAGTAATGCTGGAAGTGACGTATTTTACCTGACAGATAGTATTGTTGGAAGTGAAGTATTTTACCTGACAGATAGTATTGTTGGAAGTGACGTATTTTACCTCTTTAAAGGCAGGGGTTTACAGGGATCCAGTCTTATTGGCTCCCGGATCAATAGGAGCATTAAATCAGAGCAGAGGGAGAGGGACACACACACACACACACACACACACACACACACACACACACACACACACACACACACACACACACACACACACACACACACACACACACACACACACACACACACACACACACACACACACACACACACACACACACACACACACACACACACACACACACACACACACACAGAGAGAGAGGGAGAACAGCAGAGGAGTGACACACACTAATTTCAATTCAAGGGGCTTTATTGGCATGGGAAATATATAGTAACATTGCCAAAGCAAGTCTCTGTCTCTCTGTCTCTCTCTGAACAGTGTGCGGAGTAGGAGACATCTCAGAAATCCGTTAAAGACTCAGTGTGTCAGGGAGATGGCCATTGCTTTCCCATCTCCATCATCCATGCAGCTAACGTGCTGAACCCTCGACCCAACACCCATCTCTCTCTCCCTCTATTTTCACATTCTATTCCCTCGTTCAGCTTGTCTCAGCTTTCCATCCATCTATCTTTCAGTCTTTTCCATGTCTGCACTTTCCTTCTCCCTCTCTCTCTTTCTCTCTCTCACTCTCCCTCTTGGAACCTCCCCTCACCCCATCACCCATCCCTCACTCTCGTTTATCATCCCTCCCTCTCTCTTTGCCCTCTTTTCCCCTCACATACTCCCTTAAAACCATCCCTCTCTCTCTCTCTCCTCTCTTTCTCCTCTACCAGGTCCTGCACACTCGTTTATCAACCTCTCCCTCTCGGTCTCCCCTCTCTCCCGACAGCCATCTTGCTCTCGTTTATCAACCTCTCCCTCTCGGTCTCCCCTCTCTCCCGACAGCCATCTTGCTCTCGTTTATCAACCTCTCCCTCTCGGTCTCCCCTCTCTCCCGACAGCCATCTTGCTCTCGTTTATCAACCTCTCCCTCTCGGTCTCCCCTCTCTCCCGACAGCCATCTTGCTCTCGTTTATCAACCTCTCCCTCTCGGTCTCCCCTCTCTCCCGACAGCCATCTTGCTCTCGTTTATCAACCTCTCCCTCTCGGTCTCCCCTCTCTCCCGACAGCCATCTTGCTCTCGTTTATCAACCTCTCCTTCTCGGTCTCCCCTCTCTCCCGACAGCCATCTTGCTCTCGTTTATCAACCTCTCCCTCTCGGTCTCCCCTCTCTCCCGACAGCCATCTTGCTCTCGTTTATCAACCTCTCCCTCTCGGTCTCCCCTCTCTCCCGACAGCCATCTTGCTCTCGTTTATCAACCTCTCCCATTCGGTCTCCCCTCTCTCCCGACAGCCATCTTGCTCTCGTTTATCAACCTCTCCCTCTCGGTCTCCCCTCTCTCCCGACAGCCATCTTGCTCTCGTTTATCAACCTCTCCCTCTCGGTCTCCCCTCTCTCCCGACAGCCATCTTGCTCTCGTTTATCATCCTCCTCTCCTCTCCATTCCTCCCTTCATCCTCTCTCCCTCCCTCTCTGACAGAGACAGTATAACTCTACTTTAATGACGGCTAATTATTTCTGGCTGGCAGAGAGGAGTATTAGAGACGGCGGGAGAGAAGGAGGGAGAGAGAGAGAAGAAAGAAGGAGGGGAGGAAGGAAGGAAGGAGGGAAGAGGAGAGTGAGAAATAGACACTATCGATACTTTGTCTTGGGCGTCTTATATAAGATGTAGGTGTATGAGGCAGAGGGAGGGAGGTGGGGGGGAGAAAGCAACAAGGCTACCGATGGTCTCTTACGCATTTCTCTATTTTCCTCCACACTGTATTTCCCTTCTGTTTCTCATCAGTTCTCTCCCTCTCCTGCCTCCACATCAACACTATTCTGTTTGAGAACACTAGAGCTTACGCAATAGAGAGAGAGAAGAAGTTAGAGGGAGGGAGAATGACGCCTGAAGAGAGAGAGAGAGACAGAGACAGAGACAGACAGACAGACAGACAGACAGACAGACAGACAGACAGACAGACAGACAGACAGACAGAGAGAGAGAGAGAGAAAGAGAGGGAGAGAGACAGAGAGAGACAGAGAGAGAGAGAGAGAGATCGCGAGACCTATTCAACAGTGGCATCTATGCATTATGACTTGAAACAGCCACACGATGTCCAATGTTCTGCTACATTACCCCAGCTATTATACAGAGAAACACCATCTGACCTGGGACCGCTCTCCAGCCAGCCAATCAGACCCTCAATCACACACACATACACCAACACACACACACACAAAAACAAATATACACACACACAAACACACACTTTGTTTACCTAAATCACTTATCTGTGAGTGATTGTCAGTTTAAGCCCTGAATGGGAACACACAGACAACCTTTCTGTCATCCTTTCCTTCCTGAAATCCCTTTGACAGTAAGACCTTCACTGAATGACAGCTTGTTTCATTTGTTGTTGTTGTTCTTGCTCCTTCACAGTCTAGAATAGTGTGTACAATTCTAGTGCAGTGTTTGGACTGCTTGTGAAGGAGTTTTAGAGGTGAATCCTAATTTATGCACATTTTCACTGAGTCTCCTGTTGACATCAATATGAAGTGAAAATGAAGCACTAACAGGTAGTTAGGATTGGCCCTTTAGTGAGGACAGAGTGTAGGGGGTTCCTTCTTTAGTGAGGACAGAGTGTAGGGGTTCCATCTTTAGTGAGGGCAGAGTGTAGGGGTTCCATCTTTAGTGAGGGCAGAGTGTAGGGGTTCCATCTTTAGTGAGGGCAGAGTGTAGGGGTTCCTTCTTAGTGAGGACAGAGTGTAGGGGGTTCCTTCTTTAGTGAGGGCAGAGTGTAGGGGTTCCTTCTTTAGTGAGGACAGAGTGTAGGGGTTCCTTCTTTAGTGAGGACAGAGTGCAGGGGTTCCTTCTTTAGTGAGGACAGAGTGTAGGGGTTCCTTCTTTAGTGAGGACAGAGTGTAGGGGTTCCTTCTTTAGTGAGGACAGAGTGTAGGGGTTCCTTCTTTAGTGAGGACAGAGTGTAGGGGGTTCCTTCTTTAGTGAGGACAGAGTGTAGGGGTTCCTTCTTTAGTGAGGACAGAGTGTAGGGGTTCCTTCTTTAGTGAGGACAGAGTGTAGGGGGTTCCTTCTTTAGTGAGGACAGAGTGCAGGGGTTCCTTCTTTAGTGAGGACAGAGTGTAGGGGGTTCCTTCTTTAGTGAGGACAGAGTGTAGGGGTTCCTTCTTTAGTGAGGACAGAGTGTAGGGGTTCCTTCTTTAGTGAGGACAGAGTGTAGGGGTTCCTTCTTTAGTGAGGGCAGAGTGTAGGGGTTCCTTCTTTAGTGAGGACAGAGTGTAGGGGGTTCCTTCTTTAGTGAGGACAGAGTGTAGGGGGTTCCTTCTTTAGTGAGGACAGAGTGTAGGGGTTCCTTCTTTAGTGAGGGCAGAGTGTAGGGGTTCCTTCTTTAGTGAGGACAGAGTGTAGGGGTTCCTTCTTTAGTGAGGACAGAGTGTAGGGGTTCCTTCTTTAGTGAGGACAGAGTGTAGGGGGTTCCTTCTTTAGTGAGGGCAGAGTGTAGGGGGTTCCTTCTTAGTGAGGGCAGAGTGTAGGGGGTTCCTTCTTTAGTGAGGAAGGAGTGTCCCTCTTTCCCCTCTGTGTTCTCAGTCATCTTCATTATACTGTAGGCGTGTTGATTTGAAGAAGGCTGGACAGACATTTATCGACCAAACAGGTATATCTCTCTCCCCCCTCCCCTTCTCTCTCCCCCTCTATCACACAAATACACTATACTACTGAGACAGAGAGACAGAGAGAGCAAGAAATTAGACCCAACCAAATCACGAGAAAACAAAAATATAATTACTTGACACATTGGAAAGAATTAACAAAAAAACTGAGCAAACTAGAATGCTATTTGGCCTTAAACAGAGAGTACACAGTGGCAGAATACCTGACCACTGTGACTGACCCAAACTTAAGGAAAGCTTTGACTATGTACAGACTCAGTGAGCATAGCCTTGCTATTGAGAAAGGCCACCGTAGGCAGACCTGGCTTTCAAGAGAAGACATGATATGTGCACACTGCCCACAAAATGAGGTGGAAACCGAGCTGCACTTCCTAACCTCCTCCCAAATGTATGACCATATTAGAGACACATATTTCCCTCAGATTACACAGATCCACAAAGAATTTGAAAACAAACCCAAATTTGATCAACTCCAATATCTACTGGGTGAAATACCATAGTGTGCCATCACAGCAGCAAGATTTGTGACCTGTTGCAACAAGAAAAGGGCAACCAGTGAAGAACAAACACCATTGTAAATACAACCCATATTTATGTTTATTTATTTTCCCTTTGATACTTTAACTACTTACAACACTGTATATAGACATACTATGACATTTGTAATGTCTTTATTCTTTTGGAACTTCTGTGAGTGTAATGTTTACTTTTAATTTTTATTGTTTATTTCATTTTTATTTATTATCTACGTCACTTGTGTTGGCAAGTGACAGAGAGAGAGAGAGAGAGAGAGAGAGACAGAGAGAGACAGAGAGAGACAGAGAGACAGAGAGAGAGAGATAGAGAGAGAGACAGAGAGAGAGAGAGAGAGAGAAAGAGGGAGAGAGAGAGAGAGAGAGAGAGAGAGAGAGAGACAGAGAGACAGAGAGAGAGAGAGACAGACAGAGAGAGAGCCTTAACCCATATACTACCAGATTATACTGTACCTATCTATTTACAGGACTATGGACTATAGATGGGCGTGAGTCTAATGATTCACTAAAATATCTCTATATATAAACACGCAAGATATTACTATATTTACTTATATATTTGTACTACAGTAAACAAATAACCAAGCTAGCATCCCAAATGGTTCCCTGTGTAGTATGCTAGTCCCGTGGGGAAGCATGGGTTCCCTGTTCCCTGTGTAGTATGCTAGTCCCGTGGGGAAGCATGGGTTCCCTGTTCCCTGTATAGTATGCTAGTCCCATGGGGGAAGCATGGGTTCCCTGTTCCCTGTATAGTATGCTAGTCCCATGGGGGAAGCATGGGTTCCCATCGAAACAAAGGAGTTCCATGTTTTATGTAAAACCAAGTGTGTGATGAAGCATTTTAATGTTCATAACTGGAAACTTTAATGAGGGCTAGCATGAAGTTATACTATTTCTATGAAAGGAATATACATGTACATTAAATAAATGTCTAATTATGTATTCAAAACACAAGAAAATAATAAATATCTGATATTTTCAATCGCAGTGGTTGGGTGTTGATGTTTTATCTTATTGATGAGCACGGAGAGATTTAATGTGTGTGTGTGTGTGTGTGTGTGTATGTGTGTGTGTGTGTGTGTGTGTGTGTGTGTGTGTGTGTGTGTGTGTGTGTGTGTGTGTGTGTGTGTGTGTGTGTGTGTGTGTGTGTGTGTGTGTGTGTGTGGACGTGTTTAACTATTCTTGTGGGGACCAGAAGTCCCTACAAGAATAGTAAACGAACAAAAAGTTGACCAGCTGGGGACATTTTGTTAGTCCCCACAAGGTCAAATGCTATTTCTAGGGGGTTTAGGGTTAAGGTTAGAATTAGTGTTAGGGTTAGAATTAAGTTAAATATTAAGGTTAGGAGCTAGGGTTAGGTTTAGGGTTAGGGTTAGGAGCTAGCGTTAGGTTTAGGGTTAGGATAAAGGTTAGGTTTTTGGGTTAGGGTTAGGGTTAAGGTTAGGGTAAGAGAACGGGTTAGGATTAGGGTTAGGTTTAGGGTTAGGGATTCCTGCCAAGGCAGCAGCTACTCTTCCTGGGGTTTATTATGGATCTCCATTAGTTCCTGCCAAGGCAGCAGCTACTCTTCCTGGGGTCCGGTAAAATGAAGGCAGTTATACCATTTTAAAAACATTAAAATACATTCATAACAGAATTCACAACAAACTAAGTGTGTGCCCTCAGGCCCATACTCCACAACACAAAATCCATGTGTACGTGTGTATATAGTGCGTATGTTATCGTGTGTGTGTGCATGTGTCTGTGTCTATGTTTGTGTTGCTTCACAGTCCCCACTGTTCCATAAGGTGTTTTTTTAATCTAATTCTACTGCTGCATCAGTTACCTGATGTGGAATAGAGTTCCATGTAGTCATGGCTCTATGTAGTATTGTCTGCCTCCCATAGTCTGTTCTGGACTTGGGGACTGTGAAGAAACGTCTGGTGGCATGTCTTGTGGGGTATGCATGGGTGTCCGAGCTGTTTGCCAGTAGTTTAGACAGACAGCTCTGTGCTTTCAACATGTCAATACCTCTCACAAATACAAGTAGTGATGAAGTCAATCTTTCCTCCACTTTCAGCCAGGAGAGATTGACATGTATATTATTAAATGTTAGCTCTCTGTGTAGATCCTCAGTATTGATTCAGTATGCCACTGAATCAATACTGAGACACACTGAATCAATACTGAGACAGACTGAATCAATACTGAAACACACTGAATCAATACTGAGGCACCCTGAATCAATAATGAGGCATACTGAATCAATACTGAGGCACACTGAATCAATACTGAGACACACTGAATCAATACTGAGGCACACTGAATCAATACTGAGGCATACTGAATCAATACTGAGACACACTGAATCAATACTGAGACACACTGAATCAATACTGAGACACACTGAATCAATACTGAGACACACTGAATCAATACTGAGACACACTGAATCAATACTGAAACACACTGAATCAATACTGAAACACACTGAGACACACTGAATCAATACTGAGACACACTGAATCAATACTGAAACACACTGAATCAATACTGAAACACACTGAATCAATACTGAGACACACTGAATCAATACTGAGACACACTGAATCAATACTGAGACACAATGAATCAACACCGAGACACACTGAATCAATACTGAGGCACACTGAATCAATACTGAGGCACACTGAATCAATACTGAGGCACACTGAATCAATACTGAGGCACACTGAATCAATACTGAGGCACACTGAATCAATACTGAGGCACACTGAATCAATACTGAGACACACAGAATCAATACTGAGGCACACTGAATCATTACTGAGGCAGACTGAATCAATACTGAGGCACACTGAATCAATACTGAGGCACACTGAATCAATACTGAGGCATACTGAGGCACACTGAATCAATACTGAGGCATACTGAGGCACACTGAATCAATACTGAGGCATACTGAGACACACTGAATCAATACTGAGGCACACTGAATCAATACTGAGACACACTGAATCAATACTGAGGCACACCGAATCAATACTGAGGCACACTGAATCAATACTGAGGCACACTGAATAAATACTGAGGCACACTGAATCAATACTGAGGCACCCTGAATCAATACTGAAACACACTGAATCAATACTGAGGCACACTGAATCAATACTGAGGCACACTGAATCAATACTGAGGCACACTGAATCAATACTGAGACACACTGAATCAATACTGAGACACACTGAATCAATACTGAGGCACACTGAATCAATACTGAGGCACACTGAATCAATACTGAGACACACTGAATCAACACTGAGACACACTGAATCAATACTGAGACACACTGAATCAATACTGAGACACACTGAATCAATACTGAGGCATACTGAATCAATACTGAAACACACTGAATCAATACTGAGACACACTGAATCAATACTGAGACACACTGAATCAATACCGAGACACACTGAATCAATACCGAGACACACTGAATCAATACCGAGACACACTGAATCAATACTGAGGCACACTGAATCAATACTGAGACACACTGAATCAATACTGAGGCACACTGAATCAATACTGAGACACACTGAATCAATACTGAGACACACTGAATCAATACTGAGGCACACTGAATCAACACTGAGACACACTGAATCAATACTGAGACACACTGAATCAATACTGAGACACACTGAATCAATACTGAGACACACTGAATCAATACTGAGACACACTGAATCAATACTGAATCAATACTGAATCAATACTGAATCAATACTGAATCAATACTGAATCAATACTGAATCAATACTGAATCAATACTGAGGCAAACACACCCATAGTGTTATGGAAAATCTTGATTGATGAAAAGTGAATAGATTTTCACAAAAGGTATATGTATGCGTTCATCCACCTCTGGCCTGCTCGCCTCCCTACCTCTGAGGAAGTACAGTTCCCGCTCAGCCCAGTCAAAACTGTTCGCTGCTCTGGCACCCCAATGGTGGAACAAACTCCCTCACGACGCCCGGTCAGCGGAGTCAATCACCACCTTCCGGAGGCACCTGAAACCCCACCTCTTTAAGGAATACCTAGGATAAGATAAAGCAATCCTTCTGACCCCCCCCCCCCTTAAAAGATTTAGATGCACTATTGTAAAGTGGCTGTTCCACTGGATGTCATAAGGTTAATGCACCAATTTGTAAGTCGCTCTGGATAAGAGCGTCTGCTAAATGACTTAAATGTAATGTAATGTAATATCTGGGCTTCAAATGAGGCAACAAAGATTGTTGGAATGTTTCTTGACTTCTTCCTTAAAGTAGTTGTCCGGTGATTTGCGGTCTCTAATAAATATGATCTGTAATTGGATACAATATGGGTGAAATTACAGCATTTCTGTGTTGGAATGGTGTGGGCGTATACCGGTCATTAAAAATATTCATGACAAGTAAACAGCTGATTGGCCAGCTCAGCCAATGAGCCGTCTCGGCCAAAATCATGACGTCATCCTCAAGAGGAAATAGCCAGCATTTTTTTTTTTAAACGGTCTGTTTGAGATACAAGTTTGAGGTCGGGTTTTTGAAATGTTTTTTCCTCAAATTTACACGTTGACCACAAATACATGTACAGACGTAGGATCTTAATTTGAGCCAGTTTGCTAAGGCATGAAAATAATCATGCAACAACCGGAAATATAAATGATTATGTGGATTATAATAATTAATGAACATTTTTTGTAGGGGTTGATACATTTTTCACATCAGAAAATCGAATTTCAAAGTGGAAATTACAAACTTCAAAAGCCTTTTTTAAACCTGATATACACAACAAGTTAAAAATTTCCTGCATTGCAAGTTCTCCTGCAACAGGGTGATCAAATGAAGATCCTACACATGTATAGGACCAGTCAACGACATTATTTGGGCATGAGTTAAACAGATTAAGAGCTTTTAAAAAAAAAGGTAGATATTCACTGGACAGTTATTTTTGAAATATCTAGAAAGAAAAGCTCAATATTCTCTGCCTGTCTGTCACTCAAGTGGAGATCAGATATGGCATCAGTGAGCCTCGAGTGCTTTCCTTCCTCTGTCTGCTCCTTCAAGTCTTTAAGAACCCCTCTCATTTATTTCTCCTGCCGTCACTTCACCATGCAGCCACATGTTGTCAGAATGTCAAGAGGAAGGAGCTATGTGAAATCAAATATTTAATTCCACCATCTCACTCATTCAATATGTTCTACATAAAGTGTATTTGCCGTGCATTAGATTAGATTTTGTTGTTGCTCTACCCCCCGGTACTAAACACATCTGATTCCACTATATCATTGGTTGAGACCAGCATTTGATTAATAATATATGTGTTAGAACATAGACCTGCAGACACACTGCAGCCCTCTGAGACCCAAGTTGGTCAACCCTGCTACTGGAATCAACTCAACGTGAAGACCATTCAGACTTCAGCTTTATGTTGTGTTGTAGTTTCTACCATGGAGAATCAGATCTAGGACAGGGACATAGTGCCAGAAGCAGGGTACACCAGCTGTAGGGTGAATAGTAAAGCTCTTCAGAACTAGAAGCAGGGTACACCAGCTGTAGGGTGAATAGTAAAGCTCTTCAGTACTAGAAGCAGGGTACACCAGCTGTAGGGTGAATAGTAAAGCTCTTCAGTACTAGAAGCAGGGTACACCAGCTGTAGGGTGAATAGTAAAGCTCTTCAGTGCCAGAAGCAGGGTACACCAGCTGTAGGGTGAATAGTAAAGCTCTTCAGTACTAAAAGCAGGGTACACCAGCTGTAGGGTGAATAGTAAAGCTCTTCAGTGCTAGAAGCAGGGTACACCAGCTGTAGGGTGAATAGTAAAGCTCTTCAGTACTAGAAGCAGGGTACACCAGCTGTAGGGTGAATAGTAAAGCTCTTCAGTACTAGAAGCAGGGTACACCAGCTGTAGGGTGAATAGTAAAGCTCTTCAGTACTAGAAGCAGGGTACACCAGCTGTAGGGTGAATAGTAAAGCTCTTCAGTACTAAAAGCAGGGTACACCAGCTGTAGGGTGAATAGTAAAGCTCTTCAGTACCAGAAGCAGGGTACACCAGCTGTAGGGTGAATAGTAAAGCTCTTCAGTACTAGAAGCAGGGTACACCAGCTGTAGGGTGAATAGTAAAGCTCCTCAGTACCAGAAGCAGGGTACACCAGCTGTAGGGTGAATTGTAAAGCTCTTCAGTACTAGAAGCAGGGTACACCAGCTGTAGGGTGAATAGTAAAGCTCCTCAGTACCAGAAGCAGGGTACACCAGCTGTAGGGTGAATAGTAAAGCTCTTCAGTACCAGAAGCAGTGTACACTAGCTGTAAGGTGAATAGTAAAGCTCTAATGCACAGTATCAGGGGGATGAAGGGACAGAGAGATGTAGTCTGGTCCCCTTGCTTCTGTCCAGTAACATGATTACTGAGCCTCACACACTCACACGTTGGCAGACATGTTTTGTTCTGTGGTGTGAAGAGGATTCTAGAGAGCTGAGAGACACGTGGGTCAGCACACACACACACACACACACACACACACACACACACACACACACACACACACACACACACACACACACACACACACACAGATAAACGTATATTTGCACATGCACACACGTCCGCGCACGCAAACACACACACACACTCAGACCTGCACGCTCTCTCACACACACACACTCACTCAGACCTGCACGCTCTCTCACACACACACACTCACTCAGACCTGCACGCTCTCTCACACACACACACTCACTCAGACCTGCACGCTCTCTCACACACACACACTCACTCAGACCTGCACGCTCTCTCACACACACACACTCACTCAGACCTGCACGCTCTCTCACACACACACACTCACTCAGACCTGCACGCTCTCTCACACACACACACTCACTCAGACCTGCACGCTCTCTCACACACACACACTCACTCAGACCTGCACGCTCTCTCACACACACACACTCACTCAGACCTGCACGCTCTCTCACACACACACACTCACTCAGACCTGCACGCTCTCTCACACACACACACTCACTCAGACCTGCACGCTCTCTCACACACACACACTCACTCAGACCTGCACGCTCTCTCACACACACACACTCACTCAGACCTGCACGCTCTCTCACACACACACACTCACTCAGACCTGCACGCTCTCTCACACACACACACTCACTCAGACCTGCACGCTCTCTCACACACACACACTCACTCAGACCTGCACGCTCTCTCTCACACACACACTCACTCAGACCTGCACGCTCTCTCTCACACACACACTCACTCAGACCTGCACGCTCTCTCACACACACACACTCACTCAGACCTGCACGCTCTCTCACACACACACACTCACTCAGACCTGCACGCTCTCTCTCACACACACACTCACTCAGACCTGCACCCTCTCTCACACACACACACTCACTCAGACCTGCACGCTCTCACACACACACACTCACTCAGACCTGCACGCTCTCTCACACACACACACTCACTCAGACCTGCACGCTCTCTCTCACACACACATATATATACAAAAAAATCGTCACATTCATACACGGATTCGCAAACACGAAAATATGGATTTTTTTTGACAAGTGGTTGAGAAAAGGTTTATTAACCAGTAACTTGCCTCAAAAGGAAATCCCCCCCCTCCCCCCCCTCTTTATAAAGATTAACACCGTAGATGCTGGCCACCCACACCTTGACCTTAACACACTCGTGGGTGGGTGGCGTCTGTAAGGTGTGCAACACACACCCACAAAGTATGGAGTACACATTACTAGCATTTTATCAGCTGTAGTTTTGTAAGGACTTTGTATAAAGACCAGCTGGCTTCATCTGCAGGATTTAATTTATCTAATTTCCAGTGGGCATGCATTACATCACACTAGTGTTGTCAGTTCAGCGCTGGAGAGGAGGGAGGAGAGAAGAGAGGAGGCGAGAGAGGAGAGGAGGGAGGAAGCCACTAAGGACTATTGAGAACCAATGGTGGAATGTGGTACAGTGCTGCCACCTGCTGGTGAAAAAAGATAATCTGCACTGTCAGTGTGTGTTATGCAACAGGAAACATCCTTTCCTAGAAGTAGACCAAACAACTGTTTAATTTCATATACATAACAACAAAAAAATGATATTCAAAGTTCTGCTGGTATACAGTATTACATGGCGTATTGGACATAAGGGTATATGGGTATAAGGGTATATGCACTATTGTAAAGTGGCTGTTCCACTGGATATCATAAGGTGAATGCACCAATTTGTAAGTCGCTCTGGATAAGAGCGTCTGCTAAATGACTTAAATGTAAAATGTAATGTATAGATAGCCAACAGAACAGGGTGAAACTTTACTACAATACATCTCTTTTCCTGGGTCACGTTAAATAGGCAGGCACAAAACAGAAAAAAATTGTTCCCGAACAAGTTGGAAAGAAATTCAGGAAGTACCTCTTTTTCAAAAAAAGTGCTTTCTCCTGTTTCATGGCAACTGAACCAGTCTCTAGTATGTAAAGAATGCATGCCCAATACAACTACAGAAAGTAAGCAGTACCTAAATGTATCGTCTTGCTTGGTCTTTATGGTACCGAGTGTGTTTATGTTCAATACTATATATATATATATATATATATATAATACATATTTACTGTGACAGATGAAGACTGGTTTAACTCCAAATCTCAAAACTGGGTGGCTCGAACCCTGAATGCTGATTGGCTGACAGCTGTGGTATATCACACTGTATACCACCGGTATGACAAAACATTTATTTTTACTACTCTAATTACGTTGGTAACCAGTTTATAATAGCAATAAGCCACCTCAGGGGTTTTGTGGTATATTGGCCAATATAACACGGCTAAGGGCTGTGTCCAGGCACTCCGCGTCACATCGTGCCTAAGAACAGCCCTTAGCCGTGTTATATTGGGCATATACTACACTGGCCTTACAGCTTAAATATAAATCTGACACAAAATACATACACATAGAAAAATAATACTGATTACGGTCCAAATAGTACTACTGTCTACTACTGCAGTAAATTAAAGAACAAAGTAAACAAAACAATCTAGGCTGACACACCGAGTGGTATATTTCAGCAATAAGGTCAGAGGGGGTGTGGTATATGGCCAATATACCACGGCTAAGGGATGTTCTTATGTATACGATGCAATTTGGAGTGCCTGTATACAGCCCTTAGCCGGGGTACTTTGGCCAATAAACCACAAACCCCTGAGGTGCCTTATTGCTATTAAAAACTGGTTACCAATGTAATTAGAGCAGTATAAAATACATGTTTTGTTATACCCGTGGTATACAGTCTGATATAGCATGGCTTTCAGCCAATCAGCATTCAGGGCTTGAAGCACCCAGTTTATAAAAAGATATAAGGTACCAAGTCAAATCCCGAGCGTCTACCCATAATCCCTAGCGTCTACCCATAATCCCTAGCGTCTACCCATAATCCCTAGCGTCTACCCATAGACTCTTCCTGGCGACCCCATGTATATCTACAATATCATAGAACCTCAACCAAAGTTCTCAACCTATGCAGTCCTTTCAGATCTATAAGGGAGAGGGAGTCAACTAGGGAATAAGGACAGAGGCAAGGGATCGGTTTGGAATGGAACCAAAGTCAACTCTTCTACGGCCCAATCCGAAATTGACCCCTAGACCCTGTGTCCTGTGCACTTGTGGAGATCTGAGAGGACTTGACAGGTGCACACAATATAGTATAGTTCCAGCATAGGGCCTAGCGGTTGATTTGGGATTAGGCCAAAGACTAAAAAGGCTGTGCCTCTTGGTTGCCCTCTGGTGGTCGATCAGAAGCCAAAGAAGTCGTCCCCATTGGTGGTATTCTTGTTTGATGCATTCTTATTGGTCATGTTCTTGTTGGGTGTGTTCCCATCGGCCCAGTCAGGTTCTATCAGCCAATCCAGGGGGGTCACCCCAATGTCCAAGACCTGGGGGTTAGTACGGGATACCGCCAGTCTGGAGGGGGGAGAGATGGGAAGGGAGAAGGGAGGCGAGAAGGGTTATCGATTGGAGCGAGGGATGGGGAGAGGGGGGTGGAGAGAGAGAGAGAGAGAGAAGAGAGAAGGGTGGGGAGAGGGGGGAAGAGAGCGAGAGAGAGAGAGAGAAGAGAGAGAGAAGAGAGAGTGGGGGAGAGAGAGAGAAGAGGGGGTGGGGAGAGGGGGAAGAGAGAGAGAGAAGAGGGGGTGGGGAGAGGGGGAAGAGAGAGAGGTGTGGGGAGAGGGGGAAGAGGGAGAGAGAGAGAGAGAGAGAGAGAGAGAGAGAGAGAGAGAGAGAGAGAGAGAGAGAGAGAGAGAGAGAGAGAGAAGAGAGAGTGGGGAAGAGAGAGAGAGAGAGAGAAGAGGGGGTGGGGAGAGGGGGAAGAGAGAGAGAGAAGAGGGGGTGGGGAGAGGGGGAAGAGAGAGAGGTGTGGGGAGAGGGGGAAGAGGGAGAGAGAGAGAGAGAGAGAGAGAGAGAGAGAGAGAGAGAGAGAGAGAGAGAGAGAGAAGAGAGAGTGGGGAAGAGAGAGAGAGAGAGAGAAGAGGGGGTGGGGAGAGGGGGAAGAGAGAGAGAGAAGAGGGGGTGGGGAGAGGGGGAAGAGAGAGAGAGAGAGAGAGAGAGAGAGAGAGAGAGAGAGAGAAGAGAGAGTGGGGAAGAGAGAGAGAGAGAAGAGGGGGTGGGGAGAGGGGGGAGAGAGAGAGAGAGAAGAGGGGGTGGGGAGATAGAAATGGAAAGGATCTGAGGTGGGGTTAGAGAGGGAGAAAACATTTCTTGGAGAACTACATCATTAAGAGGCAACGTGTGAAGAAAACACACATTTAGGGATGGATTGCAGATGATTCAACACGCCATGACTTTGATATCAATTGATTTGACATCATTAGCTTATGTTATTAGCATTTCGCTATGATTTATGTCATCTTGTTGGTTATTCAGCGTTATTTACAACAATAACACATTATTTAGCGGGTATTTAGGTAGAAAGGATAGGACTGTGTGTATTCAGTCTGCCGTCATGTCAGTCTTTTGTCTGCGTGTGTCAGTCAACGCAACAATGTAAAGTTTTTTGGGGGGGACTTCAGAAACAACAACACAAAGCTATAACCTCCCTACTGAAAGGGAGAGGACACACCATAGTCTGTTAGTCTCCCCTGAACTAAGGGTCAATGTCCAGTAGTTTGATCCCTACTGAAAGGGAGAGGACACACCATAGTCTGTTAGTCTCCCCTGAACTAAGGGTCAATGTCCAGTAGTTTGATCCCTACTGAAAGGGAGAGGACACACCATAGTCTGTTAGTCTCCCCTGAACTAAGGGTTCATGTCCAGTAGTTTGATCCCTACTGAAAGGGAGAGGACACACCATAGTCTGTTAGTCTCCCCTGAACTAAGGGTTCATGTCCAGTAGTTTGATCCCTACTGAAAGGGAGAGGACACACCATAGTCTCCCCTGAACTAAGGGTTCATGTCCAGTAGTTTGATCCCTACTGAAAGGGAGAGGACACACCATAGTCTGTTAGTCTCCCCTGAACTAAGGGTTCATGTCCTGTAGTTTGATCCCTACTGAAAGGGAGAGGACACACCATAGTCTGTTAGTCTCCCCTGAACTAAGGGTTAATGTCCTGTAGTTTGATCCCTACTGAAAGGGAGAGGACACACCATAGTCTGTTAGTCTCCCCTGAACTAAGGGTTCATGTCCAGTAGTTCGAACCCAGGAAGGACAGTATGTATAAACCCACAGGGCTGAATTAACCATAATTACAATGCTGATCCATTCTGGGTTAGAATGGTCTGTCCGTCCGTCCGCCTGTCCGTCTGTCCGTCTGTAGTAAACTGGGGTATTCTAAACCTCTCTAACCCTGACTTGCTCCACCATAGTGGACCAGCAGAACTGGAATGATCCCAATCAGAAGTGAACTGATGCAGTACAACAGTGGGGTCCTATACATGAATATACATGGAGCAAATGTGCTTGAACTGTCAGTGCAATTGTATACACATGAGATATTGGGTCTGATAGGAGTTGAGACACACAGGAAGTTACTAAACATCAACACAATCACAAAACATGAATGGAGGGGTCATAACATACACAAAGGCTGTTACTGTAGCACAAGGACTGTTTATGGTTGGGTCAGTAGACTGGATTATGATTGTGTTGGTTAGGTTAGGCTAGGAGCACTGTTACCTGGAGACGACCCATAGTTATCCAGCCTGGGGCTGGAGAGACAACAAACAGGACAGGATTAAGGAGGGCCGGTGGAGCTTCTCTCTCTCTGCTCTCTCACACTCACTCCCGTTGCTCTCTCTCTCACACTCACTCCCGTTGCTCTCTCTCTCACACTCACTCCCGTTGCTCTCTCTCTCACACTCTCTCTCTCTGCTCTCTCTCCCGTTGCTCTCTTTCCCGTTGCTCTCTCTCGTTGCTCTCTCCCGTTGCTCTCTCTCGTTGCTCGCTCTCTTTGCTCTCTTTGCTCTCTTTGCTCTCTTTGCTCTCTTTGCTCTCTTTGCTCTCTTTGCTCTCTTTGCTCTCTTTGCTCTCTTTGCTCTCGCTCTCTTTGCTCTCTCTCCCTTTGCTCTCGCTCTCTTTGCTCTCGCTCCCTTTGCTCTCTCTCTCTTTGCTCTCGCTCTCTTTGCTCTCTCTCCCGTTGCTCGCTCTCGCTCTCTTTGCTCTCTCTCCCTTTGCTCCCTTTGCTCTCTCTCCCTTTGCTCCCTTTGCTCTCTCTCCCTTTGCTCCCTTTGCTCTCTCTCTCTTTGCTCTCTCTCTCTCTCTCTCTCTCTCTCTCTCTCTCTCTCTCTCTCTCTCTCTCTCTCTCTCTCTCTCTCTCTCTCTCTCTCTCTCTCTCTCTCTCTCTCTCTCTCTCTCTCTCTCTCTCTCTCTCTCTCTCTCTCTCTCTCTCTCTCTCTCTCTCTCTCTCTCTCTCTCTCTCTCGTCTGTTTTTTTACTCTCAAGGTTGGACGCAATTCAGAATTTTGGAATCGACTCCCATTCAACTCATTAGTTGAAATTCAAAATTGGCCACATCCCACAGGATGTAGAATTTTGAGTGACAGGAAGAAGAATTGAATTCAGTGCAATTTAAAGAACTTTCACTCAGTCGTAGAACATGAGTTTCATTGAATCTGACAGGTCACACTTTCTCTGGAAACAATGTTCATTTATTATTTCAACATTAGTGCTTCGAATAGTTTCCACCAAACATTTCATTTTGTTTCACTTCTTTATTGAACAACATGTAAATGATTCATGAAATAACTTGAATGAAATAATATTTGTATATAACAATATTTTTCATGTATATTTGTATAGACTACACCCAATATAGAATAGAAGAGGAATTGGAATGTAATTGAATTCAATTACATTTCCTTTCATTCAAATTGTAATTTCAATGATGTCTCCTGTTTACTTCAATTCAAATTCAAGACTCTCTACCTCTCTGATCATTTCTCTATTCTAACCTGTAAGTCTGTGACTCGTTCCCTAGATGGTGCTATAGAGCCACATTGTCCAAAAGCTGCAATCAAGTTCAGGGAAATCTGATCTGAGCAAATCAATGAGCTGATTTCTGTGGTCAAGCAGCAACAAGAAAATCCAGACTAGTGGCCGCTTATTGACAACAGATACATTTAGGACGAGTGTCTTACCTAGAAAAAGCTTCATCCAAGTCTTCCTCAATTTCCTGTAAGAAAGAGAGAAAGGAGGAGAGAGAGAGAGCGAGAGTGCAAAAGAGGAAAGAGAGAAAGGAGGAGAGAGAGAGAGCGCGAGAGCGGGCGAGAGAGTGCAAAAGAGGAAAGAGAGAAAGGAGGAGAGAGAGAGAGCGCGAGAGCGGGCGAGGGAGTGCAAAAGAGGAAAGAGAGAAAGGAGGAGAGAGAGAGAGCACGAGAGCGGGCGCAAGAGTGCAAAAGAGGAAAGAGAGAAAGAAAGATTTGTTTTTGTAGCCAAAATATTTCCTCCCATTTCATTTTAAGTGTAGAGAGAAACGGTTGATGGATAATTTGAGACGTACCCAGACAGTGTTGTTGTCATCATTGTGCTCGGGAGCAGTGTGGTTGTCCACCTTGAACTCCTCGTTGCCATTGGTTTCCAGAACTGCGGCAACATGAGTCAGTTCCTCCAGGTCCAGTAGGTTACCAGTGGCAACATCTACGGAGACTATCAGACAGTAATGTGTGAGTATTTCCAGTTTGATACCAACTGCTTACAGAAACTCAGGCCTAAATGCCATGGATCCAATCAAGACCACAGTAAGAAAACACAAGGGAACAAACGCAATCAAAAGAGAAGAACCGAGTAAGTTACATTATTATTTGTCAGGGGAGGAAGGGAGATGCTATCAGAAAGACATGTATTCTGATAACATTATACTATAAACAAGGTATTTTGTGTCTGCATTAGATAAAGACAGTGTCTCTGTGGCTGGCAGCCCAATTCAGGAAGCCCAATTCTGATACGTCTTCAAGTAATTGGTCTTCTGACCAATTTCATCAAACTTTTTCATATCAGATCTTTTTTCAGATCCGATTGGTCAAAATACCAAAATGGGGAGGAAAGATCTGTGTAGATGCAGCCTGTGTCTCTCGCCGTGTGTGTGTGTCCTCGTGTGTGTGTGTGTGTCCTCGTGTGTGTGTGTGTCCTCGTGTGTGTGTGTGTGTCCTCGTGTGTGTGTCCTCGTGTGTGTGTGTGTGTGTCCTCGTGTGTGTGTGTCCTCGTGTGTGTGTGTGTGTGTCCTCGTGTGTGTGTGTGTGTCCTCGTGTGTGCGTATCACCTTACTTCCTCCTTTGAGACTAGGCAGGTTGTTTGATCTTTCTGACTGGGAGCTGCTGGTTGCTTCTCCAGCTGAGTTGGACTTCACTCTCTTCTCTTCCTCTACAAGACAGATTTAAAAAAAGTTATAATAATAACAACAATACCGTCTACACACCCAGAAATACACATTTTTTTTTGACCTTTTGACTTGTGTAAATGTGTGTGTGCACATCTCCAGGGTTGTGTGTAATTGGGTTTAAATAGTACCTACCTTCCTTAGCAACCTGCCACAACTCAAAGGCCACTCTAAAGGCCTGTGCTACAGTCAGAGTCACTGCCTGGGCCTAGGGGGGAGAAAAAGACCATTCACAACGCTGTTATAATGCTATAAGCCCTAAATGATACAACATTAACTTCCATTAGCAATCAAAAGGACCCTTGCCTAGGTCTTAGGGGAGAGGGGGACCATGCATGGGCTGTTATAATGCTATAAGCCCTAAATGATACAACATTAACTTCCATTAGCAATCAAAAGGACCCTTGCCTAGGTCTTAGGGGAGAGGGGGACCATGCATGGGCTGTTATAATGCTGCATAAACATGTATTAAAGGAATAATGCACTGTGTCTCTTCTTCATTAGTCCACTGTCCATAGAGTCCCAACTTTCAAAATTATCATTGTATCTTGCCACATCATCATGTGTTATTCCCATTAGCAATTAAAACACACTGAACAAAAAATATAAACACAACACGTAAAGTGTTGGTCCTATGTTTCATGAGCTGAAATAAAAGATCCCAGAAATGTTCCATACGCACAAAAACGCTTATTTCCCTCAAATGTTGTGCACAAATGTGTTTATATCCATTTTAGTGAGTATTTCTCATTTGCCAAGATAATCCATCCAACTGACAGGTGTGGCATATCAAGAAGCGGATTAAACGGCATGATCATTACACAGGTGCACCTTGTGCTGGGGACAATAGAGGGCCACTAAAATGTGCAGTGTTGTCACAATACATACAGTGCCTTGGGAAAGTATTCAGACCCCTTTGTTAGGTCGCAGGCCTATTCTAAAATGGATTCTACACACAATACCCCATAATGACAAAGCAAAAACAGTTTTTTTGAATTTTTTCCAAATAATAATAATATTACATTTACATAAGTATTCAGACCCTTTACTCAGGACTTTGTTGAAGCACCTTTGGCAGAAATTACAGCCTCAAGTCTTCTTGGGTATGACGCTACAAGCTTGGCACACCTGTATTTGGGGAGTTACTCCCATTCTTCTTTGCAGATCCTCTCAAGCTCTGTCAGGTTGGATGGGGAGCGTTGTTTCACAGCTATTTTCAGATCTCTACAGAGATGCTCGTTCTGATTCAAGTCCGGGTTCTGGCTGGGCCACAAGAACATCCAGAGACTTGTCCAGAACCCACAAACGCGTTGTCTTGGCTGTGTGCTTAGGGTTGTGGTCCTGTTGGAAGGTGAACATTTACCCAAGTCTGAGCTCATGAGCACTCTGGAGCAGGTTTTCATTAAGGATCTCTGTACTCCGTTCATCTTTTAAAAATGTATTCCCCACCACCCATCTTTACCTCGATCCTGACTAGTCTCACAGTCCCTGAAAAACATCCCCACACCACCATGCTTCACCGTAGGGATGGTGCCAGGTTTCCTCCAGACGTGACGCTTGGCATTCAGGCCAAAGAGTTCAATCTTGGTTTCATCAGACCAGAGACTCTTGTTCCTCATGGTCTGAAAGTCCTTTAGGTGCCTTTTGGCAAACTCCAAGTGGGCTGTCTTGTGCCTTTTACTGAGGAGTGGCTTCCGTCTGGCCACTCTTCAATAAAGGCCTGATTGGTGGAGTTCTGCAGAGATGGTTGTTTTTCTGGAAGGTTTAGAGTTCTCCACAGTGGAACTCAGAGTTACCATAGGATTCTTGGTCACCACCCTGACCAAGGACGTACTGCCCTGATTGCTCAGTTTGGCTGGGGTGCCAGCTCTAGGAAGAGTCTTGGTGGTTCCAAACTTCTTCCATTTAAGAATGATTGAGGCCACTGTTCTTGGGGACTTTCAATGCTGCAGGCATTTTTTTGGTGCTCTTCCCCAGATCTGTGCCTTGACACAATCCTGTCTCAGAACTCCACAGACAATTCCTTCATGGATTGTTTTTTGATCTGACAGGCACTGTCCAATCATGTCCAATCAATTGAATTTACCACAGGTGGACTCCAATCAAGTTGTAGAAACATCTCAAGGATGATCAATGGAAACAAGAAGCACCTGAGCTCAATTTGAGTCTCATAGCAAAGAGGCTGAATACTTATGTCAATAAGGTATCTGTTTTTATTTCACTTTTAATTTGCAAAGATTTCTAAAAACCTCTTTTAGCTTTGTCATTATAGGGTATTGTGCGTAGATTGATGCAAAACATTTTTTATTTAATACATTTTAGAATAAGCCTGTAAAGTAACAAAACGTGGGAAAAGTCAAGGGGTCTGAATGCTTTCCGAAGGCACTGCATGTCTCAAGTTGAGGGAGCGTGCAATTGGCATGCTGACTACAGGAAGGTCCACCAGAGCTGTTGGCAAAGAATTTAATGTTAATTTCTCTACCATAAGCCGCCTCCAACATCGTTTTAGAGAATTTGGCAGTACATCCAATCGGCCTGACAACTGCAGACCGTGTGGGTGAGCGGTTTGCTGATGTCAACGTTGTGAACAGAGAGCCCCATGGTGGCGGTGGGGTTATGGGATGGGCAGGCATAAGCAATATTGTGCTGCTATTTGTATTGACTTGGCCAAAGCTTTTGTTACAGTAGACCATTCCATTCTCATGGGCCGGCTAAGGAGTATTGGTGTCTCTGAGGGGTCTTTGGCCTGGTTTGCTAACTACCTCTCTCAAAGAGTGCAGTGTATAAAGTCAGAACATCTGCTGTCTCAGCTACTGCCTGTCACCAAGGGAGTACCCCAAGGCTTGACCATTTTTTAAGGTATCTGTAACCAACAGATGCATATCTGTGTTCCCAGTCATGTGAAATCCATAGATTAGGGCCTAATTCATTTATTTCAATTGACTGAATTCCTCAAATAAACTGTAACTCAGTAAAATCGTTGAAATTTCTGCGTTTAGATTTTTGTATGAATCCCTTTACAAGTGAGTAGACTGTAGAGCAGTGGTATTCATTATCGTGGTCACGACCCCTAGTGGGGTCACGGAGGAATGTCGTGGGGTCGCCAAATCAAAAATACCTTTTGTAAATGGTTATTTGTTGATGTGAAAATCTAAAAAACTCATTACATTAAGGTTGTGTCATTAGATCAAATCAAATTTGATTAAATCACATGCTTCGAAAAACAATAGGTGTGGATTAACAGTGCAATGGTTAGTGACGGGCCCTTCCCAACAACAGTGCAATGCTTAGTGACGGGCCCTTCCCAACAACAGTGAAATGCTTAGTGACGGGCCCTTCCCAACAACAGTGCAATGCTTAGTGACGGGCCCTTCCCAACAACAGTGAAATGCTTAGTGACGGGCCCTTCCCAACAACAGTGAAATGCTTAGTGACGGGTCCTTCCCAACAACAGTGAAATGCTTAGTGACGGGTCCTTCCCAACAACAGTGAAATGCTTAGTGGCGGGCCCTTCCCAACAACAGTGAAATGCTTAGTGACGGGCCCTTCCCAACAACAGTGCAATGCTTAGTGACGGGTCCTTCCCAACAACAGTGAAATGCTTACTGACGGGCCCTTCCCAACAACAGTGAAATGCTTAGTGACGGGCCCTTCCCAACAACAGTGAAATGCTTAGTGACACGCCTTTCCCAACAACAGTGAAATGCTTAGTGACGGGCCCTTCCCAACAACAGTGAAATGCTTAGTGACAGGCCTTTCCCAACAACAGTGAAATGCTTAGTGACGGGCCCTTCCCAACAACAGTGAAATGCTTAGTGACACGCCTTTCCCAACAACAGTGAAATGCTTAGTGACGGGCCCTTCCCAACAACAGTGAAATGCTTAGTGACGGGCCCTTCCCAACAACAGTGCAATGCTTAGTGACGGGCCCTTCCCAACAACAGTGAAATGCTTAGTGACGGGCCCTTCCCAACAACAGTGAAATGCTTAGTGACAGGCCTTTCCCAACAACAGTGAAATGCTTAGTGACGGGCCCTTCCCAACAACAGTGAAATGCTTAGTGACGGGCCCTTCCCAACAACAGTGAAATGCTTAGTGACGGGTCCTTCCCAACAACAGTGAAATGCTTAGTGACGGGCCCTTCCCAACAACAGTGAAATGCTTAGTGACGGGCCCTTCCCAACAACAGTGAAATGCTTAGTGACGGGCCCTTCCCAACAACAGTGAAATGCTTAGTGACGGGCCCTTCCCAACAACAGTGAAATGCTTAGTGACAGGCCTTTCCCAACAACAGTGAAATGCTTAGTGACGGGCCCTTCCCAACAACAGTGAAATGCTTAGTGACAGGCCTTTCCCAACAACAGTGAAATGCTTAGTGACGGGTCCTTCCCAACAACAGTGAAATGCTTAGTGACGGGCCTTTCCCAACAACAGTGAAATGCTTAGTGACGGGCCCTTCCCAACAACAGTGAAATGCTTAGTGACGGGCCCTTCCCAACAACAGTGCAATGCTTAGTGACGGGCCCTTCCCAACAATGTAGAGAGAAAGAAAATAGAAAAATAAGAGTAAAACACGTAATAATAATAAATATACAATGCGTAACGATAACAAGGTGCATTCATTATGTATTCACACCCCTTCCCTTTTTCTACATCTTGTTGTGTTACAGCCTACACAACCACGTCAAGGTTGAACTATGTTTTACTACATTTTTACAAATGAATTAAAAATGAAAAGTTGAAATGTCTTGAGTCAGTAGGTATTCAACCCCTTTGTTATGACAACGCCTAAATAAATTCAGGAGTAAAAATGTGTTTAACAAGTCACATAATGAGTTGCATGGACTCCCTCGGTGTGCAATAATAGTGTTGAACATGATTTTTTGAATGACTATCTCACCCAACATACAGATAACAGAAAACGTCACATAGGGCCGTGAAGGTCCGGATAGCTTTTTAACCTTAATAAATACAATTATTTTGTGTTTACTTGGGTTATCTTTGTGTAATATTTACATTTGTTTGATGATCTGAAACATTTAAAATGTGACAAATGTGCAAAAAAATAAAAAGACATCAGGAAGGGGGCAAATACTTTTTCACAGCACTGAATATATATATATATATATATATATATATATATATATATATATATATATATATATATATATATAAATTATATGTGGGATATGATACAGACAATAACATTGATGGAAGCTACAATCTGCAGTATTAAAGCTGATCTACACCTGTTGATGGAATTTATATGTTTAAATTAATGATTAGAAAACTCCACCCTGAAACCATATAATTGTATGAAATTGATTAGAATCATAGAATTATTAATAATGATGTGTGTAGTTTTAGTCAGTAAAATTATATCATCTGTACAATATGTCTCTATAGTATCTTAAACATAGACTGTCTGAGCAAGATTCGGTGTCGACCTTGGCTAGGGGCCACTGAGAGATTAGGGAGAGGACAGGGAGTACTTCTCACGGTCCCTAATCTTTGTCGGCTGGGTAATGGGACAGTGTGTCCGTAGGATACCTAATCTTTGTCGGCTGGGTAATGGGACAGTGTGTCCGTAGGATACCTAATCTTTGTCGGCTGGGTAGTGAGTGGCTCAGGTAGTGCAGTTCATCCAGGATGGCACATCAATGCGAGCTGTGGCAAAAAGGTTTGCTGTGTCTGTCAGCGTAGTGTCCAGAGCATGGATGCGCTACCAGGAGACAGGCCAGTACATCAGGAGACGTGGAGGAGGCCGTAGGAGGGCAACAACCCAGCAGCAGGACCGCTACCTCCGCCTTTATGCAAGGAGGTGCACTGCCAGAGCCCTGCAAAATGACCTCCAGTAGGCCACAAATGTGCATGTGTCTGCTCAAACGGTCAGAAACAGACTCCATGAGGGCGGTATGAGGGCCCGACGTCCACAGGTGGGGGATGTGCTTACAGCCCAACACCGTGCAGGACGTTTGGCATTTGCCAGAGAACACCAAGATTGGCGAATTCGCCACTGGCGCCCTGTGCTCTTCACAGATGAAAGCAGGTTCACACTGAGCACATGAGCACATGTGACAGACGTGACAGAGTCTGGAGACGCCGTGGAGAACGTTCTGCTGCCTGCAACATCCTCCAGCATGACCGGTTTGGCGGTGGGTCAGTCATGGTGTGGGGTGGCATTTCTTTGTGGGGCCGCACAGCCCTCCATGTGCTCGCCAGAGGTAGCCTGACTGCCATTAGGTACCGAGATGAGATTCTCAGACCCCTTGTGAGACCATATGCTGACACATGCACATTTGTGGCCTGCTGGAGGTCCTTTTGCAGGGCTCTGGCAGTGCACCTCCTTGCACAAAGGCGGAGGTAGCGGTCCTGCTGCTGGGTTATCATGAGATTCTAACTCAGGAGAGCAGATCCTCCAGACTTCCTTAATATTAGGGCCGGCAGGTAGCCTAGTGGTTAGAGGCGGCAGGTAGCCTAGTGGTTAGAGGCGGCAGGTAGCCTAGTGGTAAGAGGCGGCAGGTAGCCTAGTGGTAAGAGGCGGCAGGTAGCCTAGTGGTTAGAGGCGGCAGGTAGCCTAGTGGTTAGAGGCGGCAGGTAGCCTAGTGGTTAGAGGCGGCAGGTAGCCTTGTGGTTAGAGGCGGCAGGTAGCCTAGTGGTTAGAGGCGGCAGGTAGCCTAGTGGTTAGAGGAGGCAGGTAGCCTAGTGGTTAGAGGAGGCAGGTAGCCTAGTGGTTAGAGGAGGCAGGTAGCCTAGTGGTTAGAGGAGGCAGGTAGCCTAGTGGTTAGAGGAGGCAGGTAGCCTAGTGGTTAGAGGCGGCAGGTAGCCTAGTGGTAAGAGGAGGCAGGTAGCCTAGTGGTTAGAGGAGGCAGGTAGCCTAGTGGTTAGAGGAGGCAGGTAGCCTAGTGGTTAGAGGAGGCAGGTAGCCTAGTGGTTAGAGGAGGCAGGTAGCCTAGTGGTTAGAGGAGGCAGGTAGCCTAGTGGTTAGAGGAGGCAGGTAGCCTAGTGGTTAGAGGAGGCAGGTAGCCTAGTGGTTAGAGGAGGCAGGTAGCCTAGTGGTTAGAGGAGGCAGGTAGCCTAGTGGTTAGAGGAGGCAGGTAGCCTAGTGGTTAGAGGAGGCAGGTAGCCTAGTGGTTAGAGGAGGCAGGTAGCCTAGTGGTTAGAGGCGGCAGGTAGCCTAGTGGTTAGAGGCGGCAGGTAGCCTAGTGGTTAGAGGAGGCAGGTAGCCTAGTGGTAAGAGGCGGCAGGTAGCCTAGTGGTTAGAGGCGGCAGGTAGCCTAGTGGTTAGAGGCGGCAGGTAGCCTAGTGGTAAGAGGCGGCAGGTAGCCTAGTGGTAAGAGGCGGCAGGTAGCCTAGTGGTAAGAGGCGGCAGGTAGCCTAGTGGTAAGAGGCGGCAGGTAGCCTAGTGTTTAGAGGCGGCAGGTAGCCTAGTGGTTAGAGGCGGCAGGTAGCCTAGTGGTTAGAGGCGGCAGGTAGCCTAGTGGTTAGAGGCGGCAGGTAGCCTAGTGGTTAAAGGGGGCAGGTAGCCTAGTGGTAAGAGGCGGCAGGTAGCCTAGTGGTTAGAGGCGGCAGGTAGCCTAGTGGTTAGAGGCGGCAGGTAGCCTAGTGGTTAGAGGCGGCAGGTAGCCTAGTGGTAAGAGGCGGCAGGTAGCCTAGTGGTAAGAGGCGGCAGGTAGCCTAGTGGTTAGAGGCGGCAGGTAGCCTAGTGGTTAGAGGAGGCAGGTAGCCTAGTGGTAAGAGGCGGCAGGTAGCCTAGTGGTTAGAGGCGGCAGGTAGCCTAGTGGTTAGAGGCGGCAGGTAGCCTAGTGGTTAGAGGCGGCAGGTAGCCTAGTGGTAAGAGGCGGCAGGTAGCCTAGTGGTAAGAGGCGGCAGGTAGCCTAGTGGTAAGAGGCGGCAGGTAGCCTAGTGGTAAGAGGCGGCAGGTAGCCTAGTGGTAAGAGGCGGCAGGTAGCCTAGTGGTAAGAGGCGGCAGGTAGCCTAGTGTTTAGAGGCGGCAGGTAGCCTAGTGGTTAGAGGCGGCAGGTAGCCTAGTGGTTAGAGGCGGCAGGTAGCCTAGTGGTTAGAGGCGGCAGGTAGCCTAGTGGTTAGAGGGGGCAGGTAGCCTAGTGGTTAGAGGCGGCAGGTAGCCTAGTGGTTAGAGGCGGCAGGTAGCCTAGTGGTTAGAGGCGGCAGGTAGCCTAGTGGTAAGAGGCGGCAGGTAGCCTAGTGGTAAGAGGCGGCAGGTAGCCTAGTGGTTAGAGGCGGCAGGTAGCCTAGTGGTTAGAGGAGGCAGGTAGCCTAGTGGTAAGAGGAGGCAGGTAGCCTAGTGGTTAGAGGAGGCAGGTAGCCTAGTGGTTAGAGGAGGCAGGTAGCCTAGTGGTTAGAGGAGGCAGGTAGCCTAGTGGTTAGAGGAGGCAGGTAGCCTAGTGGTTAGAGGAGGCAGGTAGCCTAGTGGTTAGAGGAGGCAGGTAGCCTAGTGGTTAGAGGAGGCAGGTAGCCTAGTGGTTAGAGGAGGCAGGTAGCCTAGTGGTTAGAGGAGGCAGGTAGCCTAGTGGTTAGAGGAGGCAGGTAGCCTAGTGGTTAGAGGAGGCAGGTAGCCTAGTGGTTAGAGGAGGCAGGTAGCCTAGTGGTTAGAGGCGGCAGGTAGCCTAGTGGTTAGAGGCGGCAGGTAGCCTAGTGGTTAGAGGAGGCAGGTAGCCTAGTGGTAAGAGGCGGCAGGTAGCCTAGTGGTTAGAGGCGGCAGGTAGCCTAGTGGTTAGAGGCGGCAGGTAGCCTAGTGGTAAGAGGCGGCAGGTAGCCTAGTGGTAAGAGGCGGCAGGTAGCCTAGTGGTAAGAGGCGGCAGGTAGCCTAGTGGTAAGAGGCGGCAGGTAGCCTAGTGTTTAGAGGCGGCAGGTAGCCTAGTGGTTAGAGGCGGCAGGTAGCCTAGTGGTTAGAGGCGGCAGGTAGCCTAGTGGTTAGAGGCGGCAGGTAGCCTAGTGGTTAAAGGGGGCAGGTAGCCTAGTGGTAAGAGGCGGCAGGTAGCCTAGTGGTTAGAGGCGGCAGGTAGCCTAGTGGTTAGAGGCGGCAGGTAGCCTAGTGGTTAGAGGCGGCAGGTAGCCTAGTGGTAAGAGGCGGCAGGTAGCCTAGTGGTAAGAGGCGGCAGGTAGCCTAGTGGTTAGAGGCGGCAGGTAGCCTAGTGGTTAGAGGAGGCAGGTAGCCTAGTGGTAAGAGGCGGCAGGTAGCCTAGTGGTTAGAGGCGGCAGGTAGCCTAGTGGTTAGAGGCGGCAGGTAGCCTAGTGGTTAGAGGCGGCAGGTAGCCTAGTGGAAAGAGGCGGCAGGTAGCCTAGTGGTAAGAGGCGGCAGGTAGCCTAGTGGTAAGAGGCGGCAGGTAGCCTAGTGGTAAGAGGCGGCAGGTAGCCTAGTGGTAAGAGGTGGCAGGTAGCCTAGTGGTAAGAGGCGGCAGGTAGCCTAGTGTTTAGAGGCGGCAGGTAGCCTAGTGGTTAGAGGCGGCAGGTAGCCTAGTGGTTAGAGGCGGCAGGTAGCCTAGTGGTTAGAGGCGGCAGGTAGCCTAGTGGTTAGAGGGGGCAGGTAGCCTAGTGGTAAGAGGCGGCAGGTAGCCTAGTGGTTAGAGGCGGCAGGTAGCCTAGTGGTTAGAGGCGGCAGGTAGCCTAGTGGTTAGAGGCGGCAGGTAGCCTAGTGGTAAGAGGCGGCAGGTAGCCTAGTGGTAAGAGGCGGCAGGTAGCCTAGTGGTTAGAGGCGGCAGGTAGCCTAGTGGTTAGAGGAGGCAGGTAGCCTAGTGGTAAGAGGCGGCAGGTAGCCTAGTGGTTAGAGGCGGCAGGTAGCCTAGTGGTTAGAGGCGGCAGGTAGCCTAGTGGTTAGAGGCGGCAGGTAGCCTAGTGGTAAGAGGCGGCAGGTAGCCTAGTGGTAAGAGGCGGCAGGTAGCCTAGTGGTTAGAGCGTCGGACTAGTAACCGAAAGGTTGCAAGATCAAATCCCCGAGCTGACAAGGTAAAAATCTGTCGTTCTGCGCCTGAACAAGGCAGTTATTGTTCACCTAATACCTTTTTGCACTATTGATTAGAGCCTGTAAGTAAGCATTTCACCTGTTGTATTTGGCGCACGTGACAAATAAACTTTGATTTGATTTGTTCCCGAGGCCGTCATTGTAAATAAGAATTTGTTCTTAACCGACTTGCCTAGTTAAATAAAGGTTAAATAAATAAATAAAATGAGAGATCACGCACCAGCTGTTGTCAATAAAGAGACACACGCCACCCCTCCTGAGCTCACCCGACGCTGCCGTTCTGTCCTGCTGGTGCAGAGACAAAAACAGATAGAGGTATATTATCCATGTCCTTGTTCAGCCAAGTGTCCTAGAAACATGGGATACTACAGTTCTTCAGGTCCCGTTGATAGGATAGTCTCCAACGGAGCTCGTCTAGTTTCTTGATTTGTGATTGTACATTCGCCTAGAGGCAGTTTATTTTACTCTGCTGCAGTTTCATCAGGGTGCTCGTACGCCAAGCCGTCTCTTTCTCTTCCCGAGTGTCGGGGATCAGGGCCTGGCCCGGGGTGAGCAGAGCGGCCAACCCGTTGATGTAGAAATCTTCATCCAAATGGAGGTTAGTGATCGCTGTTCTAATGTCCAGAAGCTTCTTTTAAAAGGTCACGGAAAAAGATGGCGGAAACATTATGTACAACAACAAAAAGAGAAGTCAAGATTCGCTATTTTGCGCTAATTGGTCACGAGCCCGTAAAACTTCCACTATACATTCACAAGCATCATTCTCAAGAACTTGGGGTGTTGGGGGTGGGGTCCCCAAAACAGTGCTAAATAAAAATGAGGTCCCAAGAAATTCTAGAGAAAGAAAATGAGGTCCCTTCTGAAGAAGTTGAAATAGCACTGCTGTAGAGAACCTGTAACAGCTCGAAATCACAGAGGGTACACAGAGCACATTATATAAACGACTCAAATACAAACATCAACATGGCCAAAATATTCAAACAAACCAGCGCCATCAAACTATACTATTGAACAACACCAAAACCATCCTTCAATGTTCTCCGACAGACACGTGAAACATTTTTGAGACTATATCGACAGTGGACTAATGAAGAAAATACCTATAGGTAGTTTGGATTATTCCCTTAACAGTCGAAGCCACTGTCATTAAAAGCTAATCTTGGGGCCAAAGAGAGAACGTTTTTAAAAACTACTTTATCGAACCACACATTGACACAGAGGTGTAAAACATCACTGGCATCGTTAACTTTCAACGACCTTGTCAACCTTGATTGCCTGTAACAAAATATTTTCTCTCAGTCAGTAGCAAAGCATATAAATACTCCACTGTGGATACATTCACACCGCTGGGAGAGCTACAGTGTTGGCAGACTGTCAAAGGTCATCAGTATCCAATCTCTCTCCTGCAGAGAGAGGGGGGTTGGAGAGAGTATTGGGTTATACGAGAGACGGCAGGGTGAATTGGGAGGTAAGATGAAGAGTCCTCCAGATTGACAGTAGGAAGTTGAAGGGGGGACGAGGAGTGAAACCTAATGTTTTGTCCTGGGGGAGACAGAACGATAGAAGGCAACAGTCAAGATGTAAGGGTTGGGGGAACGGTTATCTCGGAAGCAAACGCGTAACATGTTCTAAGGCAGGCTTTTGTTCCAGCCCTGCTGTGATACACCCGATTCAGGTGCTCAAGGTCCTGCTGAGCGGCGGATTAGTACAGTCAGCTGTGCTAGAGCAGGGCTGGAACAAAAACCTTGCCCACCTGTAGTTGGATGCATATCTGTGTCCAACCTCTACTCTTCTGAAAGACAGCTGCATGGTTAATTCCAGATAGACGTTCTCTAGACTAAGCAGATCCCACCCAGTCCTTTCAGATTATAGGGGTTGTTGTGTATCAGTTCAGATCCCACCCAGTCCTTTCAGATTATAGGGGTTGTTGTGTATCAGTTCAGATCCCACCCAGTCCTTTCAGATTATAGGGGTTGTTGTGTATCAGTTCAGATCCCATCCAGTCCTTTCAGATTATAGGGGTTGTTGTGTATCAGTTCAGATCCCACCCAGTCCTTTCAGATTATAGGGGTTGTTGTGTATCAGTTCAGATCCCATCCAGTCCTTTCAGATTATAGGGGTTGTTGTGTATCAGTTCAGATCCCATCCAGTCCTTTCAGATTATAGGGGTTGTTGTGTATCAGTTCAGATCCCATCCAGTCCTTTCAGATTATAGGGGTTGTCGTGTATCAGTTCAGATCCCATCCAGTCCTTTCAGATTATAGGGGTTGTTGTGTATCAGTTCAGATCCCACCCAGTCCTTTCAGATTATAGGGGTTGTTGTGTATCAGTTCAGATCCCATCCAGTCCTTTCAGATTATAGGGGTTGTTGTGTATCAGTTCAGATCCCACCCAGTCCTTTCAGATTATAGGGGTTGTTGTGTATCAGTTCAGATCCCATCCAGTCCTTTCAGATTATAGGGGTTGTTGTGTATCAGTTCAGATCCCATCCAGTCCTTTCAGATTATAGGGGTTGTTGTGTATCAGTTCAGATCCCATCCAGTCCTTTCAGATTATAGGGGTTGTTGTGTATCAGTTCAGATCCCATCCAGTCCTTTCAGATTATAGGGGTTGTCGTGTATCAGTTCAGATCCCATCCAGTCCTTTCAGATTATAGGGGTTGTTGTGTATCAGTTCAGATCCCACCCAGTCCTTTCAGATTATAGGGGTTGTTGTGTATCAGTTCAGATCCCACCCAGTCCTTTCAGATTATAGGGGTTGTTGTGTATCAGTTCAGATCCCATCCAGTCCTTTCAGATTATAGGGGTTGTTGTGTATCAGTTCAGATCCCACCCAGTCCTTTCAGATTATAGGGGTTGTTGTGTATCAGTTCAGATCCCATCCAGTCCTTTCAGATTATAGGGGTTGTTGTGTATCAGTTCAGATCCCATCCAGTCCTTTCAGATTATAGGGGTTGTTGTGTATCAGTTCAGATCCCATCCAGTCCTTTCAGATTATAGGGGTTGTCGTGTATCAGTTCAGATCCCATCCAGTCCTTTCAGATTATAGGGGTTGTTGTGTATCAGTTCAGATCCCACCCAGTCCTTTCAGATTATAGGGGTTGTTGTGTATCAGTTCAGATCCCATCCAGTCCTTTCAGATTATAGGGGTTGTTGTGTATCAGTTCAGATCCCACCCAGTCCTTTCAGATTATAGGGGTTGTTGTGTATCAGTTCAGATCCCATCCAGTCCTTTCAGATTATAGGGGTTGTTGTGTATCAGTTCAGATCCCATCCAGTCCTTTCAGATTATAGGGGTTGTTGTGTATCAGTTCAGATCCCACCCAGTCCTTTCAGATTATAGGGGTTGTCGTGTATCAGTTCAGATCCCATCCAGTCCTTTCAGATTATAGGGGTTGTTGTGTATCAGTTCAGATCCCATCCAGTCCTTTCAGATTATAGGGGTTGTCGTGTATCAGTTCAGATCCCATCCAGTCCTTTCAGATTATAGGGGTTGTCGTGTATCAGTTCAGACTCACCACTTTCCTCTTGGGGCAGAGGTAGGCGTGGCACTCCAGTGTTCCGTTGAGGGTGTTCTGGGAGATGTAGGCAAACACCTTGTCGTGCAGCTTGTCCGCCGTGCAGTAGGATATCCTGCAGGACACAGGGCAAAGGTGAAAGGTCAGAGGGCATTATAAAGTCAGAGGTTACAGATATGGTTCAAAATGGCAAGTATCCTCTGTGACAAACCAGGACGCCATAAAAGATTGGTCAACGTGTGGGAACAAACGTTCTGGCAGAGTGTGTGTGTGTATATATATATATATATATGTGTGGCCACCCAGCTCTGTACAGATCAGGTCTCCTGTAGGGAGCTGTATTTTCAAAAACATTCCTCCTTCCCACACTCCTCTCCTTTCCCCTTCTCCTTCTCACCTTCCCACCTCCTCCCCACCTCCCCATCTCCCACCTCCCCATCCCCTTCCAACCTCCCATCTCCCCGTCTCCCACCTCGGGTTTCCCTCCAAAGAAAAACAAGAAGTAGGTCAGCTGTTTTTGTATACATGGAGTCAATCTGTTTGTAAACATGGAGTCAATCTGTTTGTAAACATGGAGTCAATCTGTTTGTAAACATGGAGTCAATCTGTTTGTAAACATGGAGTCAATCTGTTTGTAAACATGGAGTCAATCTGTTTGTATACATGGAGTCAATCTGTTTGTATACATGGAGTCAATCTGTTTGTAAACATGGAGTCAATCTGTTTGTATACATGGAGTCAATCTGTTTGTAAACATGGAGTCAATCTGTTTGTATACATGGAGTCAATCTGTTTGTAGGTCACACAACACAAATACAATTTGCAACCATTGTGGTAGGATACACAGCAGAGCCACAGCACTACCTGTATATGGAGATGGTGTCTAGTAGCTGGCTGGTTAGACTGTCGTACAGCATTAAACCCTGAGGAGAAACCTTTAGAGACATCTTCTGAGGCTTCTGGCCTCCCGCTTTGGCCTGGAGGGGGTCGAGTTGATGACAGAGAACATAGATTCATTACAAACACATTATTCCTAATGGTTTGATCTGGATCGATAAGAGATAATATAACAACAATAATGAAGATCATGTATGACAATTTTCAAATAATATCATCGTTATCATCATCACAGCAATGCTTACTAATAGATCTAAGATAAAATATGACAACAAAATAATGATACCAATAAGGGTGAGATAATTGACAATTGTTTTCTAAAGAGCAGGCCACGTTATTCAGTCATCTTGAAGTATTTCAACAACAACAACAAATAAACGCTGTTCTTGAGAGCAGAAGCAATGAAGAGCCACTCCAAAAATGTGATCGCAATCTAAACCCAAGTGCTTAGGGACTTCCTGTGCTTTGAACTTCCAGTCTCTCCTATTTCCTGTATGACATCACAGCTCACCGTGGCAACAATCCTCTTGACGGCAGCTGCTGATAGTTCCTCTCCTTTGGGCTGATCCACCAGGGTCATGCCTAGGTGACGGAGGTTAAAGGTCATGCCGTCTACAACAGTCTCTGTCATGTCTGTCCAGTTCTCAGGAAGTTCTGAAGGAGAGAGAGGGATGCAGGGAGGGAGAAAGAGAGAGAGAGGTAGGGAGAAAGAGAGAGAGGTAGGAGAAAGAGAGAGGTAGGGAGAAAGAGAGAGAGAGGTAGAGAGAGAGAGGGAGAAAGAGAGAGGTAGAGAGAAAGAGGTAGGGAGGGAGAAAGAGAGAGAGAGGTAGGGAGGGAGATGCAGGGAGGGAGAGAGAGAGGTAGGGAGTGGGGGAGAGAGAGAGAGAGAGAGAGAGAGAGAGAGATGCAGGGAGGGAGAAAGAGAGAGAGAAAGAGAGAGGGAGGGAGGGAGAAAGAGAGAGTTTGGGAGGGAGAAAGAGAGACAGAGGTAGAGAGGGAGAACAAGAGAGAGAGTTTGGGAGGGAGAAAGAGAGAGAGGTATGTAGGGAGGGAGAAAGAGAGAGAGGTAGGTAGGGAGGGAAGGAGTTCAGAGGTTATAAGAGTGTAAGGAATAAGGGGTCAAACAGAGATAAAACTCTATTGGGTCAAGATTAGATGTATCCGTCCAGTCCCCAAGCAGCTAGGTGGGTCAATGTTCAGAGATCATTTTCAATCATGTTTGAGAACAGGGTCAATATTATGTATTAGATCGATACAGGTGTCTGTATGTCTGCTTCTAAAATAGTGTTTTCTGTTGCGTCAGTGTTGGTCTGTCATGAATTTGTGGAGTACAAGGTAAATAAGCTGCTCTCCATCTGAAATGGTTTTAGAAACCCTGTCTACGGTCAAGCTGGAAGAAAATAACTGCATGCAAAAGTATACAGAACAAAAATATTAAAATGCAAAAATTTCAACAATTTTACTGAGTTACAGTTCATATATATATAGTAAAACAGTAAATTTAAATAAATTCATTAGGCCCTAATCTATGGATTTTACATGGCTGGGCACGGGTACAGCCATGGGTGGACCTGGGAGGGCATAGGTCCACCCACTTGGGATCCAGGCCCTCGCAGTGGGGAGCCAGGCCCAGCCAATCAGAGTTTTTCCCCACAAATGAGCTTTATTATACACTGCTCAAAAAAATAAAGGGAACACTTAAAAAACACAATGTAACTCCAAGTCAATCACACTTCTGTGAAATCAAACTGTCCACTTAGGAAGCAACACTGATTGACAATAAATTTCACATGCTGTTGTGCAAATGGAATAGACAAAAGGTGGAAATTATAGGCAATTAGCAAGACACCCACCAAAACAGGAGTGATTCTGCAGGTGGTGACCACAGACCACTTCTCAGTTCCTATGCTTCCTGGCTGATGTTTTGGTCACTTTTGAATGCTGGCGGTGCTCTCACTCTAGTGGTAGCATGAGACGGAGTCTACAACCCACACAAGTGGCTCAGGTAGTGCAGTTCATCCAGGATGGCACATCAATGCGAACTGTGGCAAAAAGGTTTGCTGTGTCTGTCAGCGTAGTGTCCAGAGCATGCAGGCGCTACCAAGAGACAGGCCAGTACATCAGGAGACGTGGAGGAGGCCGTAGGAGGGCAACAACCCAGCAGCAGGACCGCTACCTCCGACTTTGTGCAAGGAGGTGCACTGCCAGCGCCCTGCAAAATTACCTCCAGCAGGCCACAAATGTGCATGTGTCTGCTCAAACGGTCAGAAACAGACTCCATGAGGGTGGTATGAGGGCCCGACGTCCACAGGTGGGAGTTGTGCTTACAGCCCAACACCGTGCAGGACGTTTGGCATTTGCCAGAGAACACCAAGATTGGCAAATTCGCCACTGGCGCCCTGTGCTCTTCACAGATGAAAGCAGGTTCACACTGAGCACATGAGCACGTGACAGACGTGACAGAGTCTGGAGACGCCGTGGAGAACGTTCTGCTGCCTGCAACATCCTCCAGCATGACCGGTTTGGCGATGGGTCAGTCATGGTGTGGGGTGGCATTTCTTTGTGGGGCCGCACAGCCCTCCATGTGCTCGCCAGAGGTAGCCTGACTGCCATTAGGTACCGAGAGGAGATCCTCAGACCCCTTGTGAGACCATATGCTGACACATGCATATTTGTGGCCTGCTGGAGGTCATTTTGCAGGGCTCTGGCAGTCCACCTCCTTGCACTAAGGCGGAGGTACCGGTCCTGCTGCTGGGTTGTTGCCCTCCTACGGCCTCCTCCACGTCTCCTGATGTACTGGCCTGTCTCCTGGTAGCGCCTGCATGCTCTGGACACTACGCTGACAGACACAGCAAACCTTTTTGCCACAGTTCGCATTGATGTGCCATCCTGGATGAACTGCACTACCTGAGCCACTTGTGTGGGTTGTAGACTCCGTCTCATGCTACCACTAGAGTGAGAGCACCGCCAGCATTCAAAAGTGACCAAAACATCAGCCAGGAAACATAGGAACTGAGAAGTGGTCTGTGGTCACCACCTGCAGAATCACTCCTGTTTTGGGGGGTGTCTTGCTAATTTCCTATAATTTCCACCTTTTGTCTATTCCATTTGCACAACAGCATGTGAAATTTATTGTCAATCAGTGTTGCTTCCTAAGTGGACAGTTTGATTTCACAGAAGTGTGATTGACTTGGAGTTACATTGTGTTGTTTAAGTGTTCCCTTTATTTTTTTGAGCAGTGTAGATAGAAATACTCCTCAGTTTCATCAGCTGTCCGGGTGGCTGGTCTCAGACGATCCCGCAGGTGAAGAACCCGGATGTGGAGGTCCTGTGCTGGTGTGATTACACATGATCTGCGGTTGTGAGGCCGGTTGGACCTACTGCCAAATTCTTTAAAACAACGTTGGAGGTGGCTTATGGTAGAGAAATTAACATTAAATTCTCTGGCAACAGCTCTGGTGGACATTTCTGCAGTCAGCATGCCAATTGCACGCTCCCTCCAAATTGTGGCATTGTGTCTTGTGACAAAACTGCACATTTTAGAGTGGCCTTTTATTGTCCCCAGCACAAGGTGCACCTATGTAATAATCATGCTGTTTAATCAGCTTCTTGATATGCCACACCTGTCAGGTGGATTATCTTGGCAAAGGAGAAAGGCTCACTAACAGGGAGGTAAACAGATTTGTGCACAACATTTTAGAGAAATAAGCTTATATGGAACGTTTCTGGGATATTTTATTTATTTCAGCTCATGAAACAACATGCGTTTATATTATATTTTGGTTCAGTATAAATATTTTCAGTCCGAACTAACCAATGGCTGTCCTGTATTTAGTAAAACATGATTTAACCTTTAATTAGGCAAGTCAGTTAAGAAGAAATTCTTATTTACAATGACGGCCTACCGGGGAACAGTGGGTTAACTGCCTTGTTCAGTGGCAGAATGACAGATTTTTACCTTGTCCGCTCGGGGATTCAATCTAGCAACATTTCGGTTACTGGCCCAACGCTACCTGCTGCCCCAAAACGTTTTTGTAAGTGGGAAAAACATTGAGGGGGAGAAAGCAAGCTAATAATAAAAAATAAAAAAACATTGTGTACACTTGAACCTTGACATGTAATGATAAGAGAAGTTTATCTTCCCAGAGTTCCCATCATTTTGTTTATTCTTTTTAGCCTGGGGGTAAGTTATCCATAGTCACAGATCTAGGACCAGCTACCCTCTATGAAACCTTTGCCTGACGACCTCTAGCCTACTGCTCTATCGATCGCTAGCTACACATTCATCATGGAGAGAAAAAAAACATTAGTGAGCGTGGCAATTGGCCAGAGCGATTGTGGCTGGGTAGCCAGGCAAATGAAAACCTCAAGTGTAAAACTGAAGGTGCAAACCTGACCTCGTGTCGAGGTAACTTCATTCTTCTTCCATGTTTTATTGAAGGAGAAAGAGCTAAAACCAAACAGGGGTACAGTGAGTCATATTAACTCTAGAAGGCCATCGTCTCATTCCTCATCTTTCCTCTGTGTCTGAAGAGGGGAGCATGTACGTGGCTACGCAGACCCACAAGCCCCCTGCCCCTCATGAGGAGTTCTGGTTTTCTGTGGCCCCCCAACCCCATCAAAATGACCAATCCCCGGTCTACATAAAGTCTATGTAATCTAGGGACATTGGATTAGGGGCTGATTTCTGACTGGGCTAACCGTCCAATGAAAACAGTGCTTCTTAGAAAACCTGAGGGGATTCAAGTTCACGTTGAGGTTTCCGAGTGGATGTTGGAACTGTAGATCAGATCACAGGGACACAAAAGATAAGCAAGGCTGTCGACCACTCTGTCCCAATGCAGACCAAAAAAGTAAACAAACATTGCCACAATAACAGGAAACCGCACCGCATCAGAGCCCTCGATCAACACAAACCAGCCTACCAGAATCCAGGGATTTCAAGGTGGATATGAATGAACGAACAGCAATAGTGAATTCTCAGAACTCTGTCGACTACATCCTATACAGTACCTATAGGAAATAGAAAATACAGAGGTAAACACATACTATACTAATGACAGTATTATTGAATTCATAGCACACGGACCAAGAAGGCCGTTTTCTAATGTTGAATTGTACCTTACACGGTGAAAAATCTGGTGTTTTTAGATAATTATATTAGATCAAATCCATACAGGAACTATTCTCTTAGCAGGCAAACTAAAATCATTCATTTAAAAAAGATGGACAGACATAAGAATAAAAAAAGGCAAATTCAAGAAAAAATTATTATTCCTAACTAGAAAATACTTTATTTTTCCTCTCAAAAGTAAGAAAATCTACTCAAAAATGTACTACGTTTTTTTTTTGTTTTTTTTAAGTGGTCTAAACATTTCACTGGGTTCAAAACGCCATGACAGTGATATCAGATCATTTTCCTTCTTAATTACACCATCAGAAAATACACTTAGCGACAGAATATGGAGAATGAACAGAGTGCATCTGCAAGACTTGACATTTATTAAATACATAAATGAAAAAAAAAAAAAATCTAATCCTTTTCAATTACAAATGTAGACAGAGAAAAGTCATCCCCTGATATAATTTGAGATGCTTTTAAGGTGTACATTAGGGGAATGAATCTCAAACTACCCAAAAGTTTTATCTGAGTTACAAATTCAAATGAAAGAAAATCACAATTTTAGAAAAAGCCCATAAAAAAAATATTTACAGGGTAAAGAAAATACTATTTAAAAAAAAAATTAAAACAGGAATAAGATATTTTAATTTTGAAGAGAGCCATCAACTACAGGTTTAACTTAAATAAAGCACACTATTTAATGGCAAACAAACCTGGTAAATATCTCACGGCCCTCACAAAACAAATACACTCCAAACCAGTTATAATTTTAATTAACACAAATGTGTTAATTAGAAAATGCGATTAAATGACAATTTCAAAAGCTATTTAAAATCAATAAAAATATGAATTAAAAAGTTGCACTGATCCTACAGCCTTCTTAGACTCAACAACAGAAGCATTTATCAGCAGACAAAAAATAAATCACTAAAAACCGGGATCACCCAAGAATAAACATTTAAATACAGTTTTATAGCACCAGGACCAGACAGCTTTCCCATAGAATTCTATTTAACATTTTGTTACAAAGTAGTGCCCTTGTTTACACAAATGACATCACAACAGGAGTGTGCAAAGCTGTCATCAAGGCAAAGTGTGGCTACTTTGAAGAATCTAAAATATATTTAGATTTGTTTAATACATTTTTTTGGTTACTACATGATTCCATATATGTTATTTCCTAATTTTGATGTCTTCACTATTATTCTACAATGTAGAAAATAATTTTTTATATTTATTCTCAGTACTACCCCACTGAAGACATTCCTTAAAAAAGAACACCCGGTCATACCAGACTTTATATGAGCAGATAAAACTCATAGAATAAAAATGTTTTACATCTTCCTACGTCTGAGGCTGGGTTTAACCTTCCAGACATGGAATTTAATCAACTCCCCACCTAAGGCTTTTACCTGCGACATATAGTTAGTTAAATGCACTAAAGAGGAACAATGGGTTCATATTGTGTCACGCCCTGGCCTTAGTATTCTTTGTTTTCTTTATTATTTTAGTTAGGTCAGGGTGTGACATGGGGAATGTTTGTGTTTTGTTGGTTTTGGGTGTTTCTATGGTAAAGGGGTTGTTGGGTGTAGTATATGGGTTTGTGTTGAGTACATGTGTCTAGCGTTGTCTATGTATGTTTAGTTGTCTAGGAGAGTCTATGGTTACCTGAATGAGTTCCCAATTAGAGACAGCTGATTTCGGTTGTCTCTGATTGGGAGCCTTATTTAGGGTAGCCATAGGCTTTCATTTGTTGTGAGTAGTTGTCTATGTGATACGTTTGTAGCCAGTGTGTGCACATCGTTGTTTAGCTTCACGATCGTTTTCTTGTTTTGTTTAGTGTTTAAGTGTTTTTGTTTCGTTTGCCTTCTTCGTAAATAAAAAGGAGATGGCTTATTTTCCTAAAGCTGCGTTTTGGTCCGTCAATCCTCCACACGATCGTGACAGAACTACTCACCATTACAGGACCAAGCGGCATGGAAAGCGGCAACAGGATCCACCTACACAGGATTCGTGGACATGGGAGGAGATACTGGATGGTAAGGGGCCGTGGGCACAACCGGGAGAATATCGCCTTCCTCGTGAAGAGCTGGAGGCAGCTAAAGCCGAGAGGAGGCGATATGAGGAGGCAGCACGGAGACAAGGCTGGAAGCCCGTGAGTACAACCCAAAAATTTCTTGGGGGGGGCCTTAAAGGGAGTGTGGCGAAGTCAGGTAGGAAACCTGCGCCTACTCCCTGTACTTACCGTGGAGAGCGAGAGTACGGGCAGACACCGTGTTACGCAGTAGAGCGCACGGTGTCTCCTGTACGCGTGCATAGCCCGGTTCGGTACATTTCAGCTCCACATATCGGCCGGGCTAGACTGAGCGTTGAGCCGTATGTCATGAAGCCGGCCCAACGCATCTGGTCACCAGTGCGTCTCCTCGGGCCGGTGTACATGGCACCAGCCTTATGCATGGTGTCCCCGGTTCGCCTACATAGGCCGGTGCGGGTTATTCCACCTCCCCGCACTGGTCAGGCGACGGGGAGCATACAACTAGGTAAGGTTGGGCAGGCTCGGCGCTCAAGGGAGCCAGTACGCCTGCACGGTCCGGTATTTCCGGCGCCACCTCCCCGCCCCAACCCAGTACCACCAGTGCCTCCTCCACGCACTAGCCATATGGTGCGTGTCTCCAGCCCTTTACCACCAGTGCCTAAACCACGCACCAAGCCTCCTGTGTGTCCCCAGAGTCCTGTGCGTCCTGTTGCTGCTCCCCGCACTAGCCCTGAGATGCGTGTCCCCAGCCCGGTGCCACCAGTCCCGGCACCACGCACCAGGCCTACAGTGCGCCTCAGCCGGCAGGCGTCTGCCGTCTGCACAGCGATGCCTGAACTGCCCGTCTCCCCAGCGCCATCTGAGCCATCCGTCTCCCCAGCGCCATCTGAGCCATCCGTCTCCCCAGCGCCATCTGAGCCATCCGTCTCCCCAGCGCCATCTGAGCCATCCGTCTCCCCAGCGCCATCTGAGCCATCCGTCTCCCCAGCGCCGTCTGAGCCATCCGTCTGCCATGAGCCTGCAAAGCCGCCCGTCTGCCATGAGCCTACAGAGCCGCCCGCCAGACAGGAGCCGCCAGAGCCGCCCGCCAGACAGGAGCCGCCAGAGCCGCCCGCCAGACAGGATCTGCCAGAGCCGCCCGCCAGACAGGATCTGCCAGAGCCGCCCGCCAGACAGGATCTGCCAGAGCCGCCCGCCAGACAGGATCTGCCAGAGCCGCCCGCCAGACAGGATCTGCCAGAGCCGCCCGCCAGACAGGATCTGCCAGAGCCGCCCGCCAGACAGGATCTGCCAGAGCCGCCCGCCAGACAGGATCTGCCAGAGCCGCCCGCCAGACAGGATCTGCCAGAGCCGCCCGCCAGACAGGATCTGCCAGAGCCGCCCGCCAGACAGGATCTGCCAGAGCCGCCAACCAGACAGGATCTGCCAGAGCCGCCAACCAGACAGGATCTGCCAGAGCCGCCAACCAGACAGGATCTGCCAGAGCCGCCAACCAGACAGGATCTGCCAGAGCCGCTAACCAGACAGGATCTGCCAGAGCAGTCATCTAGCCATGAGCAGCCAGATCCGTCAGCCAGCCATGAGCAGCCAGATCCGTCAGCCAGCCATGAGCAGCCAGATCCGTCAGCCAGCCATGAGCAGCCAGATCCGTCAGTCAGCCATGAGCAGCCAGATCCGTCAGCTAGCCATGAGCAGCCAGATCCGTCAGCTAGCCATGAGCAGCCAGATCCGTCAGCTAGCCATGAGCAGCCAGATCCGTCAGCTAGCCATGAGCAGCCAGATCCGTCAGCTAGCCATGAGCAGCCAGATCCGTCAGCTAGCCATGAGCAGCCAGATCCGTCAGCTAGCCATGAGCAGCCAGATCCGTCAGCTAGCCATGAGCAGCCAGATCCGTCAGCTAGCCATGAGCAGCCAGATCCGTCAGCTAGCCATGAGCAGCCAGATCCGTCAGCTAGCCATGAGCAGCCAGATCCGTCAGCTAGCCATGAGCAGCCAGATCCGTCAGCTAGCCATGAGCAGCCAGATCCGTCAGCTAGCCATGAGCAGCCAGATCCGTCAGCTAGCCATGAGCAGCCAGATCCGTCAGCTAGCCATGAGCAGCCAGATCCGTCAGCTAGCCATGAGCAGCCAGATCCGTCAGCTAGCCATGAGCAGCCAGATCCGTCAGCTAGCCATGAGCAGCCAGATCCGTCAGCTAGCCATGAGCAGCCAGATCCGTCAGCTAGCCATGAGCAGCCAGATCCGTCAGCTAGCCATGAGCAGCCAGATCCGTCAGCTAGCCATGAGCAGCCAGATCCGTCAGCTAGCCATGAGCAGCCAGATCCGTCAGCTAGCCATGAGCAGCCAGATCCGTCAGCTAGCCATGAGCAGCCAGATCCGTCAGCTAGCCATGAGCAGCCAGATCCGTCAGCCAGATCCGTCAGCCAGCCATGGGCCGTCCCTCAGTCCGGAGCTGCAGTCCCTCAGCCTGGTGCTGCCCCTTATCCTGGTGCTGTCCCTTACCCTGGTACTGCCCCTTAGTTCGGAGCTGCCCCTGACCCTGGTACTGCCCCTTACCCTGGTACTGCCCCTTAGTCCGGAGCTGCCCCTTAGTCCGGAACTGCCCCTTAATGCAGTGGGGTTAATGTGGAGGGGGGTTATTTGGAGGAAGCTAAGGAGGCGGTTAGGGACTGTGGTGACGTGGGGACCACGACCAGAGCCGGAGCCGCCACCGTGGATAGAAGCCCACCCAGACCCTCCCCTAGACTGGTTAATGGTGCGCCCGGAGTTCGCACCTTAAGGGGGGGGTTATGTCACGCCCTGGCCTTAGTATTCTTTGTTTTCTTTATTATTTTAGTTAGGTCAGGGTGTGACATGGGGAATGTTTGTGTTTTGTTGGTTTTGGGTGTTTCTATGGTAAAGGGGTTGTTGGGTGTAGTATATGGGTTTGTGTTGAGTACATGTGTCTAGCGTTGTCTATGTATGTTTAGTTGTCTAGGAGAGTCTATGGTTACCTGAATGAGTTCCCAATTAGAGACAGCTGATTTCGGTTGTCTCTGATTGGGAGCCTTATTTAGGGTAGCCATAGGCTTTCATTTGTTGTGAGTAGTTGTCTATGTGATACGTTTGTAGCCAGTGTGTGCACATCGTTGTTTAGCTTCACGATCGTTTTCTTGTTTTGTTTAGTGTTTAAGTGTTTTTGTCTCGTTTGCCTTCTTCGTAAATAAAAAGGAGATGGCTTATTTTCCTAAAGCTGCGTTTTGGTCCGTCAATCCTCCACACGATCGTGACATATTGGAGATGAACATGCTCGTCCCCAGAATCTTTTTACGTGTCTTTTGTCTACGGATAAAACTAAGATCATGAACAACTTCATAGTTAAGAACACGATAACCATATGGAACTAGATGTTGTTTCCCTATTCTACAAGAACCAGTTCCTAAAAAAACACATAACTTATAATATAACCATAACTTTTCAGAATTCACTGATAAAGTGTCTACAAGGAAAACTAAAAGGCATAGAAACCCGTAAATGACTTGGTAACAGGTCATACATTTATTTCCAGGAAATGATTCAAACCAATTTTGGATTGACCAACGTAGATATTTTCAAAAACACTTGCAATGTAAAAAAAGTTACATAAAGACATTTTGATTAGAAATATTTTAGACAGAGCAACCTTGAGGGAATCGTATTCGAGTCGGAACAGGATGTTCATACAATAGGGAAGATATACAAAACCTTGCAGAGAGCCTATCCAACTGACAATCTCTTAGAAAAAAAAAAGATGAACTACTGCAACCAAGACTTCCAAAAGAAACTGACGTTGACACAAGATTATCGGAAAGTTGGAGCAGAACTATCTAAATTACAGTTAAGTAAAAATGTACACTTAATCCAGAATAAACTAACGTAAAGAATGTATTATTACACAAGGGACAAATTTCACAAATTCTACAGCACAACGGCAGAGTCACGTCTTACGTTTAAACTAACAATGACTCAATAATCCACACCTTCTGTGATGTCATAAAGTTATGGGTGAGTTAGAACGTTTGCTGTAGGAAGTATTACAATATAAATGTACTTTAAATCCATCGGTCTGCCTATTTCAACACATGGCATATGAGGGTACAGCACGATACCCAACGGGGTAGGACTTTCTCTTGTCAATTATCTTGAAAAAACAAATGTAAACTTAGAGGATTGGTCGATTTCCAGTTTATCGTTAAAAAACAGAACAGGGGTGATGTTGTGATGGGTTTTGACAGGGGTGATGTTGTGATGGGTCTGAACAGGGGTGATGTTGTGACGGGTCTGAACAGGGGTGATGTTGTGATGGGTCTGAACAGGGGTGATGTTGTGATGGTCTGAACAGGGGTGATGTTGTGATGGGTCTGAACAGGGGTGATGTTGTGATGGGTCTGAACAGGGGTGATGTTGTGATGGGTCTGAACAGGGGTGATGTTGCGATGGGTCTGAACAGGGGTGATGTTGTGATGGGTCTGAACAGGGGTGATGTTGTGATGGTCTGAACAGGGGTGATGTTGTGATGGTCTGAACAGGGGTGATGTTGTGATGGGTCTGAACAGGGGTGATGTTGTGATGGGTCTGAACAGGGGTGATGTTGTGATGGGTCTGAACAGGGGTGATGTTGTGATGGGTCTGAACAGGGGTGATGTTGTGATGGGTCTGAACAGGGGTGATGTTGTGATGGGTCTGAACAGGGGTGATGTTGTGATGGGTCTGAACAGGGGTGATGTTGTGATGGTCTGAACAGGGGTGATGTTGTGGATGTTTGTGTGCATCTGTATTCTGTCGTTTGTATGTGGATGTTTTGTATGGTTTAATTAAAAACATACATATATATATTTTTTTTTAAATGAAGTCAACCCATACTATAGGAATGGGGGTTATAACAAAATTGATTTCACATAACTAGGTATACAGCACATTCGGAAAGTATTCAGCCATTTTTTAACAATACAGCCTTATTCTAAAATGGATTCAATTGTTTGTTTCCCTCATCAATCTACACACAATACCCCATAATGACAAACCAAACACAGGTTTAGAAATATTTGCAAATTTATAAAAAAAACAACTGAAATATCGCTTTTAAATAAATATTCAGACCCTTTACTCAGTACTTTGTTGAAGCACCTTTGCCAGGGTTTACAGCCTCAAGTCTTCTTGGGTATGACGCTACAAGCTTGGCACACCTGTATCCCATTCTCCCATTTTCTATGCAGCTCCTCTCAAGCTCTGTCAGGTTGGATGTGGAGTGTCGCTGCACAGCTATTTTCAGGTCTGTCCAGAGATGTTTGATCGGGTTCAAGTCCGGGCTCTGGCTGGGCCAGTCAAGGACATTCAGAGACTTGTCCTGAAGCCACTCATGTGTTGTCTTGGCTGTGTGCTTAGGGTCATTGTCCTGAGCGCTCTGGAGCAGGTTTTCATCAAGCATCTCTCTGTACTTTGCTCCATTAATCTTTATCTCGATCCTGACTAGTCTCCCAGTCCCTGCCACTGCACCACCATGCTTCACTGTAGAGATGGTGCCAGATTTCGTCCAGATGTGACGGTTGGCCAAAGAGTTCAATATTGGTTTCATCAGACCAGAGAATCTTGTTTGTCATGGTCTGAGTCCTTCAGGTGCCTTTTGGCAAAAGTTGACTGTCATGTGCCTTTTACTGAGGAGTGGCTTCCGTCTGGCCACTCGACCATAAAAGCCTGATTGGTGGAGTGCTGCAGAGATGGTTGTCCTTCTGGAAGGTTCTCCCATCTCCACAGAGGAGCTCTAGAGCTCTGTCAGAGTGACCATCAGGTTCTTGGTGACCTCCCTGACCAAGGCCATTCTCCCCGATTGCTCAGTTTGTCCGGGCGGCCAGCTCTAAGAAGAGTCTTGGTGGTTCCAAACTTCTTACATTTAAGAATGATGGAGGCCACTGTGTACTTGAGGATCGTCAATGCTGCAGACATTTTTTGGTACCCTTCCCCAGATCTGTGCCTCGACAAAATCCTGTCTCGGAGCTCTACGGACAATTCCTTCAACCTCATGGCTTGGTTTTTGCTCTGACATGCACTGTCAACTGTGGGACCTTAATATAAACAGGTGAAAAAGTTTTTAAGTCTGAATACTTTACAAATGCACTGTACATACATACATACCATAGGAGTGACTTAACACATATATTTGAACTATATGAACAAATGAGATCCTATTAAAGGACTAATTAGTATTCTAGTTCAATGGTATGTACTATTGGAATAACCAGAGCCTTGTAGTACTGTATATTAAATAAGAGGTTATGGGAAACGAGGAAAAATAATACCAACACTGATCTGAAGGGATGTGGCCTCAAATGGAGTAATATTGACCAATGGTCCATACACCAGAGAATGTGGAAAAATCTGCACAAGTGGCTTTACCTCAACCCATTTCTAAAAACCCTCTCTAACCCAAAAGCCATCTGTTTTGACATGGGACAGGAGGCGAGGGATGGCGAGGTGTGTTGTATATCGTCGCCCTGGGCGTTGCAGAGAAAAAGAAAATCAACATGACCTACCTCTCTACCCCTCTACCATACATCACAGTTAAATCAACATGACCTACCCCTCTACCATACATCACAGTTAAATCAACATGACCTACCCCTCTACCATACATCACAGTTAAATCAACATGACCTACCCCTCTACCATACATCACAGTTAAATCAACATGACCTACCCCTCTACCATACATCACAGTTAAATCAACATGACCTACCCCTCTACCATACATCACGGTTAAATCAACATGATCTACCCCTCTACCATACATCACGGTTAAATCAACATGACCTACCTCTCTACCATACATCACAGTTAAATCAACATGACCTACCCCTCTACCTCTCTACCATACATCACGGTTAAATCAACATGACCTACCCCTCTACCCCTCTACCATACATCACAGTTAAATCAACATGACCTACCCCTCTACCCCTCTACCATACATCACAGTTAAATCAACATGACCTACCCCTCTACCATACATCACAGTTAAATCAACATGACCTTCCCCTCTACCCCTCTACCATACATCACAGTTAAATCAACATGACCTACCCCTCTACCATACATCACAGTTAAATCAACATGACCTACCCCTCTACCCCTCTACCCCTCTACCATACATCACGGTTAAATCAACATGACCTACCTCTCTACCATACATCACAGTTAAATCAACATGACCTACCCCTCTACCCCTCTACCATACATCACAGTTAAATCAACATGACCTACCTCTCTACCATACATCACAGTTAAATCAACATGACCTTCCCATCTACCCCTCTACCATACATCACAGTTAAATCAACATGACCTACCCCTCTACCATACATCACAGTTAAATCAACATGACCTTCCCATCTACCCCTCTACCATACATCACAGTTAAATCAACATGACCTACCCCTCTACCATACATCACAGTTAAATCAACATGACCTTCCCATCTACCCCTCTACCATACATCACAGTTAAATCAACATGACCTACCCCTCTACCCCTCTACCATACATCACAGTTAAATCAACATGACCTACCCCTCTACCCCTCTACCATACATCACAGTTAAATCAACATGACCTACCCCTCTACCCCTCTACCATACATCAAGGTTAAATCAACATGACCTACCCCTCTACCATACATCACAGTTAAATCAACATGACCTACCCCTCTACCCCTCTACCATACATCACAGTTAAATCAACATGACCTACCTCTCTACCATACATCACAGTTAAATCAACATGACCTACCCCTCTACCCCTCTACCATACATCACGGTTAAATCAACATGACCTTCCCCTCTACCCTGTAGTTATGGTGACTACCTCCTAAAGTAAACAACACCCTAGACAATACAAAAAACACATACTTCAACATGTCACACCCTGACCTAACTAAAATAATAATGAAAACAAAGATAACTAAGGCCAGGGTGTGACAACATCCTAATTTGTGCTAATTAACTTGAACAGACTGAATACATGACTTTGTGAGTTGTTTATATAAATCATCAAGAAGTGGGCCTATAATGCATGTGTGTTAACCTTGGAAGAAGCAGCAGCAGTTCCCTAACGTGAACCCGGCCATGCTGCGGACCAGAGAGGAAGAGGCAAAGCGAGAGGGATAACTAGGCCCAAAATCTGCCTGGAGTTCTCTCTTATGCGCTCACGTCAATGAGACTGTTGGATTTGGTCAACAACAAAAATGTAATGGCTTATTTGCTGAGGTTTATTTGATTGAATAGAAGTTCCGTAATGCTTAGGCTGTTACCGAGTGTAGTGATTAACAAGTGGGGCAAAAAAGTATTGTCAGCCACCAATTGTGCAAGTTCTCCCACTTTAAAAAGATGAGAGAGGCCTGTAATTTTCATCATAGGTACACTTCAACTATGACAGACAAAATTAGAAAAAAAAATCCAGAAAATCACATTGTAGGATTTTTTATGAATTATGAATGCATAATGAATTTTAATGCAAATAATGGTGGAAAATAAGTATTTGGTCAATAACAAAAGTTTATCTCAATACTTTGTTATATACCCTTTGTTGGCAATGACAGAGGTCAAACGTTTTCTGTAAGTCTTCACAAGGTTTTCACACACTGTTGCTGGTATTTTGGCCCATTCCTCCATGCAGATCTCCTCTAGAGCAGTGATGTTTTGGGGCTGTTGCTGGGCAACACGGACTTTCAACTCCCTCCAAAGATTTTCTATTGGGTTGAGATCTGGAGACTGGCTAGGCCACTCCAGGACCTTGAAATGCTTCTTACGAAGCCACTCCTTCGTTGCCTGGGCAGTGTGTTTGGGATCATTGTCATGCTGAAAGACCCAGCCACATTTCATCTTCAATGCCCTTGCTGATGGAAGGAGGTTTTCACTCAAAATCTCACGATACATGGCCCCATTCATTCTGTCTTTTACTTGGATCAGTCGTCCTGGTACCTTTGCAGAAAAACAGCCCCAAAGCATCATGTTTCCACCCCCATGCTTCACAGTAGGTATGGTGTTCTTTGGATGCAACTCAGCAATCTTTGTCCTCCAAACACGACGAGTTGAGTTTTTACCAAAAAGTTCTATTTTGGTTTCATCTGACCATATGACATTCTCCCAATCTTCTTCTGGATCATCCAAATGCTCTCTAGCAAACTTCAGACGGGCCTGGACATGTACTGGCTTAAGCAGGGGGACACGTCTGGCACTGCAGGATTTGAGTACCTGGCGGCGTAGTGTGTTACTGATGGTAGGCTTTGTTACTTTGGTCCCAGCTCTCTGCAGGTCATTCACTAGGTCCCCCCGTGTGGTTCTGGGATTTTTGCTCACCATTCTTGTGATCATTTTGACCCCACAGGGTGAGATCTTGCGTGGAGCCCCAGATCGAGGGAGATTATCAGTGGTCTTGTATGTCTTCCATTTCCTAATAATTGCTCCCACAGTTGATTTCTTCAAACCAAGCTGCTTACCTATTGCAGATTCAGTCTTCCCAGCCTGGTGCAGGTCTACAATTTTGTTTCTGGTGTCCTTTGACAGCTCTTTGGTCTTGGCCATAGTGGAGTTTGGAGTGTGACTGTTTGAGGTTGTGGACAGGTGTCTTTTATACTGATTTGCAAATAAATAAATTAAAAATCCTACAATGTGATTTTCTGGATTTTTTCCCTCATTTAGTCTGTCATGGTTGAAGTGTACCTATGATGAAAATTACAGGCCTCTCTCATCTTTTTAAGTGGGAGAACTTGCACAATTGGTGGCTGACTAAATACTTTTTTGCCCCACAAGGGCACTATGGTAGATGGATCCAAAGGTTTAAGAGTAGTAGCAGCTGCACTTTGATGAAATTATTTCACCATAATCAAGGACTGATAAGGTGACTGAATAATCTGCTTCCTACTGTTTAGAGAAAGACAACATCTGTTTCTGTAGAAAAAGACAACTTCAAATCTTAGCTTCTCAACCAGCTCATCTACATCAACCAGCTCATCTGTTTTTGAACCGTCAAATCCATATCAAACCAAATGCCTAGGTATTTATACGCGGGAACCAGTGGCGACTTGTCATTCAAGGCAGAGATCTTTTTTATTTTCTTTCTTGAGTAAAGCAGCTCCAAAATGCAGGTGTTTCAGCATAGCAAAATGTTTTCTGTGGTGGTGGGGCAGCATGCGGAAAACACGGAGCATAGGGGTTGGTAATGTTCTCTAGTTGCACAGTGATTGGCTCAGTGGTCTGTCACTCATGGTGTCCTGTGTGAATTTAAGTGTATTTTTTTTCTGTCCTGTCTCTGTTCTGTCTCTGTTCTGTCTCTGTCCTGTCTCTGTCCTGTCTCTGTTCTGTTATAATCTCCACCCGGCACAGCCAGAAGAGGACTGGCCACCCCTCATAGCCTGGTTCCTCTCTAGGTTTCTTCCTAGGTTCTGACCTTTCTATGGAGTTTGTCCTAGCCACCGTGCTTCTACACCTGCATTGCTTGCTGTTTGAGGTTTTAGGCTGGGTTTCTGTACAGCACTTTGAGATATCAGCTGATGCAAGCTTTATAAATACATTTGATTGATACTAAGTCACCACCAAATCTACAGGGAGAGCTTGAAAAGTCAAGCTTCTTGGGTGCTGCCATAGAGTTACATTAGAAGTGCCCATCCAAGAAGGCTCTGTCACGTTCCTGACCTATTTATGTTAGTTTTTGTGTGTTAGTTGGTCAGGACGTGAGGTTGGGTGGGCATTCTATGTTATCTGTTTCTATGTTGGTTTCGGTTTGCCTGGTATGGCTCTTGATTAGAGGCAGGTGGTTTGCGTTTGCCTCTAATTAAGAGTCATATTTAGGTAGGGCATTCTCACTGTTTGTTTGTGGGTGATTGTCTCCTGTGTCTGTATGTATGTTCGTACCACATAGGACTGTAGCGTTTGTTTGTTTCGTTTCGATGTCGTCTGTTTTCCTGTACGTAAGTTTATGTTTAGTTATGTAAGTTTATGTTCAGGTTGCGTCAACGTCGTTTTGTTATTTTGTAAGCTTGTTAAAGTGTTTTGTTTCGTTTCGTGTTGCCATCATATTTTATAATAAAGATGGCTTATTTCCCTAAGCCTGCGTTTTGGTCTGAGGATCCTTCTCTCCTCACCTCGTCCGAGGATGAGGAGAGCGTCACCCGTTACAGAATCACCCACCAAGCTAAGACCAAGCGGCAAAGGGAAACTAAACGGAGTAAGGGACAGGAGAGAAAGGATTTCTGGACATGGGAGCAAATAATGAATGGAGAAGGTCCCTGGGCTAAGGCAGGAGAAAATCGCCTTCCCAAAGCTGAGCTGGAGGCACGGAGGAGAGCAGAGGCTACCGAGGAGAGGAACCGGAGCTATGAGGGAACGCGTCTGGCACGGAAGCCAAAAAAGCCCGTGAGTAATTCCCAAAAATTTCTTGGGGGGGGGGCTAGGAGATAGTGGGCCAAGGGCAGGTAGGAGACCTGCGCCCACTTCCCAGGCTTACCGTGGAGAGCGGGAGTACGGGCAGGCGCCGTGTTACGCAGTAGAGCGCACGGTGTCTCCTGTACGAGTGCATAGCCCAGTGCGGGTTATTCCACCTCCCCGCACTGGGAGGGCTAGATTGGGCATTGAGCCAGGTGTCATGAGGCCGGCTCAACGCGTCTGGTCTCCAGTGCGTCTCCTCGGGCCGGCATACATGGCACCTGCCTTACGCATGGTTTCCCCGGTTCGCCTACATAGGCCGGTGCGGGTTATTCCACCTCCCCGCACTGGTCGGGCAACCGGGAGCATTCAACCAGGTAAGGTTGGGCAGGTTCAATGCTCAAGAGTGCCAGTACGCCTCCATGGTCCGGTATTTCCGGCACCACCTCCCCGCCCCAGCCTAGTACCTACAGTGTATACACTACGCACTAGGCTACCAGTGCGTATCCTGAGCCCTGTTCCTCCTCCACGCACTCTCCCTGTAGTGCGTGTATCTAGCCCGGTGCCTCCAGTTCCGGCCCCACGCACTAAGCTACCAGTGCGTCTCCAGAGCCCTGAACCCACTGTATCTTCTCCCCCTACTAATCCTGATGTGCTTGTCCTCAGCCCGGTGTCACCAGTGCCGGTACCACGCATCAGGGATAGAGTAGGCTTTGAGAATACAGTGTGCCCTGTCCCTGCTCCCCGCACTAGTAGGAAGGTGCTTGTCATTAGCACGGTGCCTCCAGTTCCGGCACCACGCACCAGGTCTACAGTGCGCCATATCCGGCCAGAGCCATCCGTCTCCCCAGCGCCATCTGAGCCATCCGTCTCCCCAGCGCCATCTGAGCCATCCGTCTCCCCAGCGCCGTCTGAGCCATCCGTCTGCCAGGAGCCTGCAAAGCCGCCCGTCTGCCATGAGCCTGCAAAGCCGCCCGTCTGCCATGAGCCTACAGAGCCGTCAGCCAGACAGGAGCCGCTAGAGCCGTCAGCCAGACAGGAGCCGCTAGAGCCGTCAGCCAGACAGGATCCGCCAGAGCCGCCAACCAGACAGGATCTGCCAGAGCCGCCAACCAGACAGGATCTGCCAGAGCCGCCAACCAGACAGGATCTGCCAGAGCCGCCAACCAGACAGGATCTGCCAGAGCCGCCAACCAGACAGGATCTGCCAGAGCCGCCAGCGAGCCATGAGCAGCCAGAGCCGTCAGAGCGCCATGAGCAGCCAGAGCCGTCAGAGCGCCATGAGCGTCGAGAGCCGTCAGCCTGCCATGAGCGTCGAGAGCCGTCAGCCTGCCATGAGCGTCGAGAGCCGTCAGCCTGCCATGAGCGTCGAGAGCCGTCAGCCTGCCATGAGCGTCGAGAGCCGTCAGCCTGCCATGAGCGTCGAGAGCCGTCAGCCAGCCATGAGCATCGAGAGTCGTCAGTCAGCCATGAGCTGCCCTTAAGCCTGAAAAGGCTAGATACCCAGAACTGCCCATCAGTCCAGAGCTGTCTCTCTGTCCGGAGCTGCCTTTCAGTCCGGAGTTGCCCCTCTATCCTGATCTCCCTCTCTATCTTTATCTACCTCTATAGTCTTATCTATCCCTCTGTCTTGGTTTATCTCTCTGTCCCGGTATTGTCATTATTAGATATGTTATTAGGAGGATTTTGTGGGGGAAGTAAGAGGGTGGACATTCTTGAAGGGAGGGGGCTAGGATGGATTATGGTGGGGTGGGAACCGCGCCCGGAGCCTGAGCCACCACCGTGGTTAGATGCCCACCCAGACCCTCCCCTAGACTTTGTGCTGGTGCGTCCGGAGTTCGCACCTTGTGGGGGGGGTACTGTCACGTTCCTGACCTATTTATGTTAGTTTTTGTGTGTTAGTTGGTCAGGACGTGAGGTTGGGTGGGCATTCTATGTTATCTGTTTCTATGTTGGTTTCGGTTTGCCTGGTATGGCTCTTGATTAGAGGCAGGTGGTTTGCGTTTGCCTCTAATTAAGAGTCATATTTAGGTAGGGCATTCTCACTGTTTGTTTGTGGGTGATTGTCTCCTGTGTCTGTATGTATGTTCGTACCACATAGGACTGTAGCGTTTGTTTGTTTCGTTTCGATGTCGTCTGTTTTCCTGTACGTAAGTTTATGTTTAGTTATGTAAGTTTATGTTCAGGTTGCGTCAACGTCGTTTTGTTATTTTGTAAGCTTGTTAAAGTGTTTTGTTTCGTTTCGTGTTGCCATCATATTTTATAATAAAGATGGCTTATTTCCCTAAGCCTGCGTTTTGGTCTGAGGATCCTTCTCTCCTCACCTCGTCCGAGGATGAGGAGAGCGTCACCCGTTACAGGCTCAAGGTCATTCGCCACAGGTCAAATCACGTTATATCTACAGTAGCTTTGATTGGACTGATCATGTCAACATCATACTTTCAAAATCTTAGCTAGCAGTCAGCATCATGAATCAAGTCAATAATCTACTGGCAAATTATTTTCAATAAATTATAGATAAGCACCGATATGTTTTATCGACCATTGGACATAAACATTACACAACAAGTTGGAATTCTTAAATTTAACAATGAGTGGTTTGGGGGAAAAAATCAGTGGCTAATTGCAAGCATTGCAAAGCAATCACTAGCCTGCTATTCAGGACTGTGTGTGTTGTCCACGTCTGGGTTTAAGAGCCTCTTTTCCAAGTTTAAAAGGATAAACATTCAACATTGGCCATGCTGTCAATCCAGCATGACTTCTGCTGCATTCAAAACTTCAGTGAGTTCAAGACAACTGGGTACTCGGGGGGGGGGGGGGGGGGGAGCTCCAACTGGGAAAATGCGTTTTGACTGGTCATTCAACTCAGGCCTCCTTCTAGAGCTCTGACCTGAAGAACACTGACGTCACTGACCTTGTTCCACCCCCCCCCCCCGGGTTCCCAGTTGTCTTGAAAGCACCATAAATCCAGAGAATACCAGACTGATGTCAAAATTTGCCCACGAAGGACCGCCGCGCCACCTTCCTGTTCAAGTAACCACAGCACAACAAGGTGAGTCCAAAAATGGCTTGTATGCTGATGCAAAAATTATGTAAAATGCCAGGGAGATATGTATACTGTAGCTAACAAAGTAATACTAAGTGTATGTTGTGTAGTAAGCGGTTAGTAGCCCATGTGCCTCACCCTAATCATTTGCTCCCTTTTCACCTCTTCATTTCACCTACTGATCTGACTTGGTGGTGCATGTGTAGCCTATAGTCTGTTTTAGAGAAATGTCATCATCGAATATTGTAAGAGCTTTCATTGTCTGCTTATATGCCCCCTTTATTTATCCTACGGTTCTGACTTGGTGTACAGGGAGAACACTGTAAGAACGGTCCATGTTCTGAATTCTGTCGCTGTACATTTCAAAAGTGCTGGACAAATAGTTATTTTGACTACGTCCGTCCTAGCTCGCTCATTAATGTCTTGATCGAAATGACGGATTGCATCTTAGCCGCTCATTGTCCCCTTAAGCCATAGTTTGTACATCCAGGGATCGAAACTGGTGAGTGCCCAAAAAGGTGACACTTTTTTCTTGCACTGAAACATGCAAAAAAATCCCTGCTAGGGGGAAATGCAGGTTAACTAATTAAACAAAGAATATGATCTACATGATCAGTCTCTTTGTGTAAAATAAAAAGTTTTTAACGTGAACCTAAATCACAATTTTTTTTTTTTTTTTAAAGAAAGCAATCCAACGTTATTTGTTGCCTAGACTTTATTTCAAATTACATTCAAGCCTTGAGAAAAAACACACAACACTAATATTGCAGTTAGCCTTTATAATAGAAGCTTGTTACCATGACATCCTTAATAATAGAATGCTTGTGACCACACACACACACATTTAAATATTGCACTTGGGACAAAAACATCTCAAGTAGAAATAGAATGAAACAAACAGGCATTCTATTTTTGCGACCACTATAGTAGACGTCGATCAAGTGCACAAGGCTACACGTGTGTAAAAATAACGCTCACTGAGTAAACAAAATGCAATAATCCCCCCTCACTCACACACAAGTGTTACTGTCAAGTTCAACAAAAGCAATATCTTTGGGCTACACTGCAGGTTATTACAGGGTACACTTTCTGCCTGTGGACATCTGCTCTACAATGTGCCAGCAGAGCATGATACACTTTGTTGGCATAATTGATCTCTTTCAGGTAGAGAGTACACTCCTGGCACACCCCTTTTTATCCACCGTATTGAAAAAGGGAGAAAGAGGGAAAGTGTGTGGTGTTCCTTTCACCTCTACAGTAGAGGTCGACCGACTATGATTTTTCAACGCTGATACAGATTATTGGAGGACCAAAAAAAAGCCGATACCGATTAATCGGACGATTTAAAAAAATGTATTTGTAATAATGACAATTACAACAATACTGAATGAACACTTATTTTAACCTAATATAATACATCAATAAAATCAATTTAGCCTCAAATAAATAATGAAACATGTTCAATTTGGTTTAAATAATGCAAAAACAAAGTGTTGGAGAAGAAAGTAAAAGTGCAATATGTGCCATGTAAGAAAGCTAACGTTTAAGTTCCTTGCTCAGAACATGAGAACATATGAAAGCTGGTGGTTCCTTTTAACATGAGTCTTTAATATTCCCAGGTAAGAAGTTTTAGGTTGTAGTTATTATAGGAATTATAGTACACTTTCTCTCTATACGATTTGTATTTCATATACCTTTGACTATTGGATGTTCTTATAGGCACTTTAGTATTGCCAGTGTAACAGTATAGCTTCCATCTCTCTCCTCACCGCTACCTGGGCTCGAACCAGGAAATCATCGACAACAGCCACCCTTGAAGCAGCGTTACCCATGCAGAGCAAGGGGAACAACTACTCCAAGTCTCAGAGCGAGTGACGTTTGAAACGCTATTAGTGCGCACCCCGCTAACTAGCTAGCCATTTCACATCGGTTACACCAGCCTAATCTCGGGAGTTGATAGGCTTGAAGTCATAAACAGCGCAATAGCTGCTGGCAAATGCAGGAAAGTGCTGTTTGAATGAATGCTTACGTGCCTGCTGCTGCCTACCACCATTCAGTCAGACTGCTCTATCAAATGATAGACTTAATTATAACATAATAACACACAGAAATACGAGCCTTTGGTCATTAAATGGTCGAATACGGAAACTATCATTTCGGGAAAAAAACGTTTATTCTTTCAGTGAAATACGGAACGGTTCCGTGTTTTATCTAATGGGTGGCTATCCTAAGTCTAAATACTGTTGTTACATTGTACAACCTTCAATGTTATGTCATAATTATGTACAATTCTGGCAAATTAATTACGGCCTTTGTTAGGAATAAATGGACTTCACACAGTTCGCAATGAGCCAGGCGGCCAAAACTGCTGCATATACCCTGACTCTGCTTGCACTGAATGCAAGAGATGTGACACAATTTCCCTAATTAATAGAAGTTTATGTTGGCATGCAATATTAACTAAATATGCAGGTTTAAAAATATACAGTTGAAGTCGGAAGTTTCCAAGACCGTCATTAATGTGCCAGAATTGTACATAACATTGAAGGTTGTGCAATGTAACAGCACTATTTAGACTTAGGATTGCCACCCATTAGATAAAATACGGAACGGTTTCGTATTTCACTGAAAGAATAAACGTTTTGTTTTCGAAATTATAGTTTCCGTATTTGACCATATTAATGACCTAAGACTCGTATTTTTGTGTGTTATTATATTATAATTAAGTCTATGATTTGATAGAGCAGACTGACTGAGCGGTGGTAGGTAGCAGCAGGCTCGTAAGCATTCATTCTAACAGCACTTTCCTGCATTTGCCAGCAGCTCTTCGCTGTACTTGAAGCACAGCTCTGTTTATGTCTTCAAGCCTATCAACTCCCGAGATTAGGCTGGCAATACTAAAGTGCCTATAAGAACATATATGAAATGCAAATGGTAGAGAGAAATAGTCCTATATTTCCAATAATAACTGCAACCTTAAACTTCTTACCTGGGAATATTGAAGACTCATGTTAAAAGTAACCATCAGCTTTCATATGTTCTCATGTTCTGAGCAAGGAACTTAAACGTTAGCTTTCTTACATGGCACATATTGCACTTTTACTTTCTTCTCCAACACTTTGTTTTTGCATTATTTAAACCAAATTGAACATGTTTCATTACTTATTTGAGACTAAATTGATGTATTATATTAAGTTAAAATAAAAGTGTTCATTCAGTATTGTTGTAATTGTCATTATTACAAATATATATATAAAATAATCCCCCCCCCCAAAAAAAAAAAATCGTTAACGGCTTTTTTTGGTCCTCCGATAATCAGTATCGGCGTTGGAAAATCATAATCGGTCAACCTCTAATTTACATGCTACAATTGCCACCGGCGGGAACAGCTGATCTTGCCTCCTTCCGACTGCCTTCCATTTTTGAAGACATTTATTTTTATTGTTAGAGTGGTCAATATATTGGATAAACTGTGTGAGGATTTACTGACGTGGAGCCCTCCTGTAGCTGTTACCGTGGTTATAGAGACAAGTAGTTCCATTTTCCCCGTCCGCCACTGAATCACCTCCCCAGCCCAGGATCGAGTGAGATTTAGTACACCATCTGCATCCCACATGGCACCCTATTCCCTATATAGTGCACCACTTTTGACCAGGTCTCATAGGGCTCTGGTCAAAAGTAGTACGCTATGTAACGAATAGGGAGGGACGCTGACATACAGTGGTGGCCAACTGACCTTTTTTATGCCCCACAGTGCCAGGAAGTTGGAACATTCGTGTACAAAACAGCCACTGTGTTGTGTTCCATTGACCGGATTCCAAACTGGGTGAGAGACTATTCCAACGGAAAGGGGCTTAGAATGCTACTCTACACAGACGTTCAAACTACTGAGAGAAGGCTAGACTTGATTTAAAACATTGGTATCACAACGGCCATTTGTTATTTTAAAGTGGATTTTTTTTTTTTTTTTTTTTAAGTAGGCCACTTACAGTAGGCGACTGTAATAGTGAACCGAGTACAGGAAATAATATAGTAGTCATCTAAAACATGCCGTTAGATCACTTCATGTGAGATGAACACGGTTATTATTAAGGTTGTGTTGCATTTCATGTTCTGATCTCATGTGGGAAGACTTGAGGACAGAGGAGAACTGGATAGCCTAATTACATTGCTAGTTCTTATCTCTCGGAAGGACATTCTTGTCAAAATCCCATCAGAGGAAGAAAAAAAAACTATTATTTTTGCAACCTGATTAATTTGATATGAAACATGGTGGCTACATGATCGTTTTGATTTAATTAAATTAGGCTTACTTGTGCCACCAATCATCTTATGTTAACAGTAGGCTAGCCTAGTAAATAAACTAATGAAACACATGCAATGGAAATGAATGATGATGAAATGTAAAATGTCGCACTGGTTGTAACAAGTGTTATTAAGTAGCCAACAAACTCTCATAATAAATTCGGCATAGCATCGACATTTGACATACACATATCAAATTTAGCAAATGTGTTAATAATTTGCTGTGTTTACACTAATAAACACAGTTTTCCGAATGCTTTGTTCCCTTCAATGGATGTGAACAGGAGTGAAGAGATTTTTTAACTTAAAATCTTACTTTTATGTTTGCCCGTATTCCAAGACCGTTTCGCCATACTTGGACTTCGAATGATAGCTCTTCCAGCCGACCTTATGGCATCCATCGCGACTTTAGGACAAGGAAACTTGACGTGTTTGTAGTAAGGTTATTTCTAGACCTTAGAGCTCCAAGACTGTTGTTGACTTCGGGGCTTTGATTCTTGGGATGACTTTAATTTGGGCGGCGCTATATCTGTCAATCAACCGAATGGGCAATCCCCATGCAAGCATACGTCATGAGAGGGAATCCCAAGAGGATAAAATAGTGTGTGTGTGTCAAGTGGCATTTGATTAAAACAAATCACTGTCGTTGCTTTATTGCCTGTTATACCGTCAAGTGACAATGAAGATGCCAGGCTACTTGTCTCAATGATTTGTTCTATCTTAGTGCAAAAGTCATGAGTTCCAACCAAAAATGTACTGTCGCCATCTTGTGGTCATAAACGTTTGCTCTCCTGCATGTTTTCAAAGCTGTATTCAGTATTGTAGCGACCTGCACAGACAGCCGTGTGTTATGTGTTAGGCTAGTAGATGGTTGTGTTGTACTGACCAGTACTTAGTGTTCGCGGGGTCCGACATGTCAATCAACCTGCTATCTGCCAATCACGGGAATGCCTGGAATGTTCTGATGCCGGGCATCGTGGTGGTTGGCGGAGTGGCGTGGAGGGGGGTTGGGCAGGGGGATGGAGCATTGGAAGTTAAGACCAGGTTCAGCTTTTGTTCTCTCTCTTACGTCTGGGCTTCACAAGAGAAGGTCACGGTTGGCTTGTGGGTTATCTGTCATTTATTTGGCGTGGGCTACGGCCAAACAGTAGCCTGTGTAAAGTTGGGTTAATAAACCGTCAATTCGTAAACTCAAACCTCTGTCTGGACAATTGTTCCTTTATGATCTAGTCAGGTCATTACAGTATTACAGTAAACCAGGGGACGGTATGCTCATAGAAAAATCGGAACTATACGTTTCTCCTCAACTTTTCCACTCATTGGACGTACAATGTTTCAACTATCTACTTCTTCTTCGATGGGGTTTTTAACGGAGGTTGGCATCCAATGTTTTGGTACCATCTGTCTTCAGTTATATTATCGCCATTACTTCTTGTGCCACCACAAAAATATCCCCCTTGATAGGCGCCCTATTTTTTAAAATCCACACAGGAAACATTTTCATCTTTTTGAGGCTTAAAACACGCTTCTAATGGTCTGCACACACACACAAAATTCTAAATATGACCACTTCTTGTGACTCTCACCGACTCAAAACTTTGCTCCAACACATTCCTGATTTTCCCGGAGTCGCTTAACGGATTTCCCATGCAGCATTGGTCCAATATCCCGACTCCGACTAAAAACCAGTCTACTTTGTTTCCTAGTTTCCACCACAACTATACTTCTCTTGTTTCCCCGTCTTCTTTACCACTGTAACCCACTCATTCTCACTGTGGTATTATCTTCACCTGACTCACTAGTTTAAACAAAACCTCCGTTTCCCGCCGCGTCATCCTTTCAACGATCTAAAACTGCTCCGGTAGATTAGTAGTCTGAACAATGTGTACATGTAAACATAATTATGGATATGAATATCCCGCGAGAGAAAGAAATACAAAACACAGATGGTTCTCAAACAGCTTGCATCATCGCCTGCAAAATCGTTTTTTAATTCCAGGTGATGGCCCCAAAGTGAGAGGCGTTTGGACGCAGCCGACATCATCATCATCACGTTGAGAGAAAACAACATGGTGGAACAACGAAAACAGAGAAACGAAACACTTATTTTCTTTCCCACTAAAACATGTAGAACATATTTAAAAACAAGTCACAAGTCCGTTATTATGATCCACACCAATACCTTCCAGCTAGGAAATTTAAGAAAACACGGCTCAGGGATGACGTTTCCTCTAGGATCCAGGATCAGGTTCCTCTCCCCTAATCCTAATTTTAAACAAGTGGGTTTTTTTTTTTTTTCATTGACCCAAGATCACCGTCTATGGGGCAACTTCACCCTACAGCAGAAAACACGGCAAACTGATCACCCGCTGGACACAGTTCATTCAATGTCTATTCCAGTTGGTTCGACGTAATTCCATTGAAATGATGTGAAAACAAAGTTGATTCAACCTGTGTGCCCAGTGGACAGGGTGTAACTTCCCCAAATACAAAACGTCACACGATCATCCCTGTCGGAAAGAGATTAGCCTGGTCTCAGATCTGTTCAGCGCTGTTTGCCAACGCAATGGAGTTGTCACGCCAATTTTTTTTTATTTTTTTTTGTTTTTTTGGGGGGGGGGGGGGGGGGGGGGTGAAAATTCCATAAGGAGTTGGCGTGAGCAGAAACAGATCTGGACTCATTCTACACAGAGATTGCGAGAAATCCAAACATAATACTTAATAAGAGAAGAAGAAAAAAAATGGCTGCAACATATAAATAAGCACAAAAATAGTGCAGTGATTGAGTCAAATCTAACCAATCCACTCTACTTGCTTTCAATGAATGTCAAAAAAACAACATAACACTACATGTCAAATACATGAGCACAACAATGTGTGGCCATGTTCTGATGCCTTGATCAAAACCTAAAGCGAGCTGGAGATACATCAATCTAAACGAATGGAGAGGGAGCTGGTATTAAGAAAACACCAAAAACGTGGCACTTTGAACTGAAATACGAGAACATTTAAATCGCTATGTAATAATGTACATGGTTGTAAACAGGGTTCGGGGGTCAATTCCATTTCAATTCAAGAGAGTTAACCAAATTCCAATTCCACATTTTCCCTTATTTAAAAAAAAGGTACATTTGGAATGTCAGTGTACTTCCTGAATTGACTGGAATTTAAATGGAATTGACCCCAACCCTGGTTGTAAACAGATAGATGTCCACTCTGGGCTACCGTAGTATTGAACATAAAGGCCTGGTGTTTGTTCTACTGACCACTTGGGCTGGCCAGGTAAAACTTTAGGCTCTAGACATAGTTAATAGCTGTTTTGGCGGACAGGGTCGTTCCTACTCCCTATACAAAATGGGATGAACCAAATCCATTGTTTACTTGGGTCAGTGTTGTATCAGAGAACGGGACCTAATAGAAAAGGGAGACTGGGGCTGCATGGGAGATGGTGTGAGATAGGGGGACTGGCTTCCTTCCTTCATGATAGGTGAGAGGCCTGGATAAGCTTTCACCATATGTTGCTTCCATTTGCCAGAAAGATCACGTTATTGAGACACAGCCTGGAGGGAGGGTCCTAAATCAAGATTGACAAAGTAACCCATTATACTGACTACTTAAAAATAAAAAATGGAATTGCAAGGCACAGTGAAATGAACAACAGGTAAAACATCAGTTACCTAGACATCATTAAATCCAGTAGGTTTTTAGTTATACGACCTAACAACAGATTGTAATTTGGTCCAAAAGGAGAGACAGGTTTATGTACGTTTCACAGCAAACAGATGACATAGCTTAACCTCTAGACAGTACCAGGTCATATTTATTGACAATCCTATTTTGAGAGATTTATGGATTTCTTGACCAGAGTGTTTGAGTTAACGCCACAAATCAGGAGTGTTTGAGTTCATTGATAATCCCGGATGCTGTTTGGAGTCAGTTCCACTTTTCAAAATGGAGTAATGTACAAATTGGCGATCTGTACATTTAGTTATGATGATATTACCATTGTCATCATAACTAAACTGAAATGTGTCGTTTTAAAAAACAAAAAAATCATACTTCAGGGCAATAATACCAAAACATGAACAAAGTACTTTACATTCATAATCAAACTCACAGAAGGTACCATTTTAACAATTGAAATGTTTCCATTGTCTCATTTAAAACCCAAGAGAAGTTTGGCAATACACCGAGTCAAAAACTAGAACTAGAACGGAGGGAGAAGAGAGAGCATGAATCACTGAAAGAGTGACTGAGCAACACAATGAGTCTTTCTAAACATTCATATCAACTAACCAGCCAGTCCTCATCTGCCTCCATCTCCCCTCAGAGAACTCCCACTGGGCCCGGGTCAATATAGGGAATCGGGTGTTATTTTGGACACAGTCCTTGTCAACCTGATGTCCCTTTATGTCTCTCTTACCAGTTAAATCAGAATGGCTCAATCCCTAAAACGTCAAACATCTTCCCTACTGTCCTTTTACACAACACGCCAAAACAACCTCTCCATCTGTTCCAAAAACAGAGCGTCGCCATGGGAACAAACCCATGACCAATTGGGTCTGGTGTGTCCCATTTTGAGAGGCTAGTACTAGACACCTCCGAGAACATTTCCTATCACTTCCTAAAAAACACAACTAAAAACATGACCAAAAGTGTTTCTCTTTGTATGTATGAAAATGTGTGTATGGAACTATGTATGCTGCCTTGTGAGTAAGTGTGTTAGTGTGTATTAAATGTGTGTGCTACTGTCACTTTTTGAGTGGCTGGTAGACAGAAGCGTTGGGATCCAGAGAAGAGGGACTATTGTCCATGAACTTGGAGGAGTAGTGTGGCGTGACGGGGCTGAGGCTGCTGCTGTCGTTGCTGTAGGAGATACTGGGCATCACAGCCATCACTTCAGCTATCTTCTGCTTCAACTCTGCTATCTCCTGGTCTCTCTGGTGGATCTGACCTGGGGGGGGGGGGGGGCGGAGGGTTAGATGACAGATGGATTCTCACTTTGTTGCCATTCTCTTCATGTTGCTGACATCTCTGGGTCAAGCAGCAGAGCGTCGTGTTTATGTAATGCCAGATGAAACCGTGAGGTAATGCTGGGTTACCTTGAGGAGCATCCTGTTTATGTAATGCTAGATGAAACCGTGAGGTAATGCTGGGTTACCTTGAGGAGCATCCTGTTTATGTAATGCTAGATGAAACCCTGAGGTAATGCTGGGTTACCTTGAGGAGCATCCCGTTTATGTAATGCTAGATGAAACCGTGAGGTAATGCTGGGTTACCTTGAGGAGCATCCCGTTTATGTAATGCCAGATGAAACCGTGAGGTAATGCTGGGTTACCTTGAGGAGCATCCTGTTTATGTAATGCTAGATGAAACCGTGAGGTAATGCTGGGTTACCTTGAGGAGCATCCCGTTTATGTAATGCTAGATGAAACCCTGAGGTAATGCTGGGTTACCTTGAGGAGCATCCTGTTTATGTAATGCTAGATGAAACCCTGAGGTAATGCTGGGTTACCTTGAGGAGCATCCTGTTTATGTAATGCTAGATTAAACCCTGAGGTAATGCTGGGTTACCTTGAGGAGCATCCTGTTTATGTAATGCTAGATGAAACCCTGAGGTAATGCTGGGTTACCTTGAGGAGCATCCTGTTTATGTAATGCTAGATGAAACCGTGAGGTAATGCTAGTGAACCTTCTGCAATCCAGCTTTCAGAGTTTGATCCTAGAGTCTATGAACACAATGGCTCGGTTAGAAGCCGGTCGCCGTTGTACCATGGTAGTGGGTCAGGTAAGGGAACTGTACCTTGTGCGATCTCCAGCTGTCTCTTGGCGTCCCCCAGGGCAGAGAAGAGGTCTAGTTTAATCCTGGTCTCAGCAGACAGGCTGTTCTCCAGGTGCTGAGTTTTATCCTGCATGGCCGACAGAGCTGACATCAACACCTCCATGTCCTTCTCATTCTCCTTGTACTTACGCAGCTCCTAGAGAGAGCGAGAGGGAGAGAGGAGGAGGGGAGGGGAGAGAGAAGAGGAGGGGAGCGCAGAGAGAAGAGGAGGGGAGCGGAGAGGAGAGAGAAGAGGAGGGGAGAGAGAAGAGAAGAGGAGGGGAGCGGAGAGGAGAGAGAAGAGGAGGGGAGGGGAGAGAGAAGAGAAGAGGAGGGGAGAGAGAAGACATCAACACCTCATCATGAACATCTGAAACCACTATAACTCCTCATAGGGGTCCTGTGTGGCTCAGTCGGTAGCGCATGCCACTTACAACGCCAGGGTTGTGGGTCCGATTCCCGCAGGGGGACCAGTACGAAGAAGTACAAATATGTATCGCTCTGGCTCAGAGTAAAATAACTAACATTTTAAAAAATAATCTTCAATTTAGAGAAGGAATATAATGTTTTCAGCCATGTCCCATTAAAGGAATCAGTAGCACCTTGCTTAGGTTCTCCTGATACATCATTTATGAGACAGTGAGCTCACAGAAAGGATAAATATCTACGATCGAAGGATGGACTCACCTGGCATTTCCCCTCCAGCTCTCTAATGTGCTCTTCTTTGAGTTTCATGTCGATGCCGAGTTTCTTACACTCCGTCTCCAACTCTCTGATCCGTCCACGCAGGGACTCAGTACACTCCCCCCTGACAGAGATCCACAGAGGTCAGGGTTTTACACATTTGACGGTAACATTTGACATTTGAATGGACATTCATTTGAACAGAAACATGCATGGCGAGGATGCAACCATGTGCGCTCCTTCTTACCCAATTCTGATGTGCACTTTGAACTTGTCAGAATAACAGTCCATATTTACTTTTCCTCAGCCAACAAGACGACTGACGAACAGCTAAATCACTAGGCGACGTCAATCTACTATAGCATAAACGTTTAGCCTACCTACTCTATTGGTCAGCTTGTCAAGAAAGAAATAGCCTATTCCAAAGTGACTGTGGGACGATAGATCCCAAATTCATACAACCAGTAGGCCAAGGCTACATCAACATTAAAAAGCAATGTGTCTAATGCAACAGATAAGAACGTTAAGCTTAAAATGGTGATAAACTATTATTTATTCACATTATAAGCACAGCAACGCACACAAGGCAGAATGTTCGTTCCATAACGCAATTAGCGGGAAAACACTGTCCTCAAAAAGGGCACTGAACACGCGAGCGGTTTCATGTGACAGAGATGAACATATCCTATAGAAAGATGTTAAGAGGAGATCTAATGAACTACTTTGAAGCAACGCAAGACATGCCTCATAATATGTAAATAAAATGTTCAGGTTCCAAACAATTAGGTATATGTTTTCAACATGCATACTGCCTCCAGCTCATTGCAAAGTGATGTGGGACGCGCTGATAGAGAATGTCTTCTGTTGCTGTTTTGGGATGCAGCAGTAGCTGTCTGACAGATGTTCTACTCCAAGGTTCTGTATCTGTGTATGTTGTAGGTGTATAATAAATAAGATCTATAACAAGTATACTGTACACATGCGGCAATTTAATTCCACTAAATTATGCAAATGAACCTATAGACCGATAAGCATGACCAGTCAAATGTATTTCTGGTATTTCCACCAATGAAGAGGCTAAAAAACATTATTTCACACTGGGATTGTTTCTTCTTCTCCTGGTCAATTGGCCGGTACCAATTTTATTTATCGGCTTTTCAAAAAAAAAAATAATAATAAATAAATTGGACAAAAGCCGGCTACTACCGGCTAACGGAAACCCTGGTGTGTGTGTTTACCTGGAGGCTGCGGCTAGTGCTACAGCCCGAGCTGCGGTGGCTTCCTCCATCTTCTTCCTCTTCCTCTCGTCAGCCAGCTGTTTCTCCGCCAGCGCCCGCGCCTCCTGCTCTGCCTTCAGCCTTTTCTCTAGCTGGGAGATGGTCTGCTTGTCCTTTTGCTTGGCCTGGTCAGCACTGTGGAGAGCACACACACACACACACACACACACACACACCACACACACACACACCACACACACACACACACACACACACACACACACACACACACACACACACACACACACAAAAACACAAAAACAGCCAAGAAGTTTGTTCCCCGGGTTTCTAAGTCAGAATGAATCTACATGTTGGAGGGGAATCTAGAATCACAATCCCTGATCTACAGATCACATTGCATCTAAAATAAAACACCTCTTTATGTGATCAAGATGAGTGATATCACGCTCAGGCCGATCCTCTACACCGTGCCAATCCTCTGAGAACCTTGGCTTGGTACCAGGCCTCGAGTGGGTGTGTGTGTTCTTACTTGTTCTGCAGCATCTCGTTGTCTTGTCGCAGCTGGCCCAGCTCTGAGCGCAGACTCCTGTCCTGGCTGGTCAGCGAGGAGAGATGAGAACGTAAATCTGACTCCAACTGACGGCTCGCCTGCAGGTCTGCCTTCAGCCGTTTCACATCCTGCTCCAACCTAGAGAGAGAGAGGACAAGGGCTATGTTTCAGGTAGACTACATCACAGTTTCACATCCTGCTCCAACCTAGAGAGAGAGAGGACAAGGGCTATGTTTCAGGTAGACTACATCACAGTTTCACATCCTGCTCCAACCTAGAGAGAGAGAGGACAAGGGCTATGTTTCAGGTAGACTACATCGCAGTTTCACATGGTGTTTAACATTACAGCTACGCACATCGTATGAAATCTGATGCACGGACGTAGTTGATGACGTGACACACACAAAACCACTGATTGCTGTGAGAAGCATCGTAGTCGGCCTGAAAGGCCACCAAGGTGAAACCAGCCTGTCTATATGCATGTGGATGTACGTTGGCAATGTGTGTGTGTGTGTGTGTCTTACCGCACGAGAGCGTCCGGCTTGCCCAGTTGATTGTTGGGAATGCAGTTCTCCACGGGATCCTTCTGATTGGCTCCTCCTTTCCCCGCAGACTTTGTCTTTTTCTCGTTCTTATTGGACGAGCCAGACGACGGCACGGTCCCATTGGTGGCGCTATGATTCCGAGGGGAGGAGTTGGTGGCCACACCACCTCCGCTGGCGTTTTTGTAGTTCTTCCCTCCCCCTCCCGCTGTTCCCCCCACCTCCTCTTTAGGAGTGTGTGTGTTGCCCGTGATCTCTCCTCCTCTGAGGTCGTTGTTCAGTCTCTTCCCCCCCGTGTTCTCCATATACTCTGTCTCCTGTAATGTGGAGTCCAGTGTGTGGAGGATACTGTTGTTGTTGATTCCTATTGTGTGTTGTTGTTTGCCCTCCCGTTCCTTGCTGTTGCCGTCTCTCCCTTTCTCCCGGTACTCCAGTTCCGGTAAGGGAACAGAAGCGTTAACGGGGGTCTTCTTGCCGGGAGTTGACCCGTTTTGGGAAACCGGCGGGGTAGGGTCCACCTCTGATGACACACCTTTAGCCATGGCCGCTAGAGAGGAGGAAGCAAGGTTAGGAAGAGGTCAGGTACGATTACAACAGTGTGTGTTTGTCTATCACCTTGCAATTGTTGGCAGAGCATCTGTTGCTCAGGGTAAAGTGAGGTGTGTGTGTGTGTACTGCATGCACTCTCTCACCCTCCTCTGCCTCTCTCTCCTGTCTCTGTAGCATCTGTTGCTCTGGGGGCAGAGCCTGCTGTAGGAGCTGCATGTAGAACTCATTCTCCTTTTGCACCTCTTTCTGTTTCCTCAGTCTCATCTTGTAGCTGACGTAGCTCTTAAAGCCAAAGCCCAGAGTCACCACCGGGTAGCCAATACTAACAGAGGGAGAGGGACGAGGGCAGAGAGGTGGAGGGACGAGGGCAGAGAGGTGGAGGGACGAGGGCAGAGAGGTGGAGGGACGAGGGCAGAGAGGTGGAAGGACGAGGGCAGAGAGGTGGAAGGACGAGGGTAGAGAGGTGGAAGGAGAAAAGAGTTAGCACAAATAAACTTTTATTATGGTTGTCATAGCAAAATGAAGGGGATAAAATGAAAGAAAAGGGAAACGTAGAAGAATCGTTTCCCTTTTGTTGATATACCTCCATTGCCTAAGCAATTACAATGTGTAGCAACACACATGTCCCGCCCACCTGAGGATCTGTCTTTTTCCACCATCTATTTCCTGTGTTTGAGGGGTGCAAAATCGACTTATCACTTAAATCTGGCTGGATTGATTAACTTTCATTTTACTCCTGCGCCTCTTTTATACTCTTGCTTGTGCCTGATGTTTTTCCCCATTTAATATTACGACCGCGGAAATGTGGACTCTGGAGTGATGAATCGCGCTTCACCAGCTAGCAGTCCAACTGACGAATCTGGGCCAACTGTAAAGTTTGGTGGAGGAGGACTAATGGTCGTGGGCTGGTTTTCATGGTTCGAGCTAGACACCTTAGTTCCAGTGAAGGGGAATCTTAACACTAATGCTCTTGTGGCTGAATGGAAGCAAGTCCCCCGCAGCAATGTTCCAACATCTAGTGGAAAGCCTTCCCAGAAGAGTGGAGGCTGTTTTAGCAGCAAAGGGTGGGGACCAACTCCATATTAATGCCCATGATTTTGGAATGAGATGTTCGACGAGCAGGTGTCCACATACTTTTGGTCATATAGTGTATATTTTGTGACGTTCCCACAATGTAACCACCAAACTGTTCCCACAACCTAACAAAACATTCTGGGAACCTTTAAATAACAGACTAAATGTGTTCTGGGAACGTTCGGAGCGAGGCGCTATGACTTTAGCCTATTGCCGCTTTGACTTATGATTGGACGACCACAAGCTCCACTCTCCTGAAAAGCTAGAGCATCAGCATAAATTATATAATTTCTCAATCTCTCGACTGCGGCTGCCGCGTTCGGATCTGTACGGGGCCCTTCCGGACAAGTCTGTTAAAATTACACATACCCATGAAGACATCTAGTATAAACAATGCAGGTAGGGTAGACAGAGCAAGTGTTTAGTGGTTGAAGCCCCACCCCTTTTTGTTCATCTATTCATATATGCAAGTGCAGCTGGTGTATTTATGCAAATGAGGTACATATAATTCTCTTTATTTTAACTAAATGTATTGGGAAAAAAATACCCGATACAATAAGAAAGTGTATATGATTGCATTCTAAGAAAAATAAGTGACATTTAACAAATGTAATACCTGAATTCCAACAACAACAAATATATATATATATATATATATATATATATATATATATATATATATATATATATATAAAATATATAAAAATAATAATATAAAAATAAAAATCGCTGAATAGTTAGAGTTTATGTGCTATAATTAAGTAATTATCTGATGGGTTATTATACAAATAAAAATAAAGGTTTTGAGTATCTATATCCATTGTCCAATTGTTGCATTAATCAAAATTATTTTTTAAAACCTTTTGAGAATGTAGATGACCTTTTCTACAATGTGCTTGGTCCTGTGCTACTGCGATACGCTAGGTAGTAGGCCAGACAGGGTTAGAGAAACCGGTGACAAGATTACCAGTGAGCAGCGAAGGGCCGACACAGGTCCACATGGAAGTTCTTCAGGTCCTTGAAGCGGATGGCAGCTTCCATGTACACAAACAGTATCCATAGCGATACGGTGGGTAGACACACTCCTCTCTCTGTGCAAGGTGGAAGGGCCCAGATGGGAGACAGTGTGAGAGTTAGAGCCTATGTTTACACAGACAGACCAATTCTGATCTTTGGCCCAATTATTGGCAAGATCTGATTTGTCAATAGACCAAATAGTGTAAAAAGATCAAAACTGAGGCTGCCTGTGTAAACAGACAAAGAAATATACATGTATTTTGTACATGCATATCCAAATACATAAAATATACATACACATTTGTTAACTGGGTATACATAAACATATTAAAATCCCATGACACCCAGGATTAAGCCAATGCATTGTGGGAAAGACAAATCTACATATGGGACAGAGAGAGAGCTGATATTAACCGACCTGTGTGCCAGACGTACTGGACCCAGACGTAGGTGCTGGCAGCGAAGAACAGCCATTGGACAGGGATAAAGAGGAGGCAGATGATGTCAGACGTAAACGCCACACACACAAAGAACACTGAGAACGCCTGAAAGAGAGAGAGACAGAGAGACAGAGAGAAATGTAGTCAGTATGCAATAATATACAACTGTGCAGTCATCTTTCATGTCAAAATCTCATGAGTAAGCTCTCTCACACACACACACACACACACACACACACACACACACACACACACACACACACACACACACACACACACACACACACACACACACACACACACACACACACACACTTACCAGCCCCTGGTATCTGAAGGAGTCGTAGACACTGCGTATGAATAGCCAGAAGGGCCACAGGTACTCAAACCTGAACTCCAACACAAAGTCTGCCAGCAGCACCAGCACCCACACCACCAGAAACTTCAGATACAGGAAGGTACTGAAAAAGAGAGAGAGAGAGAGAGAGAGAGAGAGAGAGAGAGAGAGAGAGAGAGAGAGAGAGAGAGGGGGGGGGGGTAGAGAGTGAGGGAGAGAGAAAGAGAGAGGGGAAGATAGAGAGTGAGGCGGAGAGAAAGAGAGGGGAAGATAGAGAGTGAGGGAGAGAGAAAGAGAGAGGGGAAGATAGAGAGTGAGGGGGGGAGAAAGAGAGGGGGGAAGATAGAGAGTGAGGGGGAGAGAAAGAGAGGGGAAGATAGAGAGTGAGGGAGAGAGAAAGAGAGGGGAAGATAGAGAGTGAGGGAGAGAGAAAGAGAGGGGAAGATAGAGAGTGAGGGAGAGAGAAAGAGAGAGGGGAAGATAGAGAGTGAGGGGGAGAGAAAGAGAGGGGAAGATAGAGAGTGAGGGAGAGAGAAAGAGAGGGGGGGGTAGAGAGTGAGGGAGAGAGAAAGAGAGAGGGGAAGATAGAGAGTGAGGCGGAGAGAAAGAGAGGGGAAGATAGAGAGTGAGGGAGAGAGAAAGAGAGAGGGGAAGATAGAGAGTGAGGGGGAGAGAAAGAGACAAGGGGAGAGAGAGAAACATTGTGAGATTTCTTGAAGCACTGTCAAAAGGAGAACAGAGAAACCAAAACAGTCCAAACAAAGAGGCTGGATGAAAACTAGCTCTGGTCCAAGGTGTTAATGCGTGTTCCTCTACTAACTAATAGGAGAACACGTGTCACTGCCACCCTGGACCAGAGCTAGACAAAAATTGCCTGTGATATATGATCAGTACCACAGTTATTCAGTGTTTATAGATGGAACATATTTATCCTGATTTCAGTCACGCTTAGAGGTCATCTGCAACCACAAGACCACACGTTTTCCAATGTTTTAAAGAGAGGCATTTGCCACTGAAATTGATCTGTAATGAATCCTGACTTATTCCCCACTAGTTGATATACATTCATGGGTGGGCACTTGTTCTGCTTTCAGTCCCTTCATACTTAGTTCTTGTCCAAAGCTTTACTCTTTGTTCGTACCGTACATTCAAGGCCAAAAATGCATAACCTAACACAGTGCCAGACAGTGGCATAGGACTATCAGAAGACAAGAAGAGAACACTAAAACCTGTGTTCATGTCAGGGCACATTGGCTTTTCAACAGCTGCTTTTCTCATGCGGCGTTATCAATTGAGGCTTGCTGCTGACAATGCACTGAAATGTCAACAGTATAAGAAGAACAGTCAAGCTTTGGATCGCTAGAAATACAGGGCTACCAGACAGTGAATGAGCGTACAATATAATTTTCTCATGTTTGGGTTAGATGGCCAGCTACTTCAAAGTAGACACTAATTAACCGTGCAATCATATAATGTGTATGCAATTTCAGCACATTTTCCAATGCCTTTTGAATTGTCGTCAATGTGAACGCAGTCAGTGCTGTTTACATTTTGGAACAAATTCTTGAACTGTCAGAATAGCTAACGAGCTAACTAGCAGCTGCTGCTACTACTACTACTTAAGTAACGCTACGTTAGCTAACTTAGGCCTTAAGTTCAGAAACAAATCTATTAGACATTCGAACACGACAGACTAATAGTAAACGCGAAAGCGGGGGTCATCTGACACTAAACACGACAGCTGAGTGTCTTGTCTGCTATATCTCAGCCGCCATTATTGTACGATCATCCCCCCTAACTAGAGCCCCCTTTCTTCGTTCGTACCTGCTATATATACCCTCGGTGATTCGGTTCCGTTTTAAAGGCCGTCGGAGCTTGCTGCAGTCCGCATTGCGCCGCTTCATCCTCCCTCCTGTGGATTTGGCTCTGATATCAATCCGGTAATTATTACGAAAATGTCACACGAACGATCTGATATGGACATTTCTTCAAATATCCACCATTGCTGTTATTTTCTGGACGTGAAACAAAGCAAGAAATAAAAACACTGTATCGTGGGCCCTCCCCCTTTCCATCAAACGCCACGACGCACGCCTTCGTGACTACGTCAATGATACGTCTACGTAGTAAAAAATAATGGCTGCCTATTGTATGGACTAAGTCTTTCTCGAATTTATACTTTGACGGTATGAGTGATTTTGATTACATTTAAATTTGCGCTGTGATAACTGTAGTGTATTATAAAAAATAAAGCTGTCATCTCTGATATATATATTGTTGATAAAGTCCTAACAAATGCTGTAGCGTGCTGCTTCTTCGGCCATGCTTGAAAATATGCTAACTTTCGTTAGCTAACTAGTCCTGTTAGCAGTTGATGGGAAATTAGCTACCGTAATAACTAATGTACCGTTAAGGTAGCTGGTATTATACCATTGCATTTACCTTTACCTCCATTTACTCATACTGTATGCTAGTGGTTACATACTAGCTAATGTTGTGGCTCTACCTTAGCAGAGGAACGCTCAACTCCGTTCTCTTTTATATCGAGGCGGAGTTGAGTTTGACAACTGGTTGCAGGATTTTCTAACAACAATACTTGAATCACCATCAGTTTATTCTTGTAAATGTGTCAATTCTGAAAGCGTTTACCTGAAATTCATATTTTTAATAAAAAGTTATCGAATACAACCATCTCATTTGTGTTGCGCAACTAGCACGAGTTTGCATGTGCCTATAGAATCTCATCTGACGTAGTAAGTAGGTAAGAAGTACCAGCAAGACAAATGAGGAAAAGGTAGATGGTTGTGTTCAATACGTATTTTTTCTAAAAGTATGAATTCCAGCGCCCGCGGAAGTACAGCAGTTGTACAGGACAAACATAGGTTTAGGGCTCCTGAGTGGTCTAAGACAGTCCCAGGTTCGATTCCAGGCTGTATTCCATCCGGCCGTGATTGGGAGTCCCATTGGCCCGGGGTAGGCTGTCATTGTAAATAAGAATTTGTTCTTAACCTTCTTGCCTAGTTAAATAAAATAAGAAATGTAAAAAAATAAAAAAATAAAAAAGTTACTTTTCAGAATCAACTGATGGTGACTCAGTGTTGTTGTTTGAAAATCCCAAGGCGAGTTATCAAACCTCAACTCCCCCTCGATATAAGACAATGGAGTTGAGTGTTCCTCAGCTAGATCTAGCTATGCCATTCACAGGTAGATCTAGCTATGCCATTCACAACTAGATCTAGCTATGCCATTCACAGCTAGATCTAGCTATGCCATTCACAGCTAGCTCTAGCTATGCCATTCACAGCTAGCTCTAGCTATGCCATTCACAGCTAGCTCTAGCTATGCCATTCACAGCTAGCTCTAGCTATGCCATTCACAGCTAGATCTAGCTATGCCATTCACAGCTAGATCTAGCTATGCCATTCACAACTAGATCTAGCTATGCCATTCACAGCTAGCTCTAGCTATGCCATTCACAGCTAGATCTAGGTATGCCACTCACAGCTAGATCTAGGTATGCCACTCACAGCTAGATCTAGGTATGCCACTCACAGCTAGATCTAGGTATGCCACTCACAGCTAGATCTAGCTATGCCATTCACAGGTATCACCCAAAGACAGAGAGAGATGGGAAAAAAACACTGTATTTAGCAATCCCTTTCTGTGTACTCACTCTAATGCCCATAACTGCGTCATCCACAGATGTCATCAACCGACACACAGCAAGTGACAATGCCAGACGTTCTGAAGACTGAGGCGCTCCCTGAGGATCCAAATAAACAGAAAATGTCAGAACTCCCAAAAAATGACAATGAGCCTGTGCTTCTGATAAAAGACAAGAAAACAGGGCTTCTGACGAAAGACAAGAAAACAGGTCTTCTGATAAAAGACAAGAAAACAGGGCTTCTGAAAAAGAAGAAGAAACCAGAGATTCCGAGAAAGAAGAAGAAGAAGCCAGATGATCCCAGTAAGCCAGTTCCATTAAACCTGAACAACGAGGTGGTGAGGATGAGGAAGGAGGTGAAAAGGGTGAGGGCGCTGGTCATCAGGAAGTTGACTAGGCAGATGGCAAGTCTGAAGAAAAAGAAGGGGAAGGAGGAAGATCTGGAGAGGAACCGGAGGAGGGTAGGCAGACTGCTGGAAGAAATCCATGAAATGAAGACACTCAAACCTGATCCGGTGGGTGCTTCTTCCCCAATTACATCTTACCTACATTATTATTATTACTACTATTATTACTTCCTTATTTGGAATACTGTGTAGTATAATTCCCAAGCCATTGTATATGTGCTGATGCACATTGCTGGTGAGTGAGTTCCTTTCATGCAATGTCCTGTAAAACTTTTTTTACTTTGAGTATATGTCCTGATAAATTAATTTATCAGAAAAGTACAAGCTCTTTAGTGCGGTGTACTTCACCAATTACATATCAGATATAAAGCACCAGTCAAAAGTTTTAGAACACCGACTCATTCAAGGATTTTTCTTTATTTTACTATTTTCTACATTGTAGAATAATAGAGAAGACATCAAAACTATGAAATAACACATATGGAATCATATAGTAACCAAAACAGTGTTAAACAAATCAAAATATATATTTTAGATGCTTCTAATTAGCCACCCTTTGCCTTGACTACACCTTTGCACACGCTTGGCATTCTCTCAACCAGCTTCACCTGGAATGCTTTTCCAACAGTCTTGAAGGAGTTCCCACATATGCTGAGCAGTTGTTGGCTGCTTTTCCTTCACTCTACAGTCCAACTCATCCCAAACGATCTCAATTGGGTTGAGGTCGGGTGATTGTGGAGGTCAGGTCATCTGATGCAGCACTCCATCACTCTCCTTCTTTGTCAAATAGCCCTTACACAGCCTGGAGGTGGGTTGGGTCATTGTCCTGTTGAAAAACAAATGATAGTCCCACTAAGCCCAAACCAGGTGGGATGGCGTATTGCTGCAGAATGCTGTGGTAGCCATGCTGGTTAAGTGTGTCTTGAATTCTAAATAAATCGCTGACAGTGTCACCAGCAAAGCACCATCACAACACCTCATCCATGCTTCACGGTGGGAACCACACATTCGGGGATCATCCGTTCACCTACTCTGCGTCTCACAAAGACACGGTGGTTAGAACCAAAGATCTCAAATTTGGACTCATCGTACCAAAGGACAGATTTCCACCAGTCTAATGTCCATTGCTCGTGTTCATTGGCCCAAGCAAGTCTCTTCTTATTGGTGTCCTTTAGTAGTGGTTTCTTTGCAGCAATTCGACCATGAAGGCCTGATTCACACAGTCTCCTCTGAACAGTTGATGTTGATATGTGTCTGTTACTTGAACTCTGAAGCATTTATTTGGGCTGCAATTTCTGAGGCTGCGAACTCTTAATGAACAAATCCTCTGCAGCAGAGGTAACTCTGGGTCTTCCTTTCCTGTGACGGTCCTCATGAGAGCCAGTTTCATCGTAACACTTGATGGTTTTTGTGACTGCACTTGAAGAAACTTTCAAAGTTCTTGAAATCTTCCGAATCGACTGACCTTCATGTCTTAAAGTAATGATGGACCGTAATTTCTCTTTGCTTATTTGAGCTGTTCTTGCCATAATATGGACTTGGTATTTTACCAAATAGGGCTATCTTCTGTACACCACCCCTACCTTGTCACAACACAACTGATTGGCTCAAGCGCATTAAGGAAAGGAATTCCACAAATTAACTTTTAAGAAGGCACACTTGTTAATTGAAATGCATTCCAGGTGACTACCTTATGAAGCCGGTTGAATGTCAAGAGTGTGCAAAGCTTTCATCAAGGCAAAGTCTGGCTACTTTGAACAATCTCAAATATAAAATATATTTTGATTTAACACTTTTTTGATTACTACATGTTTCTATATGTGTTATTTCATAGTTTGATGTTTTAACTATTATTCTACAATGTAGAACATAGTACAAATAAAAACCCTTGAATGAGTAGGTGTGTCTAAACATTTGACTGGTACTGTATATATTTGTTTTATTTGCTTGGGAAGTTGAATACTGCAGTGAATATTCAGGTTTAGTGCATGTATTCATATCAGTCCCAAACCATTGCAAATTGATTTACAGTCCAAAAACCAGATGATAATCATTGTTGATTATTATTTCTAGGTGACCAAAGCTGCCCTCCAGAAGAACCTGAGTTTTGAGTTTGTCTGTAAGAACCCAAAGGCCACCATTTCTGACCGAGCTGTAGCCCGTATCGCCACTCACCCCCAGTTCAGCAAGAAGATAGACACCATCAAAGCTGCCATTAAAGCCTTCAAGGATGAGAGGATGGTAGTAGAGAAAGGAGACGAGAAGGGAACGGTTAAAAAGCAGCCTTTAAAGGTGGTAGAGGTGATCGAGCAGCCGAAGGACAGTGATGGAGAAGGAGGGGTGGAAGGTGAAGAAGGGAAGGGAAATGAAGAAGAGATGGATGAGGAGGAAGATGGAACACCCGCGGAGAGCCAGAGTCTAACGGTTGACGGACCAGCTGTTGTAGAAAAGCAACCCGTTGATAAGACTGTCAGGGTTACAGAAGAAGACATTTCCACGATAGAGAATAAAGAATCGGCCATAGAGAATACAGTAGCTGGCCCTCAGCCCAAGGAGATGTCAGAGGCCGATAAGACTCTGGTGGACTCATCCACTCCATTCACAATAGAGGCCCCACAAGTAGTACCTACAAAGAACATAGTAACCATGAAAAACACACCACAGAAGCAAGTAGTCCAGAAACTCACAAAGGACACTCCAGCCACTCAGAAGACTCAAGACCCCAAACCCCAGAAAGTCACTAAACCTCAAATTAAGGATGTTAAAAACAAGCAGGATGATGAAGAGGATTCTGATGAGGAAGAGGAGAGCGACTTGGAGTCTTCGGACGACGAGGAGAAGGAGTATTTTGACGACAGCACGGAGGAGCGTTTCCGTAAGCAGTCCTCCCAGTCGGATGAAAGCGACAACGACGATTTCTTCCTGGGGAAAGTCACCAAGTTTAAAAAGAAGAGTGACGCGGCTACAGCGCCACCAGGTGGAGGGGAGGGCAAGAGCAGCGAACTGGGGAAAAACCCACTGCTGGAACCACTGGAGAGCTTAAACCCACACCAGACTGAACTAGATGAGCTAGAGGCCAGAGAGAACTTCAGGGGGAAGTCTGTCTTCTGCTCCAGTCTGTCTGGTTCCAGAGGTGGTAGAGGCGGAGGCAGGGGTAGAGGCGGAGGCAGGGGTATGGGCCGAGGAGGGGGTAGGGGAGGGGACTTCAAAAACCGGGGAAGAGGGGGAGATGATGGCCCGTCTCGGGGTCCTGGGTCACATGATAGGGGTTCTGGGAGGGGAAGGGGGGACTTTGGGAGGCAACGGGAAGGCAGAGGGTTCTCCTCCACCTCTTTATCTCAGCCACCACAACAGGCCCTGCACCCGTCATGGGAGGCCAGTAAGAAGAGGAAGGAGCAACAGACCGTAGTAGTGGCCTTCCAGGGAAAGAAGATCAAATTTGATGATTGAGCTAAGGCAGGGCGATATGGCCAAAATGTATCACAATATTTTTGATGGTATTTGACAGTATTTTATGTTTTTAAATAATAAAAGTTCTCAATTTGCTGTATGAGTTGTGCATGACCCTAGGGTAGAAACACATACCTTCTAAAATGATTTCAATGAGGCTTTCTCCATTCTGATTGGTTAATACTGTTCAATCAAATTTTAAACAAAAGTTGATCTGACAATAAAATCAAGGCCTTATTCTTAAACAAATATTCCAATTGTGATTTTGACAAAAAGTGTATTTGTTTACATTCATGTTAGTGAGCATTTCTCCTTTGCCAAGATATGCCACACCTGTCAGGTGGATGGATTATCAAGAAGCTGATTGAACAGCATGATCATTACACAGGTTACATCTTGTGCTGGGGACAATAAAAGGCCACTCTAAAATGTGCAGTTTTGTCACACAACACAATTCCACAGATGTCTCAAGTTTTAAAGGCGCATACAACTGGCATGCTGACTGCAGGAATGTCCGACAGAGCTGTTAACAGAGAATTTAATGTTAATTTCTCTACCATTAGCCACCTTCAATGTCATTTTAGAGAATTTGGCAGTACATCGAACCGGCCTCATAACCACAGACCACGTGTATAGCGTTGTGTGGGCGAAAGGTTTGGTGTTGGTCAGGTTATAGTATGGGCAGGCATACGCTACGGATAACAAACACAATTGCATTTTCATGTGACATAAACCACTATGTGGAATATGATATAAACATGTGCTTTATAAAAGGGTGACGTGCTGAAGGATGGTGTTTAAAGACACTTCCGCCCAAATGCACAGAACGTCTGGTAGACTAACGCATCAAACTTGGCCTTCGTTCGTTAGGGTTGGGTTTAAAATACAATTATAGAAATGGACAGGGTTATGCCATAATTAGGACTTTGTGGCTGTGTTAACTAGTGACAACCAGGCGGAATGTTTACGCGAGCAAAGGACACAGCCTGATGACAAATACTTTACTCAGTAAGGCCACTCCCATTAAGGAATGGTTGATATCCCAGGCTTATGTGTGCTGTGTGTTCAATAGCCTGGTGACGACCTTACACCAAGAAACACTGACCTTGATGACATAAGGAAATTAAAAGTGTCTTCTGGAACCAAGTTACATGTAGCTCGGTGTATTAACATGCACACAATATAACGAGCCATACCGTGGGGTGCTGTGCCCAGTCAGGTCTTTAATATAACGAGCCATACCGTGAGGTGCTGGGCCCAGTAAGGTCTTTAATATAACGAGCCATACCGTGAGGTGCTGGGCCCAGTCAGGTCTTTAAAATAACAATATAACGAGCCATACCGTGGGGTGCTGGGCCCAGTCAGGTCTTTAATATAACGAGCCATACCGTGGGGTGCTGGGCCCAGTCAGGTCTTTAATATAAAGAGCCATACCGTGGGGTGCTGGGACCAGTCAGGTCTTTAATATAAAGAGCCATACCGTGGGGTGCTGGGCCCAGTCAGGTCTTTAATATAGCAATATAACGAGCCATAACGTGGGGTGCTGGGCCCAGTCAGGTCTTTAAAATAACAATATAACGAGCCATACCGTGGGGTGCTGGGCCCAGTCAGGTCTTTAATATAACAATATAACGAGCCATACCGTGGGGTGCTGGGCTCAGTCAGGTCTTTAAAATAACAATATAACGAGCCATACCGTGGGGTGCTGGGCCCAGTCAGGTCTTTAATATAACGAGCCATACCGTGGGGTGCTGTGCTCAGTCAGGTCTTTAATATAACGAGCCATACCGTGTGGTGCTGGGCCCAGTCAGGTTTTTAATATAACGAGCCATACCGTGGGGTGCTGGGCCCAGTCAGGTCTTTAATATAAAGAGCCATACCATGGGGTGCTGGGCCCAGTCAGGTCTTTAATACAACAATATAACGAGCCATACCGTGGGGTGCTGGGCCCAGTCAGGTCTTTAATACAACGAGCCATACAGTGGCGTGCTGGGCCCAGTCAGGTCTTTAATGTAACAATACAACGAGCCATACCGTGGGGTGCTGGGACCAGTCAGGTCTTTAATACAACAATATAACGAGCCATACCGTGGGGTGCTGGGCCCAGTCAGGTCTTTAATATAACAATATAACGAGCCATACCGTGGGGTGCTGGGCCCAGTCAGGTCTTTAATATAACGAGCCATACCGTGGGGTGCTGGGCCCAGTCAGGTCTTTAATATAACAATATAACGAGCCATACCGTGGGGTGCTGGGCCCAGTCAGGTCTTTAAAATAACAATATAACGAGCCATACCGTGGGGTGCTGGGCCCAGTCAGGTCTTTAATATAGCAATATAACGAGCCATACCGTGGGGTGCTGGGCCCAGTCAGGTCTTTAATATAACGAGCCATACCGTGGGGTGCTGGGCCCAGTCAGGTCTTTAATATAACGAGCCATACCGTGGGGTGCTGGGCCCAGTCAGGTCTTTAATACAACAATATAACGAGCCATACCGTGGGTGCTGGGCCCAGCCAGGTCTTCTACACATTCACCTAAATCCAGATAGCTGATGTTCTGAAAGAGCTGCAAAATCTGGGCCCCTACAAATCAGCCGAGCTAGACAATCTGGACCCTCTCTTTCTAAAATTATCCGCCGAAATTGATGCAACCCCTATTACTAGCTTGTTTAACCTCTCTTTTGTATTGTCTGAGATCCCTAAAGATTGGAAAGCTGCCACGGTCATCCCCCTCTTCAAAGGGGGAGACACTCTAGACCCAAACTGCCACAGACCTATATCTATTCTATCCTGCCTTTCTAAGGTCTTCGAAAGCCAAGTTAACAAACAGATCACCGACCATTTCGAATCCCACCGTACCTTCTCCACTATGCAACCTGGTTTCAGAGCTGGTCATGGGTGCACCTCAGCCACGCTCAAGGTCCTAAACAATATCTTAACCGCCATCGATAAGAAACAATACTGTGCAGCCGTATTCATTGACCTGGCCAAGGCTTTCGACTCTGTCAATCACCACATCCTCATCGGCAGACTCGACAGCCTTTGTTTCTCAAATGATTGCCTCGCCTGGTTCACCAACTACTTCTCTGATAGAGTTCAGTGTGTCAAATCGGAGGGTCTGTTGTCTGGGCCTCTGGCAGTCTCTATGGGGGTGCCACAGGGTTAAATTCTTGGACAGACTCTCTTTGTATACATCAATGATGTCGCACTTGCTGCTGGTGAGTCTCTGATCCACCTCTACGCAGACGACACCATTCTGTATACTCCTGGCCCTTCTTTGGACACTGTGTTAACAACCCTCCAGATGAGCTTCAATGCTTTACAACTCTCCTTCCGTGGCCTCCAATTGCTCTTAAATACAAGTAAAACTAAATGCATGCTCTTCAACCGATCGCTGCCTCCTCCTGCCCACCTGTCCAACATCACTACTCTGGACGGCTCTGACTTAGAATATGTGGACAACTACAAATACCTAGGTGTCTGGTTAGACTGTAAACTCTCCTTCCAGATTCACATCAAACATCTCCAATCCAAAGTTAAATCTAGAATTGGCTTCCTATTCCGCAACAAAGCATCCTTCACTCATGCTGCCAAACATAGCCTTGTAAAACTGACCATCCTACCAATCCTCGACTTCGGTGATGTCATTTACAAAATATCCTCCAATACCCTACTCAATAAATTGGATGTAGTCTATCACAGTGCCATCCATTTTGTCACTAAAGCCCCATATACTATCCACCACTGCGACCTGTACACTCTCGTTGGCTGGCCCTCGCTTCATACTCGTCGCCAAACCCACTGGCTCCAAGTCATCTACAAGACCCTGCTAGGTAAAGTCCCCCCTTATCTCAGCTCGCTGGTCACCATAGCAGCACCCACCTGTAGCACGCGCTCCAGCAGGTATATCTCTCTGGTCACCCCCAAAACCAATTCTTCCCTTGGCCGCCTCTCCTTCCAGTTCTCTGCTGCCAATGACTGGAACGAACTACAAAAATCTCTGAAACTGGAAACACTTATCTCCCTCACTAGCTTTAAGCACCAGCTGTCAGAGCAGCTCATAGATTACAGCACCTGTACATAGCCCATCTATAATTTAGCCCAAACAACTACCTCTTTCCCTACTGTATTTATTTATTTATTTATTTTGCTCCTTTGCACCCCATTATTTCTATCTCTACTTTGCACATTCGTCCACTGCAAATCAACCATTCCAGTGTTTTACTTGCTATATTGTATTTACTTCGCCCCCATGGCATTTTTTTTGCCTTCACCTCCCTTATCTCACCTCACTTGCTCACATTGTATATAGACTTATTTTTCTACTGTATTATTGACTGTATGTTTGTTTTACTCCATGTGTAACTCTGTGTTGTTGTATGTGTCGAACTGCTTTGCTTTATCTTGGCCAAGTCGCAATTGTAAATGAGAACGTGTTCTCAACTTGCCTACCTGGTTAAATAAAGGTGAAATAAAAAATATACACAAAATAAAATGTATTTAGGGTGCTTACCTGACATGATTGATTTTGACGATTAAGTAAAAACAAGGGGCGGATTCGATTATGCTGAGCCGCAGGGCACCAGTCTATGGCCTGTGACTAGAACGGGAAAAAGCGGTGAGGGAGGAGCGCCTTTCTCCAATCGCACAGTAATCTTGCGCTGCTCGGTCATGTCGTCAACAAGGTAGCATGGTGCATCTTCCAGAAACATACAAAAGCTATTTTCCATAAAATATGTTCGAATTTTCTAACTAGTTTTCATTTGGAAAGGCAGGCAAAAACAATCACTTTTACATGTCAAAACACAGAATCTTACTCATTACTCCACATGCTTAATTAAGCCACTTTTGTTTTGAGCCTACTTCGCCGTGGGCTTTGAACGGGTAACCTGGCTCACACCCGGGAGGCAGCCCGGTTCCTAAACGAATGCAATCAACTTTCACCAGGTGCAAAGCACGTCTACCTGGGCGCCCAGACAGATTAATCGAATCACCCCAAGTAAACACAGGACACTGCATTGTATGTCGAAAATACTCACCCATTGGTCAGACACGCCGACACAATTACGTATAGGGGGAGTCTGCTACTACGCTAACCAATAGCATTATATATGTAAATCTTGTTTAAAACATTCCCGGGAAATCCAAGTTTCGCGTTTAAACTGCATCCCATAATTCACTATCAGCTTCCTGTAGCCATTTTTCAAGCAGCAGGAATGGAGCTTGCGACCTAATAAAATCCGTTGCATCTTCCCTGTTTTAGAAACATATCGTTTATCAATTTTTTAAGAACGGGCATGTAAGATATTAGTTATTGTTAGTTATTAGTTAACGATATCCCAGATTTTTTTTTTTTTTTTGTCGAATCGATGCGAATTTAGAAAAAAAAAGTGCTCCCAAGTAGCGGAGGGACAAAAGGACATTCGAGCCTGATGATGAGAAAGGGGGGAGTCTCTGTCCCGGAGAAAGTCCTAATTGCAGGGGTCGGGGGCTCCTCCATGGACAAAAACCGCACAGTTCTGACCCAGTACACCAATGCGCTGTATTATCAGATCTTAACCCCTCCGCCATGTCCGAACCAGACTAACAATGTCGGTGTCCCAGACCCGACCGACAGTCAGCTATACACTACCCCCATCGGGGTGTCTACAAACGGGACCGGACAGCGACCACCCCTCGGAAGACACCCGGTAATTCATAACGCGATGGCTCGTTTGGCATACAATATTCCGGGCAGTCACATGAATGCAAACAAGTCATTTAGCTTGCTAACTAGATTTAACGTTAGTTGACTAACAGCTGACTTTACATTATGTTCGTTAACTAGTGAGGGCTAACCAGTTACTTATCCTAGCCGACGTTAAACTACCCGTATTAAACTAACTAGCTAACGTTACTTCGCTAGCTATTGTTAGTAGTATGCAGTGTTAGCTAGACTTTTAGCTAAATACATAACTTTTTTTTATTTGATTGCAAATGTTACACGTTGACTCTTTATGCATGTATGTTTACCGTTATGTGTTTGTGATAAACCAGTGGATTTATAAAGGGTCACCGAAAAGCCCTGGTTAACGTTATGTAATGACCTGACTAGATCATACAAGAACGACTGTCCAGACAGAGGATTGAGTTTACGAATGGACGGTTTATTAAACCAACTTTACACAGGCTACTGTTTGGCCGTAGCCCACGCCAAATAAATGAAAGATAGCCCACAAGCCAATCGTGACCTTCTCTTGTGAAGCCCAGACGTAAGAGAGAGAACAAAGGCAAAACCTGGTCTTAACTTCCAATGCTCCATCCCCCTGCCCAACCCCCCCCCCCCCACGCCACTCCGCCAACCACCAGGATGCCCGGCATCAGAACATTCCAGGCATTCCCGTGATTGGCAGATAGCAGGTTGACTGACATGTCGGACCCCGCGAACACAACCACCTACTAGCCTAACACATAACACACAGCTGTCTGTGAAAAGCCCTGGTTAACGTTAGTTAACTCATTACCCAGACAGCTATCCTATTTAATTATCAAGCACACGCCTTAGTTGGATTGGCAACACATCGACCTAGCTGAGTATGATCTTGTTTGGCACAATAACGACCCGTCAAATCAATCAGCTAACTGGACATGAGTATTTTTGTTCTTCCGTTATCTATGTAACGTTAGCAGGCAACTTTCTAAAGTTTTGACCTGCAGAAATGAAATCGTAAGAATAACCGCAAATCTATCATAAATACAGTCGAGAGAAAAACTGGTCTTAGCTCATGTTCATTTGCTAGCTAGCATGAATATCTAAAGAATTTTGTTTTGTTTGTTTTAACACCACAAGCTAGACCGTAAACGACGCTTCGAGGGGGATGTGCGAGAATCTTCTCCCAGTTTAGCTGTCTGTCTCCCACCAACCCACCATCCAATTGTAATCTTTTGCTCCAGCTGCTCAAAAGAGCGCGTTTGGAGTCTAACTTAATTATTTACCATAGTTCCAGTACTTTTAGTTTTATGACAAGCAGGGGACTATCATTAGACACACTTCCATGTGTCTAATGACAATCGTAAGCGCATAGCTGAACAACTCTGTGACGTACCAAGATAGCATTTTTGCTAGCTAACCTGGATTCCTACCATGAGGAAGTTCAACACATTTCAGATGTGATGTGGTCTAAATCTGTAAGCGTGCACGTGCAAACTGCATCCCACAAACAGCACATGGTATGTGTTATGACGATTCATATTAACTCACACTAAGAAATTATTTATGCAAACTCAGGGAGGTGACCAGTGGAGGCTCCTCAGAGGAAGGGGAGAACCATCCTCAGTCAATTTTGTAAAAATAGTGAAACATTAATCCCTTTTTAGATAAAACTATACTAAATATATTCACATGTCACCAAATAATAAAGAAGTACTGTTTTGCAGTGGTCTACAGTAGCCTCAATCGCACTCTAGGGTAGCACCGTGGTGTAGCCGGAGGACAGCTAGTGTTCATCCTCTAGGTACATTGACTTCAATACAAAACTTAGGAGTTTAATGGCTTCACCCCCTTCCGTAGACTTACACAGTAATTATGACAACTTTCAGAGGACGTCCTCCAACCTATCAGAGCTCTTGCAGCATGAACTGACATGTTCTCCACCCAATCAAAGGATCAGATAATTAATCTAGTGCTGACCGCATAAGCTACAGCTAGCTAGCACTGCAGTGCATACGTGGTGAGTAGTTGACTCAGAGGGAGACAATGGTTGAACAGTTTTAAACAAATTAATTTCCTCAAATTAAACAAGAGAGCTAGCTATATTTTTTTTATTTTTTGTAACTTTCACATACTTAGCTAACGAATGCATATTTCTTTTTTAGCTCGCTCAAACAAAGTGAAAGGGGGATACGTAGTCAGTTGTACTACTGCATGCATTCAATAGAGGAATGCTATGTGAGCTAGCTGGTTATGGCTGTCCAACACTGGAACTCTTCCAAGTCAAAGTAAGCTTTTGGTATTATTAATTGATTACTGCTGTGGCCTGCAGGTGTAACTGCTAAACTGCTTGCTCTTGACTGTAGACTACTGCATGTAGTGGGTTTACTACCGCGTTATTTCTTGTAGCTATGTTGAATATGATGAAAGTATGGTGACAACGATGTAGGCTGTGTGTAGCGGTTATGATAGGAAGGTATGGCATGGAATGGTCTTTTCACCTGGTCACAGACAGCTGATGTGTTGTGCACTGAAGTCCACAAGTGAAGGGAAACGGTGAGAGGAGGAGTGTGTAGATGTGAGAAGGATTTATACAGCCATCGAATTATACAGCCATGCTGTTTGTATATGGCTGCTATGAAAGTGAACTGTGTTTTGCGTGTGATCAGGGGTGTATTCATTCTGCTGATTCTGAGCTGGTACTTGGTTTTTGAATGGTGAAATCGTCTACTAGCTTTTACTAGGGCAGGGCGGAGTCACGCCGTTCCTCGTCCAGGGCGGAGTCACGCCGTTCCTCGTCCAGGGCGGAGTCACGCCGTTCCTCGTCCAGGGCGGAGTCACGCCGTTCCTCGTCCAGGGCGGAGTCACGCCGTTCCTCGTCCAAGGCGGAGTCACGCCGTTCCTCGTCCAGGGCGGAGTCACGCCGTTCCTCGTCCAGGGCGGAGTCACGCCGTTCCTCGTCCAGGGCGGAGTCACGCCGTCCCTCGTCCAGGGCGGAGTCACGCCGTCCCTCGTCCAGGGCGGAGTCACGCCGTCCCTCGTCCAGGGCGGAGTCACGCCGTCCCTCGTCCAGGGCGGAGTCACGCCGTCCCTCGTCCAGGGCGGAGTCACGCCGTCCCTCGTCCAGGGCGGAGTCACGCCGTCCCTCGTCCAGGGCGGCGTCACGCCGTCCCTCGTCCAGGGCGGCGTCACGCCGTCCCTCGTCCAGGGCGGCGTCACGCCGTCCCTCGTCCAGGGCGGCGTCACGCCGTCCCTCGTCCAGGGCGGCGTCACGCCGTCCCTCGTCCAGGGCGGCGTCACGCCGTCCCTCGTCCAGGGCGGCGTCACGCCGTCCCTCGTCCAGGGCGGAGTTACAGTGCATTCATCGCAGTTTAGTAGAAACAACGTCTCATCTCAGTTTAGTAGAAACAACGTCTCATCTCAAGTCTTTAACTTCCTGTTTATTTCAGTTTTGAGCCACGTCATGGCCTGCTGAAAACTCCAATAACTTAAAAGTTGAAGGAAAGGAGTGGAGGCCATTTTAGTGTAAAGAGATGGTCTAGCCTTTGTTGAGGAATGAAGATGCCTGAGGAACATTGTTGCTCTTTGTGACCTAGTGTGTAGTCACAGTTCACTTGTCATTAATTCCCTCACCTACCTGGACCTGCTCAAGTGTGTATGCGTGCTCGCCTTCCTGTCTAGTGTGTCTGCCTTCCTCCCCCAGCTCCTGTCTGTTAACTAACCCATCTCTTCCCCCCCTCCAGGTTCTGTCTGTTAACTAACCCATCTCTCCACTCCCTCCAGGTTCTGTCTGTTAACTAACCCATCTCTCCCCTCCCTCCAGCTCCTGTCTGTTAACTAACCCATCTCTCCACTCCCTCCAGGTTCTGTCTGTTAACTAACCCATCTCTTCCCCCCCTCCAGGTTCTGTCTGTTAACTAACCCATCTCTTCCCCCCCTCCAGGTTCTGTCTGTTAACTAACCCATCTCTCCACTCCCTCCAGGTTCTGTCTGTTAACTAACCCATCTCTCCACTCCCTCCAGGTTCTGTCTGTTAACTAACCCATCTCTTCCCCCCCTCCAGGTTCTGTCTGTTAACTAACCCATCTCTCCACTCCCTCCAGGTTCTGTCTGTTAACTAACCCATCTCTTCCCCCCCTCCAGGTTCTGTCTGTTAACTAACCCATCTCTCCACTCCCTCCAGGTTCTGTCTGTTAACTAACCCATCTCTCCACTCCCTCCAGGTTCTGTCTGTTAACTAACCCATCTCTTCCCCCCCTCCAGGTTCTGTCTGTTAACTAACCCATCTCTTCCCCCCCTCCAGGTTCTGTCTGTTAACTAACCCATCTCTCCACTCCCTCCAGGTTCTGTCTGTTAACTAACCCATCTCTTCCCCCCCTCCAGGTTCTGTCTGTTAACTAACCCATCTCTCCACTCCCTCCAGGTTCTGTCTGTTAACTAACCCATCTCTCCACTCCCTCCAGGTTCTGTCTGTTAACTAACCCATCTCTTCCCCCCCTCCAGGTTCTGTCTGTTAACTAACCCATCTCTTCCCCCCCTCCAGGTTCTGTCTGTTAACTAACCCATCTCTCCACTCCCTCCAGGTTCTGTCTGTTAACTAACCCATCTCTTCCCCCCCTCCAGGTTCTGTCTGTTAACTAACCCATCTCTCCACTCCCTCCAGGTTCTGTCTGTTAACTAACCCATCTCTTCCCCCCCTCCAGGTTCTGTCTGTTAACTAACCCATCTCTTCACTCCCTCCAGGTTCTGTCTGTTAACTAACCCATCTCTTCCCCCCCTCCAGGTTCTGTCTGTTAACTAACCCATCTCTTCCCCCCCTCCAGGTTCTGTCTGTTAACTAACCCATCTCTTCCCCCCCTCCAGGTTCTGTCTGTTAACTAACCCATCTCTTCCCCCCCTCCAGGTTCTGTCTGTTAACTAACCCATCTCTCCACTCCCTCCAGGTTCTGTCTGTTAACTAACCCATCTCTCCACTCCACCCAGCTCCTGTCTGTTAACTAACCCATCTCTTCCCCCCCTCCAGGTTCTGTCTGTTAACTAACCCATCTCTTCCCCCCCTCCAGGTTCTGTCTGTTAACTAACCCATCTCTTCCCCCCCTCCAGGTTCTGTCTGTTAACTAACCCATCTCTTCCCCCCCTCCAGGTTCTGTCTGTTAACTAACCCATCTCTCCACTCCCTCCAGGTTCTGTCTGTTAACTAACCCATCTCTCCACTCCCTCCAGGTTCTGTCTGTTAACTAACCCATCTCTCCACTCCCTCCAGGTTCTGTCTGTTAACTAACCCATCTCTCCTCTCCCTCCAGCTCCTGTCTGTTAACTAACCCATCTCTTCCCCCCCTCCAGGTTCTGTCTGTTAACTAACCCATCTCTCCACTCCCTCCAGGTTCTGTCTGTTAACTAACCCATCTCTCCACTCCCTCCAGGTTCTGTCTGTTAACTAACCCATCTCCTCTCTCTCCAGCTACCCCCTCCCCGTTAGAGAAGACCAGGTATGACGCATCTCTAGGCCTCCTGACCCAGAAGTTTGTCCAGCTGCTGGCCCAGTCCAGTGACGGGGTGGTGGACCTGAACCTGGCCGCGGAGTCCCTCAAGGTGCCGAAGAGACGTCTCTATGACATCACCAACGTCCTGGAGGGGGTGCATCTCATCAAGAAGAAGTCCAAGAACAACATCCAATGGATGTGAGTGGGGGGTGGGGGGGGGTCTCCCTGTCTATGACCTTTATACACAGCTGTACAGAGCCAAGCCAAGTTGTGTTGCACTGCCTGGTTAGAAATTCTCCATAGTTGGTGGAACTGTGCCGTAACACGGCACGATATCCCGGCCATTAAGACGGGGGTCGGCACGACGATGCCGAAAAGTATATAAACTCAGCAAAAAAAGAAACGTCCTCTCTGTCAACTGAGTTTTATTTTCAGCAAACTTAACATGTGTAAATATTTGTATGAACATAACAAGATTCAACAACTGAGACATAAACTGAACAAGTTCCACAGACATGTGACTAACAGAAATGTTATAATGTGTCCCTGAACAAAGGGGGGTCAAAATCAAAAGTAACAGTCGGTGTCTGGTGTGGCCACCAGCTGCATTAAGTACTGCAGTGCATCTCCTCCTCATGGACTGCACCAGATTTGACAGTTCTTGCTGTGAGATGTTACCCCACTCTTCCAGCAAGGTACCTGCAAGCTCCCAGACATTTCTGGGGTGGAATTGCCCTAGCCCTCACCCCCGATCCAACAGGTCCCAGACAGGCTCAATGGGATTGAGATCCGGGCTCTTCGCTGGCCATGGCAGAGCACTGACATTCCTGTCTTGCAGGAAATCACGCACAGAACGAGCAGTATGGCTGGTGGCATTGTCATGTGTCATGTCTGGATGAGCCTGCAGGAAGGTTACCACATGAGGTAGGAGGATGTCTTCCCTGTAACGCACAGCGTTGAGATTGCCTGCAATGACAACAAGCTCAGTCCGATGATGCTGTGACACACCGCCCCAGATCATGATGGACCCTCCACCTCCAAATTGATCCCGCTCCAGAGTACAAGCCTCGGTGAAACGCTCATTCCTTCGACGATAAACGCGAATCCGACCATCACCCCTGGTGAGACAAAACCGCGACTCGTCAGTGAAGAGCACTTTTTGCCAGTCCTGTCTGGTCCAGCGACGGTGGGGTTGTGTCCATAGGTGACGTTGTTGCCGGTGATGTCTGGTGAGGACCTGCCTTACAACAGGCCTACAAGCCCTCAGTCCAGCCTCTCTCAGCCTATTGCAGACAGTCTGAGCACTGATGGTGGGATTGTGTGTTCCTGGTGTAACTCTGGCAGTTGTTGTTGCCATCCTGTACCTGTCCCGCAGGTGTAATGTTCGGATGTACCGATCTTGTGCAGGTGTTGTTACACGTGGTCTGCCACTGCGAGGACGATCAGCTGTCTGTCCTGTCTCCCTGTAGCGCTGTCTTAGGCGTCTCACAGTACGGACATTGCAATTTATTGCCCTGGCCACATCTGCAGTCCTCATGCCTCCTTGCAGCATGCCTAAGGCACATTTACGCAGTTGAGCAGAGACTATGGGCATCTTTCTTTTGGTGTTTTTCAGTCAGTAGAAAGGCCTATTTAGTGTCCTAAGTTTTCATAACTGTGACCTTAATTGCCTACCGTCTGTAAGCTGTTAGTGTCTTAACGACCGTTCCACAGATGCATAATCATACATTTATGGTTCATTGAACAAGCACAGGAGACAGTGTTTAAACCCATTACAATGATCTGTGAAGTTATTCGGATTTTTACGAATTATCTTTGAAAGACAGGGTCCTGAAAAAGGGATGTTTCTTTTTTTTGCCGAGTTTACATGTCACAGGGAAACTCAAGAACAATGTGTGTATGAAATGTGTGACTGTTTTTGTGATAAATGCTTTTTTTCCTCTGTGTGTGTTTGTATGTATTAACCAGTGGTGTAAAGTACTTAAGTAAATATACTTTAAAGTACTACTCAAGTCATGTTTTGGGGTATTTATTCTTAACTATTTATATTTTTCACAACTTTTCCTTTTTACCTCACTGCATTCCTAAAGAAAATAATTTATTTTTCACTCCGTACATTTTCCCTGAAACCCAAAAAGTACTCATTACATTTTGAATGCTTAGCATGACACGAAAAAGGGTCCAATTCAAACAAATCCCTTGTCATCCATACTGCCTCTGATCTGAAGGACTCACCAAACACACATGCTTCATTTGTAAATTATGTGTTGGCAGTGTGACCCTGGCTTTCTGTAATTTTAAGAAAAACAAGGAAATAACACCATCGATTTGTACTTTTACTTTTGATACTTAAGTACATTTTAGCAATTACATTTCCTTTTGATACTTATGTAACTATAAAACCAAAAACTTTTAGACTTTTACTCAAGTAGTATTTTACCGGGTAACTTTCACTTTTACTTGAGTCATTTTCTATTAAGGTATCTTTACTTTTACTCAAGTAGGACAATTGGGTACTTTTCCCACCATTGGTATTAACGTGTGTGTGTTAACGTGCCGTTCTCCTGTGTGTGTGTGTGTGTGTGTGTGTAGGGGCTGCAGCCTGTCTCCAGAGGGAGTGGCCAGGGTCCAGACCCGTGTCTCTGTGGGTAAAGAGCTGCTGGAGTTGACCCAGGAGGAGAAGAGACTGGATGAACTCCTACACATCTCTACACGCATCATCCAACAGATGTCTAAAGACACACCCACAAGGAAATAGCCTTCCTTTACAAGCCTGCTGTTTTTGAGGTGTGTGTGTGTGTGTGTGGTGTTGTCCTGTGTGTGTAAATGACTACTCTTTTTCCTTAACCCCTGGGTACGTTTGCATACATATCGTATGAGGATGTGAAGAGGATTCCTAGTCTGAAGGACCAGACGGTCATTGTGGTCAAAGCCCCTGCTGAAACCAGACTTGAGGTGCCAGACCCTGCAGAGGTACACACACACACACACACTGATCATGGTCAATGTTCTCTTTATTCCCTGCAGTTGGCTATTGAATTGCTTAAAAACTGAAATGATTGATTTGTCGATTGTCCAATCAGAGTCTCCAGGTCCACCTGAGCAGTACCCAGGGTCCAATAGATGTCTCCCTATGCTCTGATGACCACGCCCCCTCCACGCTGAACAACGTGGCACTGAATGGAAACGGACATCCTTCTTCATCGTATGTCAATGGAAACTCCTCTTTGTCCGTCCTCAAGGTGTCACAAGGTGAGCCCATAAACTTAGACATCGCATCATTATCTATCTGTCCCATTATGGCGTCTGAGAGAGCACAGGAAGCACCATTGAGGCCATCTCCATTTTGAAGTAGTGCATTTGTTTCTACTACTAGGGTGACCTAGTAGCCTAGCGGTTAAGAGCGTTGGGCCAGTAACCTGAATGTTACTGGTACTAATCCCAGAGACAGCTAGGGAGAAAATCTCTGTGTCCTTGAGCAAGGCACTTAACCCATAGGAAGTCCCAGCCAGTTGACTACTTCAAAATGGTGGAAGTCCTCAATGGTGCTGCCCATGCTAAAACAGGCTTTTGGGCACTAGTCCTCTGTCTCTGTGGTTGGTTATTGGGCAAACTACTCCTTCAAAGCACTCTCTTTGCCCCTCTCTCTCTGCGCCTCTCTCTTCCGTCTTTCTCTCCATTTCACCAGGGGGTAATAACTCCACTGATAACGCCAGTATCAGTTTCTCCAACGCCCTGTCCAGGCTCCCAGCATGCTCAGCAGTGACAGTGACCCCGGTCTCCCTCCTCCACCTCCAGGATGTCGACCAGGAGCCCTTTGTCTCCCTCTCTCCCTCCCTCCTCTTTGAGGAGGACGACTACATGCTCAGCCTGGGGGAAGACGACTTGTTGTCCTACGACCTGGACCAGCTTCCACTTGAAGACCTGCTCTGTAACTGAGTGAAATGGAAACTCAGCGGCCATTTTGGGGATTTTGATTTTTGAGGCATGTTATTGGCCAGATTTATGGCCCAAATGTGATAATTTACAGTATAGTCAACTGTTGTATCCTATAGCCCAGTGGTTTCATCAGCTGTAGCTCAGCAGCCATTTTGGAGCAATGGTTTTTCTTGACATTCTAGACTGCATCGCTCATAGAGGACCTGCTGTGACATTGAATGTGAAAATACATGTTTTGTTTTTTTTGGTATAGATTTCATCGAAGGAAGTAAGACTATGTTGCCATCCGGACAAATGTGTCAGGCCAGCACAAACACAAACTGTCTAGAGGGGAGAATTCTGTGGCTGAACAAACAGACAAACCCCTTCTCAAAGCCTTGTTTTTCTGATTTGACCTGCGCTGACAGGCAAACCAACATTCAATCACTCACTCCCCATAGCAGACCGTTACGTCTTCTTGATGTACTGTTCTCGTCTGTAAACACAGATTGTCCCTAAACAGAGATGGGTTATGGGTATTAACCTCTGGACACAGATTCTTACCCATCTCTTCCGTTGTGTGACTGTTATCTGTCAACTTGTGTTTTAATAATGTGATGTAGTGAAACCTACCCGGCTAGGTCCTGGTTCTCGGGTTCACAAGAAGCGAGCAGACCTGATATCTAGGCCCCAGGATGGTGAGGTCTGCCTGGATGTCGATGGACTCACTGGTATTGTTAGGATAACCAGAGTATGTAGTAAAAGATGGCCCTGGGTTTGCATCCCAAATCGCACCCTATTCCCTATATAGTGCACTACTTTTGATCAGAGCTCTGTTCAGAAGTAGTGCACTATACAGGGAATGGGGTGCCATTTGGGGTCATCATTTTCCTACACACTTGCTGTATTTTTATTTTTATTTATTTTTGGGGAGTGTGTGTGTCATATTGGTTGTTTGTTCCCTACTGCCACCCGTAGCCTCTGCTGATTCCTGTATATTGAAGCAATGTTCCTCCTTACCACCAGTAAAACACACACACACACCACCGTGCACGCAGACAAGCCCCTCATCTTGTTTCAGCCACTGGAGCCATCCTTCCAGCCATTACTTATTGACTAGTGTTATGAACCAACTCCTTCGTGTTCGTTTCTCAGTTTCTTTTTCCTTTAAATACATGTTGCTTCGTTCAAATGTAGAAGTGGATGTTTTATTACTAGATGTTGTGAGTTAAAAATTTACAAAACTCCTTCGTCCAATCATTAAGGATCAATACCCCTAACACATCATTAACCCATTGATGCAAATGTATATCAACTTTTTGATTTTTCCTTTTTGATTGGTATACCAATGTTTAACTTTTTGTATTTTTACCCGATCATACTACTAACCCAGCGGTTCCCGAAACTCTGTCACCGCGACCTCAAGGGCTGCATAGCCGATTCAAATGATCAAAGCTGGATGATTATTTGAGTGAGCTGTGTAGTGCTAGGGCAAAAACCAAAACGTGCACCCCCCCTTGGAGTCCCGACGACCGAGTTTGGGGGAAACCCTTTACTAACCGCTAATGCTGAAATATATTCAGAGTTTGGGGAAACCCTTTACTAACCTCTAATGCTAAAATGTATTCAGAGTTTTTGAGCATCGCTTGTCTTTGAGGAATGAACCTGATTTTAGATGAGCGCTTTATTAAATCGCACCCTTATGCCCTTTTTGTAGCATACGACCTTTGACCTGAACCCTATGGTCTCTGGTCGAGGGTAGTGCACTACGTAAGGAATAGGGTACCATTTGGTGATGGCCTGGCTACCGGTCTGGGTGATGGCCTGGGTACCGGTTTGGGTGATGGCCTGGCTACCGGTTTGGGTGATGGCCTGGCTACCGGTTTGGGTGATGGCCTGGCTACCGGCCTGGGTGATGGCCTGGCTACCGGCCTGGGTGATGGCCTGGCTACCGGCCTGGGTGATGGCCTGGCTACCGGCCTGGGTGATGGCCTGGCTACCGGCCTGGGTGATGGCCTGGCTACCGGTCTGGGTGATGGCCTGGCTACCGGTCTGGGTGATGGCCTGGCTACCGGTTTGGGTGATGGCCTGGCTACCGGCCTGGGTGATGGCCTGGCTACCGGTCTGGGTGATGGCCTGGCTACCGGTCTGGGTGATGGCCTGGCTACCGGTCTGGGTGATGGCCTGGCTACCGGTCTGGGTGATGGCCTGGCTACCGGTCTGGGTGATGGCCTGGCTACCGGTCTGGGTGATGGCCTGGCTACCGGTCTGGGTGATGGCCTGGCTACCGGTCTGGGTGATGGCCTGGCTACCGGTCTGGGTGATGGCCTGGCTACCGGTCTGGGTGATGGCCTGGCTACCGGTCTGGGTGATGGCCTGGCTACCGGTCTGGGTGATGGCCTGGCTACCGGTCTGGGTGATGGCTTGGCTACCGGTCTGGGTGATGGCTTGGCTACCGGTCTGGGTGATGGCCTGGCTACCGGTCTGGGTGATGGCCTGGCTACCGGTCTGGGTGATGGCCTGGCTACCGGTCTGGGTGATGGCCTGGCTACCGGTCTGGGTGATGGCCTGGCTACCGGTCTGGGTGATGGCCTGGCTACCGGTCTGGGTGATGGCTTGGCTACCGGTCTGGGTGATGGCTTGGCTACCGGTCTGGGTGATGGCTTGGCTACCGGTCTGGGTGATGGCTTGGCTACCGGTCTGGGTGATGGCCTGGCTACCGGTTTGGGTGATGGCCTGGCTACCGGCCTGGGTACCGGTTTGGGTGATGGCCTGGGTGATGGCCTGGCTACCGGTTTGGGTGATGGCCTGGCTACCGGCCTGGGTGTGCATTGTTTGGCATGGCAATGAGTGACATGAGCGCATGAACAGATCTGGGACCAGGTTAGTCTATTGATATTTATAGCACAACGCGTTGCTGTTGAGTCCACAGTCGTCTGAACTAGCCTCAGTCTGAAGTTGTCCCTTATGAATGTCATGTCTGGGTACTTGAGTTGTGTACTACCTGATTTACCAACCTACATGCTATTAAACTAGTCTGGTGCCAGATCTGTTTGTGTCGTAACAAACATTTTGACTTTTACCGTTATTTAACTAGACAAGTCAGTTAAGAACAAATTATTTTTTACAATGACTGCATACCCTCCGCTAACCTAGACGACGCTGAGACAATTGTGCACCGCCCTGTGGGACTCCCGATCACGGCCGGTTGTGATACAGCCCGGGATTCGAACGGGGCTCTGTAGTGATGCCTCTAGCACTGAGATGTAGTGCCTTACACCGCTGTGCCACTCGGGAGCTTATAGCACAAACAGATCTGGGACCAGGCTACAATTAACCAGCGATGAGCTAGTAAAGGTAGGAAATGTAGCCATTGATTTGACCCTCAAATACTGTACTGCTATAACTATTCCTATACTATCCCCAGGAGTAGGGTGAAGTTGCCTCTAAATGTCGACCTTGGGTCAGTTTTGCATTTCCCCCCACTAATGTTGAAAGAGGGTACCTAGTCAGTTGCACAACTGTGTGCATTCAACCAAAATGTATTCCCCATTTAACCAAACCCAATCAGAGAGGTGCGGGGGGGGGGGGGGGGGGGCTGCCTTAATCGACGTCATTGGTTCCCGGGGAGCAGTTGGTTAACTGCCTTGCTCAAGAGCAGAACGGCAGATTTTTACACCTTTCCAGCTCTGGGATTTGAACCAGCGACCTTTCGTTTGCTGTCCCAACACTTAACTGCAAGGCTACCTGCCACCCATAGTTTGTGTTAGGGATTGGCATTTCACATGTTTTGACTGTTCAAGTACTAGCATGATAATTTGTTTTGTGCACGCAGCCATGCATTCTCCATAGACAAACATTGGCAGTAGAATGGCCTTACTGAAGAGCTCACTGACTTTCAACGTGGCAAAATTATACGATTCCACCTTTCCAATAAGTCAGTTCATCAAATTTCTGCGATGCTAGAGCTGCCCCGGTCAACTGTAAGGGCTGTTATTGTGAAATGGAAACGTCTAGGAGCAACAACGGCTCAGCCGCAAAGTGGTAGGCCACACAAGCTCAGAGAACCGGACTGCGAAGCACATAGTGCTTAAAAATCAAGACTCACAACCAAGTTCCAAACTGCGTCTGGAAGCAACGTCAGCACGAGCTGTTTGTTGGGAGCTTCATCGAGTGTGTTTCCATGGCCGAGCAGCCGTACACAAGCCTAAGATCACCATGTGCAATTCCAAGCGTCGGCTGGAGTGGTGTAAAGCTCGTCGCCATTGGACTCTGGAGCAGTGGAAACGCGTTCTCTGGAATGATGAATCCCAATTCACCATCTGGCAGTCCGACAAACTAATCTGGGTTTGGCAGATGACAGGAGAACGCTACCTGCCCCAATGCATAGTGCCAACTGTAAAGTTTGGTGGAAGATTAATGCTCTGGGGCTGTTCTTCATGGTTCGTACTAGCCCCCTTAGTTCAAATGAATGAAAATCTTAACCTTTGTGGTAACAGTTTGGGGAAGGCCCTTTCCTGTTTCAGCATAATAATGCCCCCGTGCACAAAGCAAAATCCATGCAGAAATGGTTTGTCAAGATCGGTATGGAAGAACATGACTGTCTTACACAGAGCCCTGACCTCAAACCCCATCAAACACCTTTTGGGATGAATTGGAACGCCGACTGCGAGCCAGGCCTAATCGCCCGACTTCACTAATGCACGTGGCTGAATGAAAGCAAGTCCTCACAGCAATGCACATTTGTGGCCTGCTGGAGGTCATTTTGCAGGGCGCTGGCAGTGCACCTCCTTGCACAAAGGCGGAGGTAGCGGTCCTGCTGCTGGGTTGTTGCCCTCCTACGGCCTCCTCCACGTCTCCTGATGTACTGGCCTGTCTCCTGGTAGCGCCTGCACGCTCTGGACACTACGCTGACAGACACAGCAAACCTTTTTGCCACAGTTCGCATTGATGTGCCATCCTGGATGAACTGCACTACCTGAGCCACTTGTGTGGGTTGTAGACTCCGTCTCATGCTACCACTAGAGTGAAAGCACCGCCTGCATTCAAAAGTGACCAAAACATCAGCCAGGAAGCATAGGAACTGAGAAGTGGTCTGTGGTCACCACCTGCAGAATCACTCCTTTTTGGGGGGTGTCTTGCTAATTGCCTATAATTTCCACCTTTTGTCTATTCCATTTGCACAACAGCACGTGAAATGTATTGTCAATCAGTGTTGCTTCCTAAATGGACAGTTTGATTTCACAGAAGTGTGATTGACTTGGAGTTACATTGTGTTATTTAAGTGTTCCCTTTATTTTTTTGAGCAGTGTATTTATATAGCTACCCCAACTTCTTTTTTCTTGTCTTTACGATGGTGCCAGATGAGTAATGATGAGTGTCAAAAGTTGCAGATGCACAAATGTCATACCCCCAATACTTGCTAACCTCCCCTGTTATTGTAATGGTGAGAGGTTAGCATGTCTTGGGGGTATGATATAAAATGCTAACCTCCCCTGTTATTGTAATGGTGTGAGGTTAGCATGTCTTGGGGATATGATATAAAATGCTAACCTCCCCTGTTATTGTAATGGTGTGAGGTTAGCATGTATTGGGGGTATGATGTAAAATGCTAACCTCCCCTGTTATTGTAATGGTGAGATGTTAGCATGTCTTGGGGGTATGATATAAAATGCTAACCTCCCCTGTTATTGTAATGGTGTGAGGTTAGCATGTCTTGGGGGTATGATATAAAATGCTAACCCCCCCTGTTATTGTAATGGTGAGATGTTAGCATGTCTTGGGGGTATGATATAAAATGCTAACCTCCCCTGTTATTGTAATGGTGTGAGGTTAGCATGTCTTGGGGGTATGATATAAAATGCTAACCCCCCCTGTTATTGTAATGGTGAGATGTTAGCATGTCTTAGGGGTATGATATAAAATGCTAACCTCCCCTGTTATTGTAATGGTGTGAGGTTAGCATGTCTTGGGGGTATGATAGAAAATGCTAACCTCCCCTGTTATTGTAATGGTGAGAGGTTAGCATGTCTTGGGGGTATGATATAAAATGCTAACCTCCCCTGTTATTGTAATGGTGTGAGGTTAGCATGTCTTGGGGCTATGATATTTGTTCTTCTCTAACTTTCTCACTCGTTATTATTCACGATTCGTTCAGGATTATCCGTAATCATGGTAGAATCCACATTTTAATGTAGTAGTGTTTAGAAACATTATTCTTATTTACAATAAAAGTGACTCTGCGCCTTAACCTCATAGTCTTTGTTTATCAAATCCAACCTTTTGGTGTATAGAGACAAAAGAAAAACAAACGCTTCACTGTCTCAATAATTACAGCGTCTACTGTGTTTGGTTAACTAGGGTGGTGGGGGGGGGATAGCCTTACTCACCTATAGGGGAAATGGGTTGTGGATTTAGGGGCTGTGTCCCAATTTCTTTCCTTCCTCCCAAACGGTACACTTGTTCACTCCACTCCAATGCTTGTAAAGGGAAGTATGACTGGCAGCGCTGGCCCGAAGACATAAGCAACATTAACGACTGATTAGGGCCCCACGGCCCAGTTTTTGGGAACTCAGTTCGGGGACTCAATTTCCTGTTGAGATTTAGAGTACTAGAATAAACACAATGTGTAATTTCAACATTGTGGTTTTGTATCAGCAGTGTTTCTCTTGTTATGACAGTCACTCAATAAGCCCATGTCAGGTAACATGATTTAGATTAGTAAATTAGTCTAGTCAGCAATCTAAACCTGTACCAATCCTGGTGGAATTACCGCCGGGCACACAGGGCCCCTATTGATTATGTTAGTCACTCTTACTCAGATGGCATATTAACATGGTGTAAGTCGTGTCTACATTTGCTTCAAAACTGCTAAAGTCTAAGGCTGGCCCTGATGACTGGTATAAGAAATATGGTCAAAACTTCCACTAGAGCGTGTCATCACCCATCCAATGTTCCCACTAGAGCGTGTCATCACCCATCCAATGTTCCCTCCCACTAGAGCGTGTCATCACCCATCCAATGTTACCACTAGAGCGTGTCATCACCCATCCAGTGTTCCCTCCCACTAGAGCGTGTCATCACCCATCCAATGTTCCCTCCCACTAGAGCGTGTCATCACCCATCCAATGTTCCCACTAGAGCGTGTCATCACCCATCCAATGTTCCTTCCCACTAGAGCGTGTCATCACCCATCCAATGTTCCCACTAGAGCGTGTCATCACCCATCCAATGTTCCCACTAGAGCGTGTCATCACCCATCCAATGTTCCCTCCCACTAGAGCGTGTCATCACCCATCCAATGTTCCCACTAGAGCGTGTCATCACCCATCCAATGTTCCCTCCCACTAGAGCGTGTCATCACCCATCCAATGTTCCCACTAGAGCGTGTCATCACCCATCCAATGTTCCCACTAGAGCGTGTCATCACCCATCCAATGTTCCCTCCCACTAGAGCGTGTCATCACCCATCCAATGTTCCCACTAGAGCGTGTCATCACCCATCCAATATTACCACTAGAGCGTGTCTTCACCCATCCAATGTTCCCTCCCACTAGAGCGTGTCATCACCCATCCAATGTTCCCTCCCACTAGAGCGTGTCATCACCCATCCAATGTTCCCACTAGAGCGTGTCATCACCCATCCAATATTACCACTAGAGCGTGTCATCACCCATCCAATGTTCCCACTAGAGCGTGTCATCACCCATCCAATGTTACCACTAGAGCGTGTCATCCAATGTTACCACTAGAGCGTGTCATCACCCATCCAATGTTCCCTCCCACTAGAGCGTGTCTTCACCCATCCAATGTTCCCTCCCACTAGAGCGTGTCATCACCCATCCAATGTTACCACTAGAGCGTGTCATCACCCATCCAATGTTCCCACTAGAGCGTGTCATCACCCATCCAATGTTACCACTAGAGCGTGTCATCACCCATCCAATGTTACCACTAGAGCGTGTCATCACCCATCCAATGTTCCCTCCCACTAGAGCTTGTCTTCACCCATCCAATGTTCCCACTAGAGCGTGTCTTCACCCATCCAATGTTCCCTCCCACTAGAGCGTGTCATCACCCATCCAATGTTCCCTCCCACTAGAGCGTGTCTTCACCCATCCAATGTTCCCTCCCACTAGAGCTTGTCTTCACCCATCCAATGTTCCCACTAGAGCGTGTCATCACCCATCCAATGTTCCCACTAGAGCGTGTCATCACCCATCCAATGTTACCACTAGAGCGTGTCATCACCCATCCAATGTTCCCACTAGAGCGTGTCATCACCCATCCAATGTTCCCACTAGAGCGTGTCATCACCCATCCAATGTTCCCTCCCACTAGAGCGTGTCATCACCCATCCAATGTTCCCACTAGAGCGTGTCATCACCCATCCAATATTACCACTAGAGCGTGTCTTCACCCATCCAATGTTCCCTCCCACTAGAGCGTGTCATCACCCATCCAATGTTCCCTCCCACTAGAGCGTGTCATCACCCATCCAATGTTACCACTAGAGCGTGTCATCACCCATCCAATGTTACCACTAGAGCGTGTCATCACCCATCCAATGTTCCCTCCCACTAGAGCGTGTCTTCACCCATCCAATGTTCCCTCCCACTAGAGCGTGTCATCACCCATCCAATGTTCCCTCCCACTAGAGCGTGTCATCACCCATCCAATGTTACCACTAGAGCGTGTCATCACCCATCCAATGTTACCACTAGAGCGTGTCATCACCCATCCAATGTTCCCACTAGAGCGTGTCATCACCCATCCAATGTTACCACTAGAGCGTGTCATCACCCATCCAATGTTACCACTAGAGCGTGTCATCACCCATCCAATGTTCCCTCCCACTAGAGCTTGTCTTCACCCATCCAATGTTCCCACTAGAGCGTGTCTTCACCCATCCAATGTTCCCTCCCACTAGAGCGTGTCATCACCCATCCAATGTTCCCTCCCACTAGAGCGTGTCTTCACCCATCCAATGTTCCCTCCCACTAGAGCTTGTCTTCACCCATCCAATGTTCCCACTAGAGCGTGTCATCACCCATCCAATGTTCCCACTAGAGCGTGTCATCACCCATCCAATGTTCCCTCCCACTAGAGCGTGTCATCACCCATCCAATGTTCCCTCCCACTAGAGCGTGTCATCACCCATCCAATGTTACCACAAGAGCGTGTCATCACCCATCCAATGTTACCACTAGAGCGTGTCATCACCCATCCAATGTTCCCTCCCACTAGAGCGTGTCATCACCCATCCAATGTTACCACTAGAGCGTGTCATCACCCATCCAATGTTCCCTCCCACTAGAGCGTGTCATCACCCATCCCATGTTACCACTAGAGCGTGTCATCACCCATCCAATGTTCCCTCCCACTAGAGCGTGTCATCACCCATCCAATGTTACCACTAGAGCGTGTCATCACCCATCCAATGTTCCCACTAGAGCGTGTCATCACCCATCCAATGTTCCCACTAGAGCGTGTCATCACCCATCCAATGTTCCCTCCCACTAGAGCGTGTCATCACCCATCCAATGTTCCCTCCCACTAGAGCGTGTCATCACCCATCCCATGTTACCACTAGAGCGTGTCATCACCCATCCAATGCTTTTAAATTTGTAGGAAGTAGTGAACGAGTGCGCACTTCAGGAGATAGACAATATTATTAGGCCACACCCATGCTGTAACTGGATGTGTAGAAGTGCTGTGGGATATACAGCAAAAAATGAATGAGGTTGGAGTTTAGGGCAGGAGGGGGACATTGAAACAGAGTTGGGGTATGATGACTTTAGGGCAGGAGGGGGACATTGAAACAGAGTTGGGGTATGATGACTTTAGGGCAGGAGGGGGACAGAGTTGGGGTATGATGACTTTAGGGCAGGAGGGGGACAGAGTTGGGGTATGATGACTTTAGGGCAGGAGGGGGACAGAGTTGGGGTATGATGACTTTAGGGCAGGAGGGGGACAGGGGAACAGAGTTGAGATACAAGGCCCTCTTTGTACAGCTCTGGTCGAGGCATCTGGTGGTGATCAAAATGGTTGCCGCTGGAGAATACTGTCAAACTCCTACAGTATGCAGTCAGAAGAACACACTGCTTTACAGGAGAGGACCGTTAGCCTCCAGTAGGTTGGGTGTTTTAGCATAGGGTTGCGCCCTGTTGTTATGGAGAGGTCTTTTTATAATTGATATTTTTTATTTAACCTTTATTTAACTAGGGAAGTCAGTTAAGAACACATTCTTATTTACAATGACAGCCTAGGAAAAGTGGGTTAACTGCCTTGTTCAGTGGCAGAACGACTTATTCTACTACACTACTTGTGTACTACTTGTAGTGTCATGCCCAGAGTTATCCCTGTCCATGAAGGGCCCAGAGTTATCCCTGTCCATGAAGGGCCCAGTGGTATCCCTGTCCATGAAGGGCCCAGTGGTATCCCTGTCCATGAAGGGCCCAGAGTTATCCCTGTCCATGAAGGGCCCAGAGTTATCCCTGTCCATGAAGGGCCCAGAGTTATCCCTGTCCATGAAGGGCCCAGAGTTATCCCTGTCCATGAAGGGCCCAGAGTTATCCCTGTCCATGAAGGGCCCAGAGTTTTCCCTGTCCAAGAAGGACGCAGAGTGTTTCCTGGTCAGATCAGGTGGTCAGGTTAGACTCCTGGCAGTAGACAGACAGACAGTCTGATCGAGTCACCCTATGATGTCATATTAATGTAGACACTAGGGGGCAGTCCCGCTCTCCCAGAAGGTGGTGGAGAGAAGAAGAATCCCATCAGAAGCCATTCCTAAGCAACCAACAGGGTGTCCTCTCCTTTTTTGCCCTTGACTTGATTTGGCAGCCAACCTGAGCTGCATGATGTCATGGTTTTACAGTCTGTTCAATGCAATACAGCAGCAATGTCATGTGGAGCAACAGGAGTACTATGGCCTTTCCATGGTTTTGTACAATCAGTCAAGATCATCAGACAAAGGTCTGGGTTCATGTCAAGGATATATATAAGCACTAGATTGTGATTATACGCTGAGTGTACAAAACATTAGGAACACCTGCTCTTTCCATGACATAAACTGACCAGGTGAAATCATGTGAAAGCTACGATCCCTTATTGATGTCACTTGTTAAATCCACTTAAATCAGTGTAGATGAAGGGGAGGAGACACGTTAAAGAAGTATTTTTAAGCCTTGAGACAATTGAGACATGGATTGTGTATGTGGGCCATTCAGAGAGTGAATGAGCAAGACAAAATATTTAAGTTCCTTTGAACAGGGTGTGGTAGTAGGTGCCAGGCGCACCGGTTTGAGTGTATCAAGAACTGCAACGCTACTGGGTTTTTCACACTCAACAGTTTTTCATGTGTATCAAGAAGGTTCCAACACCCAAAGGACATCCAGCCATCTTGACACAACTGTGGGAAGCATTGTAATCAACATGGGCCAGCATCCCTGTGGAACGCTTTCCACACCTTGTAGAGTCCCATGACCCGATTAAATGAGTTTTTTCTGAGGGAAAAAAAGGAGGTGCAAATCAATATTAGGAAGGTGTTCTTAATGTTTTGTACACTCAGTGTATATGTGTGTATGGATCACTTGTAGAAGTTGAGAAACTATTCCATGGGTGGAAACAGACTTTCACGATCTATGAATGGATTCAGAATGTTTCTAGGGATCTTTTATTTGTTTATGAATCATTTGCTCTCTCAAAGTGTGTATTATCACCTGACCTCTCTCTTAGTGCTTATTACACACTCTCTCTCTCTCCATCCTTCTATCCATCCCTGTCTCCCCCTCCGTCCCTCCTGCTCTCTCCCTCCCTGTCTCTCCCTCTGACCCTCCTGCTCTCCCTCCCTCTCTCTCCCTCCTGCTCTCCCTCCCTCTCTCCTTCTGAACCTCCTGCTCTCCCTCCCTCTCTCCCTCTGACCCTCCTGCTCTCTACCTCTCTCTCCCTCCTGCTCTCTCTCCCTCTCTCCTTCTGTCCCTCCTGCTCTCCTTCTGACCCTCCTGCTCTCTCCCTCCCTGTCTCTCCCTCTCTCTCCCTCCTGCTTTCCCTCCCTCTCTCTCCCTCCTGCTCTCCCTCCCTCTCTCCTTCTGACCCTCCTGCTCTCTCTCTCCCTCCCTCTGGCCCTCCTGCTCTCTCTCCTTCTCTCTCTCCCTCTCTCTCCGTCCGGCCCTCCTGCTCTCTTTGTCTGTGATAGCTGCCTGAAGCATCCAGCAGTCTCCAAATCGATGATGTAATCCAGCAAGTATATACTGCAGTACCTCCGTGTGGCCATAGATGGCAGTGTTGTCCTTCTCAATCCCTTTCAGACTAACCCTAACCCAGTTCCCTATTTTTCCTGGCTCACAGACAAATGCTAAATTCATGGGAAATCAGTGGAGCCCTGTTGTTACTGATTTACATGTTGTTACTGATTTACGTGTTGTTGTTATTGATTACGTGTTGTTATTGATTTACATGTTATTGATTTACATGTTGATTTTGTTATTGATTTACATGTTGTTATTGATTTAGTTGTTATTGATTTAGTTTTTGTTTATTGATTTACATTATGTTTTTGTTATTGATTTACATGTTGTTATTGATTAAGTTGTTGTTGTTTTTATTGATTTACATGTTGATTTTGTTGTTATTGATTTACATGTTGTTATTTATTAAGTTGTTGTTGTTATTGATTTAGTTGCTGTTTATTGATTTACATTATGTTTTTGTTGTTATTGATTTACTTGTTGTTATTGATTAAGTTGTTGTTATTGATTTAGTTGTTGTTTATTGATTTACATTATGTTTTTGTTGTTATTGATTTACTTGTTGTTATTGATTAAGTTGTTGTTATTGATTTAGTTGTTGTTTATTGATTTACATTATGTTTGTTGTTATTGATTTACATGTTGTTTTTGTTCTTTTTTCAAAGCAGGCTTATTTACATATGAAAAACACGAGTAAATATTGAATACAGCAGCTCTTACCTCAGGATGTGAATAATCAATTAATCAATCAATGTCATTTTTACACAGGAGGGTATCCATCAATATCTTATCTTCTGCTCTTAATTTCCAAGATATATGATTTAATCGTAATCTCAAACAGATTCTTTATTCGGCTGCAGTGTGTTTCTGTTGGATGAGATCGGGTACTGTATGCGGTCGGTCGTTAGCATATCTAGTGTCTGATGGATCGCGCTCCTCCTGTCTCGCTGTGTGTGTTTCTGGGTGTGTTTGTGTTCGTTATTTCATTCACAAAAGAAAAAACCCCGAAAGAGTATTGTCATTGGCTGAGATGGAGCTACGCTGCATGACGCCGGGCTCTCCACAGTCTATTGGAGGAGAGTAATAGTTGTCTCTCTCTCTCTCTCTCTCTCTCTCTCGGTCTCTCTGTCTCTGTCTCTCGCTGTCTCTGTCTCTCTCTTTTTGACTGCGGTAGTAAAACTCTGCAGAGAACAGTGTGAAGTTTAGAGTACAGCGAACAGCAAACTCAATTGTGTAGAGATTTCTGGGGCACCAGATACTTCTGAGTATTTTAAAGGGAGAAAGTGGCAAGAACTTAATCATTCATTCACTCGTGCATCCATTCACTCATTCATTATTCTTCAATGTCTTTTGACCTCTGTAATAACCAGAGGAAGGAGATCAATACATACTGTAGATCAATTCATAGATTTGACAACATTTTGTTGTGTTACTGTCTGAATTTCAAATTGGATTAATTTGAGATTCTGTCTCACTGGCCTACACACAATACCCCATAATGTCAAAGTGGAATTGTGTTTTTAGAAAATGTAACAAAAATAAATGTAAAGCTGAAAATGAAATGTCTTGAGTCAATAAGTATTCAACCCCTTTTGTTAGGGCAGGACTAAATACATCTCTGTACCTCACACATAAAATAATCACAGATTAAAACACAAAGACCAGGGATTGTTTTCAAATGACTCGCAAAGAAGGGCACCTATTGGTAGATTGGTAACAATAAAAAAAAAGCAGATATTGAATATCCCTTTGAGCATAGTGAAGTTATTAATTACACTTTGGATGGTGTATCAATACTCCCAGTCACTACAACGATACAGGAGTCCTTCCTAACTCAGTTGCCGGAGAGGAAGGAAACCACTAAGGGATTTCACCATGAAGCCAGTGGTAATTTAAAAACAGCTAGTTTAAATGGCTGTGATAGGATAAAACGGAGGATGGGTCAACAACATAGTAGATACTCCACAATACTAACCTAAATGACAGAGTGAAAAGCAGGAAGCCTGTACAGAATATAAATATTCCAAAACATTCATCCTGTTTGCAACAAGGCAATAAAGTAAAACTGTTAAAAATGTGGCGAATTAAATGAACTTTATGTTCTGAATACAAAGCGTTATGTTTGGGACAAATCCAACACATCACTGAGTACCGCTCTTCATAAGTTCAACCATGGTCGTGGCTGCACCCTGTTTCTGTATTTCATTTTCAATAAATTAGCAAACATTTCTAAAAACATGTTTTCACTTTATCTTTATGGATATTGTGTGTAGATGGGTAAGAAATAAGTGATTTAGTCCATGTTGAATTCAGGCTGTAACACTGCAAAATGTGCAATAAGTCAAGGGTTTGGAATACTTTCTGAAGGCAATGTATACAGACTAAGCATTAAGGGAAGTGATTTCTCCCTGTCGGCCTACAGTGACCTCACATAACATCTCATTATGTATTAGACGTACATGACACACTCATACCACTGTGTTCTGTCTCTCTCTCTCTCTCTTTCACTGTCTATCTCTCTCGCTGTCTCCTTCTCTCTCTCTGTCTCTGTCTCGCTGTCTCGCGGTCTCTCTCGCTGTCTCTCTCTCTTGCTGTCTCTCAGTCTCTCTGTCTCTCTCTTGCTGTCTCTCAGTCTGTCTCTCTCTCGCTCTGTCTCTCTCTTTCACTGTCTATCTCTCTCGCTGTCTCTCTCTCTCTCTCTGTCTCGCTGTCTCGCGGTCTCTCTCGCTGTCTCTCTCTCTTGCTGTCTCTCAGTCTCTCTGTCTCTCTCTCGCTCTGTCTCTCTCTTTCACTGTCTATCTCTCTCGCTGTCTCTCTCTCGCTCTGTCTCTCTCTCTCATTGTCTCTCTCTCTCGCTGTCTCTCTCTCTTGCTGTCTCTCAGTCTCTCTGTCTCTCTCTTGCTGTCTCTCAGTCTGTCTCTCTCTCGCTCTGTCTCTCTCTTTCACTGTCTATCTCTCTCGCTGTCTCTCTCTCGCTCTGTCTCTCGCTCTCTCTCGCTGTCTCTCTCTCTCTCGCTGTGTCTCTCTCTCTCGCTGTCTCTCTCTCTCTCTCACTCACACACACACACACACTTTCTCTCACACACTTTCTCTCTGTCTCTCTCTCTATTCATCCACCTCCTCTTTCTCTATTTTTTGGGTTTCATTTCCACCTCTTACTCCTTATTTTTCCCCTATTTAAACTGACCACACTTTATGTAACAGTCTGGTTTCCAGTGTTGACAGCTCTGCGCCCGCCTCTGAACTCTGTCCCACCTGAAACCACATGTTCCATTACTTTCAGTTCCTCCTAGAAACAGCACAGCAAATATTTACCAAGTAAAAACTAGGCCACAGTCCTACCCATAAGCCTAAACCCTTTACCCAATAAACACAGGACAGGCATGCTCATTTGCATACAATTTGCATAAAGTCCCTTGTGCCTTTTTGGAATGTCAAGAGGCCAAATTAACCCGTTTTTGCATATCTGATTTGCATATGAGTGATTTAACGAGGGATACTTAGCCGAATGACCCTTACGAACTGGTTTACTGTGCCACAGAGAAGGCAGATAGCGTGAGAGGTTAATTTCATTAAGGAAACATCAGTTTAACTAAGGAGGGAGATCTCAGACGGGATTATTAAAAGGGTGACGCAAGCTGTTCGCAATCAAGATGCTTTTGTGTGTGTGCAGGTGTGTGTGTGTGTGTTTGCATATGTTTGTGTGTGTTTTTGCATGTGTGTGTGTGTGTTTGTCCGTGTGTATGTCCACGCATTTGTCTGTGAACGTTCTGGCTTAGCATAAGGATTTAGCATAAAGATGAAAAGATTAGGCAAAGATGTGTAGCCTTTTGAGATTGCTGGAAGCATCAATCTCGCCTTGGCAAGACATTGTATTTGTTCTCAAACAGGAATAAGATTCCCTCTGGCCTCCAAGGAGGATCTCAACAGTTCTAACTCGTAAGATGTCTCAGTCGTCCATAGCTGGGCCCAGACCACAGACCCTGTCTCCTTTCAAAACGCGGTGCGTCAATGTAAGTAACATAATAAAACAATCTCCATCAAAAGCTGTCAGTTTAAACTAGAGATATCTGGGGGGTTTGCATTGGATGTGTCTCAATCCACCGCATCTGCCTAACTTCTTATGGCTGGGGGCAGTATTGAGTAGCTTGGATGAATAAGGTGCCCAGAGTCAACTGCCTGCTACTCAGTCCCAGTTGCTAATATATGCATATTATTAGTATATTTGGATATAAAACACTCTGAAGTTTCTAAAACTGTTTGAATGATGTCTGTGAGTATAACAGAACATATGGCAGGCAAAACCGTGAGAAAAAATTCAACCAGGAAGTGGGAAATCTGAGGTTAGTAGTTTTTCAACTCATGCCCTATTGAAGATACAGTGGGATATTGGTCATGTTATACTTCCTAAGGCTTCCACTAGACGTCAACAGTCTTTAGAGCCTTGTCTGATGCTTCTACTGTGAAGTGGGGCCGAATGAGAGGGGATTGAGTCAGAGCCAGAGAGCCACGAGCTGAACATGCGCGTTTACGTGAGAGCGAGCTCTGTTCCATCGCATTTCTGAAGACAAAAGGAATTCTCCGGTCGGAACATTATTGAAGAATTATGTTAAAAACATCCTAAAGATTGATTCTATACTTCGTTTGACATGTTTCTACGGACTGTAATATAACTTTTCGTCTGAACTTTTGTCTGGACCTGCCCGCGCGTCGTGAGTTTAGATTGTGTACTGAACGCGCAAACAAAACTGAGTTATTTGGACATAAATGATGGACATTATCGAACAAAACAAACATTTATTGTGGAACTGGGATTCCTGGGATTGCATTCTGATGACGATTATCAAAGGTAAGTGAAGATTTATAATGTTATTTCTGACTTCTGTTGACTGCACAACATGGCGGATATCTTTTTGTCTTGTTTGGGCACTGAGCGCCGTACTCAGATTATTGCATGGTGTGCTTTTTAAAATCTGACACAGCGGTTGCATTAAGGAGAAGTGTATCTAAAGTTCCATGAATAACACTTGTATTTTCATCAACATTTATGATGAGTATTTCTGTAAATTGATGTGGCTCTCTGCAAAATCACTGGATGTTTTTGGAACTACTGAACATAACGCGCCAATGTATACTGAGATTTTTTTATATAAATATAAACTTTATCGAACAAAACATACATGTATTGTGTAACATGAAGTCCTATGAGTGTCATCTGATGAAGATCATCAAAGGTTAGTGATTAATTTTATCTATTTCTGATTTTTGTGACTCCTCTCTTTGGCTGTAAAAAATGGCTGTGTTTTTCTGTGACTTGGCTCTGACCTAACATAATCGTTTGTGGTGCTTTCGCCGAAAAGCCTTTTTGAAATCGGACACTGTGGTGGGATTAACCTGTTTGGGCTGCAGGGGCAGTATTGAGTAGCCAGATAAAAGGTGCCCATTTCAAACGGCCTCCTACTCAATTCTTGCTTGTACAATATGCATATTATTATTACTATTGGATAGAAAACACTCTCTAGTTTCTAAAACCGTTTGAATTATATCTGTGAGTCAAACAGAACTCATTTGGCACAAACTTCCTGACCAGGAAGTGGAAAGTCTGAAATCGAGGCTCTGTTCTACTTCCTGCCTATAAATGGGCATGATACGTATTAGTATTATGTATTAGTATACATGCACTTCATAGACCTTCCCCTGGATGTCAAGAGGTGGTGAGAGAAGAAATTTAGTGTTTATCTTGGTCTGAAGTGGAATACAAGCTCTTTGTATGACGTCTCCCCCATTTCTTGTTTTCTGGAGAGCGCGAAGAGGGACCTGGATTTGCCTTCTGTTTAGCTGCCGTTATAGGCGACTAATATCTCCGGCTTTGATTTTATTTGATACATGTGACCATATCATCGTAAAGTATGTTTTTTCAATATAGTTTCATCAGATTATTGAATTTTTTTCGGGAGTTTTGCCGTGTTCCGTTCTCTTCCGTTTGTTGACATGGAGAGATTCGCGCCACTTGGCTAGTGTGCTTGCTAAATCGAGAGGAAAAATGGACGTTCTAAATCCAAACAACGATTGTTCCCGACAAAGGACCCCTTGTCCAACATTCTGATGGAAGATCAGCAAAAGTAAGAAACATTTTATGATGCTATTTCATATATCTGTCGAACATGTGAACTAGTTGTCGGCGCCCAACTTTGGGGTACTCTAGCTATACCGAAGCTGGATGTCGTAATGAAGTTATTTTTTAGAATTCTAACACTGCGATTTCATTAACCTCTACTTCCTCACAAACCCGGGTCCGGGAGCACCCCCATCAGTAAAAAAAGCTGACTAGCATAGGCTAGCATAGCGTCACAAGTAAATAGTAGCATCTAAATATCATTAAATCACAAGTCCAAGACACCAGATGAAAGATACACATCTTGTGAATCCAGCCATCATTTCTGATTTTTAAAATGTTTTACAGGGAAGACAAAATATGTAAATCTATTAGCTAACCACGTTAGCAAAAGACACCACTTCTTTTACTCCACCCTTTTCTTACTGCATCAGTAGCTATCACAAATTCGACCAAATAAAGATATAAATAGCCACTAACCAAGAAACACTTTCATCAGATGACAGTCTGATAACATATGCTATACAATAAATATGTTTTGTTAGAAAAATGTGCATATTTCAGGTATAAATCATAGTTTATCATTGCAGCCACCATCACAACTCTCACCAAAGCAACTAGAATAACTACAGAGACCATCGTGTATTAGCTAATTACTCATCATAAAACATTTCTTAAAAATACACAGCGTACAGCAAATGAAAGACAGATCTTGTGAATCTAGCCAATATTTCAGATTTTCTAAGTGTTTTACAGCGAAAACACAATATAGCGTTATATTAGCTTACCACAATAGTAAACATCACAACAGCATTGATTCAAGTCAAAAATAGCGATAACGTATAAACCAACAAAATATATTACTTTTTTCACTAACCTTCTCAAAATTCTTCAGATGACAGTCCTATAACATCATATTACACAATGCATATAGAGTTTGTTCGAAAATGTGCATATTTAGCGCCACAAATCGTGGTTATACAATGAGAAAAGTAGCAAAGCTGCCCAGAAAATGTCAGGAGAAATCTTTGAAGAGGCACCTATTCTAATCAGTAACTATTCCAAAACTTGACAAAAAAATACAGGTTGGACAGCAATTGAAAGACAAATGAGTTCTTAATGCAATCGCTGGGATACATTTTTTAAATTAACGTTACTTCAAAATACAGCGTGCGATAAAGCGAGGCTGCACTGCAATTAATGGCGGCTTATGCATTTGACATTTTTCAACAGAACAACAAATTATCAGCATAAATAGTTCTTACTTTTTAATGAACTCTCATCAGAATCTTGGGAAAGGTGTCCTTTGTCCAAAAGAATCGTTCCTATGTTGTATAACGTCCTCTTCAACGTTGTAATTAGCAGTAAACATTAGCATGAGAGAGAGAGATACCCAAGCCCCTAGAACGCCAGGAAATGAAATACCCGAAAATCACAATATACTGACATAAACTGATATAATTCGGTTTAAAATAACAAGATTATGATCAAGATTAAAGCCTATATCGAATAAAAACACAGCCGGAAATGTCTAAGATCTATAACCGATGGTTCTAGTACAATGTGCCAAGGTCCTCAGTGCGTCAGAGCAAAGAGGGAAAAGAACATACACGTCTTTGCCAAGTGATTTATAACCTTTGAGATCTACGTAGAGACTCCATTTCAAGTCTCCCTATTCGCTAACATCCAGGGGAAGGCGTATGCAGTGCATCTCAACCAATAGAAGACAGGCAGATTTATACACAGGTCTCAGAGCAGCTTGGAAAATTTGGCATTCTCACATACACATAGGAAAATTGCTCTAAGTCCAGTTCTGTTTCACTCACAGATATAATTCAAACGGTTTTAGAAACTAGAGAGTGTTTTCTATCCAATAGTAATAATAATATATATATTGTACAAGCAAGAATTGAGTACGAGGTAGTTTAATTTGGGAACGTCATTATTACAAAGTGCTAACAACTCCCCCTATTGACAAGAAGTTTAAGAACTAATGGATCTATCATTTCCTATACAACATGTATTTTTTAGTTATGTTTATGAATAGCTATTTGGTCAGAATATGTGTGTCAGAAAAAGTGTCAGAAAAATATCCTGACGTTGTGGAAAAAGTAGCTACGATAGCAACATGTATAACCACTGATTTCAGCTCTAAATATGCACATTTTCGAACAAAACATAAGTGTATGTATAACCTGATGTTATAGGACTGTCATCTGATGAAGAATATCAAGGTTAGTCAAAAATTATCTATCTTTTACTGGTTTGTTACAATCGCTAACTTTTACTGCTGGGAAATGGCTTGTCTTTCTGGCTATTGTGGTAAGCTAATATAACGCTATATTGTGTTTTCGCTGTAAAACACTTAATAAATCAGAAATATTGGCCTGAATCACAAGATGCCTGTCTTTCATTTGCTGTACACTATGTATTTTTCAGAAATGTTTTATAATGAGTAATTAGGTATTTGACGTTGGTGTCTGTAATTATTATGGCTGCTTTCGGTGCAATTTCTGATTGTAGCTGCAATGTAAACTATGATTTATACCTGAAATATGCACATTTTTCGAACAAAACATAGATTTATTGTATAACATGTTATAAGACTGTCAACTGATGAAGTTGTTTGTTGGTTAGTTCGGGTGGTTCTTGGTTAGTTAGGTTGGCTTTGTGCATGCTACCTGTGCTGTGAAAAATGTCTGTCCTTTTTTGTATTTGGTGGTGAGCTAACATAAATATACGTGCTGTTTTCGCTGTAAAACGTTTTAAAAATCGGACATGTTGGCTGGATTCACAAGATGTGTACCTTTCATTTGCTGTATTGGACTTGTTAATGTGTGAAAGTTAAATATTAAAAAAAAATATCTTTTGAATTTCGCGCCCTGCACTTGAGCTGGCTGTTGTCATATTGTGGGCGGCGCCGGGCTGCAGCCATAAGAAGTTAACAACAAGTGTATCTTTAAAATAGTGTGAAATACTTGTACGCTTGAGGAATTTTAACTATGAGATTTCTGTTGTTTGAATTTGGCGCCCTGCACTTCCACTGGCTGTTGTCATATCGATCCCGTTAGCGGGATCGCAGCCATAAGAAGTATTACGTCGCACTTCCTCGCCTGCGATGGAAGGTGTCAGAGCTAGAGCAGTGTTTATCAGACCATGAGACATCCAGAATATCGTTCTTCTCACGTCTGTAGTGTCCGATCAGTTTGACCTACAAACTTGTTATGACCATGGAAAGGGGAGACTGTGTGTCAGTGGACTCATATGAAGTCGGTACTGTTGATGGGCTGTTATGTAGCGTCTGAAACGTTTGGGTTGTTATGTAGCTTTCGAAACGTTTGGGCTGTTATGTAGCGTCCGTAACGTTTGGGCTGTTATGTAGCGCCCGAAACGTTTGGGCTGTTATGTAGCGTCTGAAACGTTTGGGCTGTTATGTAGCGTCTGAAACGTTTGGGCTGTTATGTAGCGTCCGAAACGTTTGGGCTGTTATGTAGCATCTGAAACGTTTGGGCTGTTATGTAGCATCTGAAACGTTTGGGCTGTTATGTAGCGTCTGAAACGTTTGGGCTGTTATGTAGCGTCGGAAACGTTTGGGCTGTTATGTAGCGTCTGAAACGTTTGGGCTGCTATGTAGCGTCCGGAACGTTTGGACTGTTATGTAGCGTCTGAAACGTTTGGGCTGTTATGTAGCGTCTGAAACGTTTGGGCTGTTATGTAGCGTCCGAAACGTTTGGGCTGTTATGTAGCGTCTGAAACGTTTGGGCTGTTATGTAGCGCCTGAAACGTTTGGGCTGTTATGTAGCGTCCGAAACGTTTGGGCTGTTATGTAGCGTCTGAAACGTTTGGGCTGTTATGTAGCGTTTGAAACGTTTGGGCTGTTATGTAGCGTCTGAAACGTTTGGGCTGTTATGTAGCGTCTGAAACGTTTGGGCTGTTATGTAGCGTCTGAAACGTTTGGGCTGTTATGTAGCATCTGAAACGTTTGGGCTGTTATGTAGCGTCCGAAACGTTTGGGCTGTTATGTAGCGTCTGAAACATTTGGGCTGTTATGTAGCGTCCGAAACGTTTGGGCTGTTATGTAGCGTCTGAAACGTTTGGGCTGTTATGTAGCGTCTGAAACGTTTGGGCTGTTATGTAGCGTCCCGAAACGTTTGGGCTGTTATGTAGCGTCTGAAACGTTTGGGCTGTTATGTAGCGTCTGAAACGTTTGGGCTGTTATGTAGCGTCCGAAACGTTTGGGCTGTTATGTAGCGTCTGAAACGTTTGGGCTGTTTTGTAGCGTTCGAAACGTTTGGGCTGTTTTGTAGCGTCCGAAACGTTTGGGCTGTTATGTAGCGTCCGAAACGTTTGGGCTGTTATGTAGCGTCTGAAACGTTTGGGCTGTTATGTAGCGTCTGAAACGTTTGGGCTGTTATGTAGCGTCCGAAACGTTTGGGCTGTTATGTAGCGTCTGAAACGTTTGGGCTGTTATGTAGCGTTTGAAACGTTTGGGCTGTTATGTAGCGTCTGAAACGTTTGGGCTGTTATGTAGCGCCTGAAACGTTTGGGCTGTTATGTAGCGTCCGAAACGTTTGGGCTGTTATGTAGCGTCTGAAACGTTTGGGCTGTTATGTAGCGTTTGAAACGTTTGGGCTGTTATGTAGCGTCTGAAACTTTTGGGCTGTTATGTAGCGTCTGAAACGTTTGGGCTGTTATGTAGCGTCTGAAACGTTTGGGCTGTTATGTAGCGTCTGAAACGTTTGGGCTGTTATGTAGCGTCCGAAACGTTTGGGCTGTTATGTAGTGTCTGAAACGTTTGGGCTGTTATGTAGCGTCCGAAACGTTTGGGCTGTTATGTAGCGTCTGAAACGTTTGGGCTGTTATGTAGCGTTTGAAACGTTTGGGCTGTTATGTAGCGTCTGAAACGTTTGGGCTGTTATGTAGCGTCCGAAACGTTTGGGCTGTTATGTAGCGTCCGAAACGTTTGGGCTGATATGTAGCGTCTGAAACGTTTGGGCTGTTATGTAGCGTCTGAAACGTTTGGGCTGTTATGTAGCGTTTGAAACGTTTGGGCTGTTATGTAGCGTCTGAAACGTTTGGGCTGTTTTGTAGCGTCCGAAACGTTTGGGCTGTTATGTAGCATCTAAAACGTTTGGGCTGTTATGTAGCGTCCGAAACGTTTGGGCTGTTATGTAGCGTCTGAAACGTTTGGGCTGTTATGTAGCGTCCGAAACGTTTGGGCTGTTATGTAGCGTCTGAAACGTTTGGGCTGTTATGTAGCGTCTGAAACGTTTGGGCTGTTATGTAGCGTCTGAAACGTTTGGGCTGTTATGTAGCGTCCGAAACGTTTGGGCTGTTATGTAGCGTCTGAAACGTTTGGGCTGTTAAGTAGCGTCTGAAACGTTTGGGCTGTTATGTAGCTTCCGAAACGTTTGGGCTGTTAAGAAAGTTTGGCCTACAAACTAATGTGACCCTACTGTGTCACAGGACTCGTTGTAAGGTGACCGGTACAAACAGAGAAACTTTAATGGAATTATGGAGGTAGTTTTGTGCCTACCCCAAAAAAATAAAACAATTATTTGAACATAATCTAGAGCTTTCAACACTTTATTG
>NC_074686.1:38010209-38038735 GCF_029448725.1 Salvelinus fontinalis | reverse complement strand
TCAACAAAGCTGATCCTTTGCCTGGGTCCCTGTTACCTTTTCCTGTTGTTGTCTCTTTCCTGTGTGTGTGTGTGTGTGTGTGTGTGTGTGTGTGTGTGTGTGTGTGTGTGTGTGTGTGTGTGTGTGTGTGTGTGTGTGTGTGTGTGTGTGTGTGTGTGTGTGTGTGTGTGTGTGTGTATGTGTGTATGTGTGTGATATTACTATTCCTAAAGCAGCCCCGCTGATTGCTGACCTGGTTGTTGACTCGTTGTATAAATCAGTATCAGTGTTTGATAGGATGAACTTTAACGTCCCCAAGGGACACACAGTACTGCTGTATACAACATAGTCAAATCAAATCAAATGTTATTTGTTACATGCGCCAAATACAACAAGTCCTTACAGGGAAATGCTTAGTTTCAAGCTATTAACAAACAATGCAATTCAAAAAATAGAGTCAAGAAAATATTCACTAAATAAAGAATTAAATAAAAAGTAACACAATAAGATTAAATAACAATAAGGAACACTATATACATTGGGTATGTAACGAACGTCGTCGGGAGAAGGAGAAGAGGACCATGGTGCAGCGGGGTAAGTGTTCACTTTAATGTTATAAAATAAACTGAACACTGAAATGACAAAAACAACAAAGAGAGAGAACGAAACAAAACAGTTCTGTAAGGTATACACACAAAACAGAAAACAACTACCCACAAACACAGGTGGGAACATGCTACCTAAGTATGGTTCTCAATCAGAGACAACGATAGACAGCTGCCTCTGATTGGGACCCATACCAGGCCAAACACATAGAAATACAAAACAAGGACAACAAACTCACGCCCTGACCAAACCAAAATAGAGACATAAAAAAGGAACTAAGGTCACGGCGTGACAGTACTGGTACCGAGTCAATGTGCGGTGGTACAGGTTAGTTGAGATAATTTGTACATGTAGGTAGGGGTAAAGTTTTATTATATATATTTTTTTTTTATTTAACCTTTATTTAACCAGGTAGGCTAGTTGAGAACAAGTTCTCATTTACAACTGAGACCTGGCCAAGATAAAGCAAAGCAGTGTGACACAAACAACAACACAGAGTTACACATGGGATAAACAAACGTACAGTCAATAACACAATAGAGAAAATCTATATACAGTGTGTGCAAATGTAGTAAGGAGGTAAAGTAATAAAAATGCCATAGTAGCGAAGTAATTACAATTCAGCAAATTAACACTGGAGTGATAGATGTGCAGATGATGATGTGCAAGTGGAAATACTGGTGTGCAAAAGAGCAAAAAAGTAAATAAAAACAATATGGGGATGAGGTAGGTAGATTGGATGGGCTATTTACCGATGGGCTGTGTACAGCTACAGCGATCGGTAAGCTGCTCAGATAGCTGATGCTTAAAGTTAGTGAGGGAGATATAAGTCTCCAACTTCAGTGATTTTTGCAATTCGTTCCAGTCATTTGTTGCAGAGAACTGGAAGGAAAGGTAGCCAAAGGAGGTGTTGGCTTTGGGGATGACCAGTGAGAGATACCTGCAGGAGAGCATGCTATGGGTGGGTATTGTTATGGTGACCAGTGAGCTGAGATAAGGCGGGGCTTTACCTAGCATAGACTTATAGATGACCTGGAGCCAGTGAGTCTGGCGAGAGCATACAGGTTGCAGTGGTGGGTGGTAAATGGGGCTTTGGTGACAAAAAGGGTGGCACTGTGATAGACTGTATCCAGCTTGCTGAGTAGAGTGTTGGAGGCTATTTTGTAAATGACATCGCTGAAGTCAAGGATCGGTAGGATAGTCAGTTTTACGAGGGTATGTTTGGCAGCGTGAGTGATGGAGGCTGTTGCGAAACAGGAAGCCGATTCTAGATGTAATTTTGGATTGGAGATGCTTAATGTGAGTCTGGAAGGAGAGTTTACAGTCTAGCCAGACACCTAGGTACTTGTAGTTGTCCACATATTCTGTCAGAACCGTTCAGAGTAGTGATGCTAGTCCGGTGGGCAGGTGCGGGCAGCATTTAGTTTTACTAGCGTTTAAGAGCAGTTGGAGGCCACGGAAGGAGAGTTGTATGGCATTGAAGCTCGTCTGGAGGTTAGTTAACACAGTGTCCAAAGAAGGGCCAGATGTATACAGAATGATGTCGTCTGAGTAGAGGTGGATCAGGGAATCACCTGCAGCAAGAGCGACATCGTTGATATATATAGAGAAAAGAGTCGGCCCGAGAATTGAACCTTGTGGTACCCCCATAGAGACTGCCAGAGATCCGGACAACAGGCCCTCCAATTTGACACACTGAACTCTATCTGAGAAGTAGTTGGTGAACCAGGCGAGGCAGTCATTTGAGAAACCAAGGCTGTTGAGTCTTCCGATAAGAATACGGTGATTGACAGAGTCGAAAGCCTTGGCCAGGTCGATGAAGATGGCTGCACAGTACTGTCTTTTATCGATGGCGGTTATGATATTGTTTAGTACCTCGAGCGTGGCTGAGGTGCACCCTTGACCAGCTTCGAAACCGGATTGCACAGCGGAGAAGGTAAGGTGGGATTCGAAATGGTCAGTGATCTTTTTATTAACTTGGCTTTCGAATACCTTAGAAAGGCAGGGCAGGATGGATATAGGTCTGTAGAAGTTTGGGTCTAGAGTGTCTCCCCCTTTGAAGAGGGGGATGACCGCGGCAGCTTTCCAATCTTTAGGGATCTCGGACGATACGAAAGAGAGGTTGAACAGACTGGTAATAGGGGTTGCAACAATGGCGGCGGATAATTTTAGAAAGAGAGGGTCCAAATTGTCAAGCCCAGGTGATTTTGTACGGGTCCAGGTTTTACAACTCTTTCAGAACATCTGCTATCTGGATTTGGGTGAAGGAGAAGCTGGGAAGGCTTGGGCAAGTAGCTGGGGGCGTGTTGAGCTGTTGGCAGGTGTTGGTGTAGCCAGGAGGAAAGCATGGCCAGCCGTAGAGAAATGCTTATTGAAATTCTCTATTATCATTGATTTATCGGTTGTGACAGTGTTTCCTAGTCTCAGTGCAGTTGGAAGCTGGGAGGAGTTGCTCTTATTCTCCATGGACTTTACAGTGTCCCAGAACTTTTTGGAGTTAGAGCTACAGGATGCGAATTTCTGTTTGAAAATGCTAGCCTTTGCTTTCCTACCTGACTGCGTGTATTGGTTCTTGACTTCCCTGAAAAGTTGCATATCGCGGGGACTATTCAATGCTAGTGCAGTCCGCCACAGGATGTTTTTGTGCTGGTCGAGGGCAGTCAGGTCTGGAGTGAACCAAATGCTATATCTGTTCTTAGTTCTACATTTTTTGAAAGGCGCATGCTTATTTAAGATGGTGAGTAAATTACTTTTAAAGAATGACCAGGCATCCTCTACTGACGGGATGAGGTCAATATCCTTCCAGGATACCCGGGCCAGGTCGATTAGAAAGTGTTTTAGGGAGCGTTTGACTGTGATGAGGGGTGGTCGTTTGACCGCGGACCCATAGTGGATGCAGGCAATGAGGCAGTGATCGCTCAGATCCTGATTGAAAACAGCAGAGGTGTATTTGGAGGGCAAGTTGGTCAGGATAATATCTATGAGGGTGCCCATGTTTACAGATTTAGGGTTGTACCTGGTGGGTTCCTTGATGATTTGTGTGAGATTGAGGGTATCTAGCTTAGATTGTAGGACTGCCGGGGTGTTAAGCATATCCCAGTTCAGGTCACCTAACAGAACGGACTCTGAAGATAGATGGGGGGCAATCAATTCACATATGGTGTCCAGGGCACAGCTGGGAGCTGAGGGGGGTCTATAACAGGCGGCAACAGTGAGAGACTTATTTCTGGAGAGATTATTTTTTTAAATTAGAAGCTCAAACTGTTTGGGCATAGACCTGGAAAGTATGGCAGACCTTTGCAGGCTATCTCTGCAGTAGATTGCAACTCCTCCCCCTTTGGCAGTTCTATCTTGATGGAAAATGTTGTAGTTGGTGATGGAAATCTCAGAACTTTTGGTGGCATTCCTAAGCCAGGATTCAGACACGGCAAGGACAACAGGGTTGGCGGAGTGTGCTAAAGCAGTGAGTTAAACAAACTTAGGGAGGAGGCTTCTGATGTTAACATGCATGAAACCAAGGCTTTTTCGGTTACAGAAGTCAACAAATGAGAGTGCCTGGGGACACGCAGGGCCTGGGTTAACCTCCACATCACCCGAGGAACAGATGATGAGGGTACGGCTAAAGACTATCAAAACTGGTCGTCTAGTGCGTTTGGGGCAGAGAATAAAAGCAGCAGATTCTGGGCGTGGGAGGATAGATTCAGGGCATAATGTACAGACAGGGGTGCATGTACAGTGGAGGTAAATCTAGGCATTGAGGGACGATAAGAGAGGTTGCATCTCTGGACGCACTAGTTATGCTGGGTGAGTTCCCCGCATGTGTGGGAAGTGGGACAAAAGAGGTATCTGAGGCATGTTGAGTGGGACTAGGGGCTCCGCAGTGAACTAAAACAATGATAACTATCCTTAACAACAGTACACAAGGCATATTGACATTTGAGAGGGACATAAAGCGAGGCATAAAGCAATCACAGGTGTTGATTGGGAGAGCTAGCTAAGACGACAACGGATAAGACTACAGGTAAAATGGCGATGAATGGGCAGAGATGATCTATTAACTACCCCCAGGGCCTGAGTTCGAGGCAGGGGCCGACAGATAAACAAAATAAACAAAATGGAGTACCGTGATTAATGAACAGTCCAGCAGGCATCAGCTATGTAGCCAAGTGATCATAGGGTCCAGTGAACAGCAACAGGGAAGCAGATAGGTAGTTGTTACTACACTAGCAAGTGGGAGACACGGCATTCAAAAAAAGTTAGCAGGCCGGGGTTAGTAGAAGCGTCTGCTCCGACGTCCGGCAAAGGGCGGTTGAGGGCACAACGGATGGAATTACGTCGGCAAACCATTCGTGATGGAACGGCGGGGCTCCGTGTCGACAAAGGGTCCAGGCCAGTTGGCAAAAGAGGTATTGTAGCTGGAGTCATTTTGTTTGCTAGCAGGGAGATTCGCCTGGCTCGCAGCTAACTGGTGCTAGCTTCGGGACAAGGGCGTTAGCCACTATGGCCATTCGGTAGCAGCAAGCTAGCAGCGATGATCCGATGCAAAAGTGACTGTGCATAGATAATAAAGAGTGAGTAGCAGCAGTGTAAAAACAAAATGGGGGTGGGGGGGGTGGCACTGAGAATAGTCTGGGTGGCCATTTGATTAATTTGTTCAGCAGTCTAATGGTTTTGGTGTCGAAGCTGTTAAGGAGCCTTTTCGTCCAGTACCACTTGCCGTGCGGTAGCAGAGAGAACAGTCTATCACTTGAGTGACTGGAGTCTTTGACTATTTTTAGGGCCTTCCTCTGACCGCCTGGTATAGAGGTCCTGAATTGCAGGAAGCTTGGCCCCAGTGATGTTGCGGTTGGATGACGAGCAGTTGCCACACCAGGCGGTAATGCAACCAGTCAGGACGCTCTCGATGGTGCAGCTGTAGAACTTTTTGAGGATCTGGGGACCCATGACAAATCTTTTCAGTCTCCTGGGGGGGAAAAGGTGTTGTCGTGCCCTCTTCACGACTGTCTTGGTGTGTTCGGACCATGTTAGTTTGTTGGTGATGTGGACACGAATGAACTTGAAGCTCTCAACCTGCTCCACTACAGCCTCGTCGATGTTAATGGTCGATGTCGATGTTCGGCCAGCCTTTTCCTGTAGTCCATGATCAGCTCCTTTGTCTTGCTCACATTGACGTAGAGGTTTCTGTCCTGGCCCCATACGGCCAGGTCTCTGACCTCCTCCCTATAGGCTGTCACATCGTTGTCGGTGATCAGAACTACCACTGTCGTGTCGTCAGCAAACTTAATGATGGTGTTGGAGTCGTGTTTGGCCACGCAGTCGTGGGTGAACAGGAAGTACAGGAGGGGACTGAGCACGCACCCCTCAGGGGCCCCAGTGTTAAGGATCAGTGTGACAGATGTGTTGTTGCCCACCACCTGGGGGCGGCCCGTCAGGAAGTCCAGGATCCAGTTGCAGAAGGAGGTGTTTAGTCCCCGGGGTCCTTAGCTTAGTGACACGTTTTGTGGGCACTATGGTGTTGAAAACTGAGCTGTAGTCAATGAACAGCATTCAGAACATTACAGTTGGTATGTGTGAGTGTGTATCTGACTGTGTGTGTGTTTGTGTCTGACTGTGTGTGTGTGTGTGTGTGTGTGTGTGTGTGTGTGTGTGTGTGTGTGTGTGTGTGTGTGTGTGTGTGTGTGTGTGTGTGTGTGTGTGTGTGTGTGTGTGTGTGTGTGTGTGTGTGTGTGTGTGTGTGTGTGTGTGAAATGCTCTGATGCGGTACTGCTGTATAACGAGTGACTGGCATGGTTACTGGGTTCTAGTGAACTGACTTCACCTCTTTCTCTATGTCTCTATGTATCTCTCTCTCTCTCTCTCTCTCTGTCTCTCTCTCTCTCTATGTCTCTCTCTCTCTCTCTCTCTCTCTTGCTCTCTCTCTGTCTCTCTCTGTCTCTCTTTCTCCTCTCTCTCTCTATGTCTCGCTCTCTCTCTACCTCTAGCTTTCTCTCTCTCTCTCTCTGTCTCTCTGTCTCTCTCTCTCTGTCTCTCTCTCTCTTCTCTCTCTCTCCCCCCTCTCTGTCTCTCTCTCTCCTCTCTCACCTTCTCTCTCTCTCTTTATGTCTCTCTCTGTCTCTCTATCGCTCTCTCTCTCTGTCTCTCTCTGTCTGGTTGTCTCGCTCTCTCTCTGTCTCTCTGTCTCTGTCTCTCTGTCTTTCGCTCTGTCTGTCTGAGTCATACTCAGCCCTAGAGGTTAACTCAGTTAGAAAACACACAAACCTAAACACACACACACACGAGCGCATGCATGCACACACACACACACACACACACACACACACACACACACACACACACACACACACACACACACACACACACACACACACACACACACACACACACACACACACACACACACACACACACACACACACACACACACACACACACACACTGAATTCCCCTACAGACAGAGCAAGAGAGAGAGAAGGGTGACGGAGGAAGAGAGAAAGAGATGAGAGGGAGATTAAAGGAGAGTCCGAGAGTGAAGGATAGAGAGAGAGGAAGGGAGAGAGAGCGAGAGAGAGAGAGAGAGAGAGAGAGAGAGAGAGAGAGAGAGAGAGAGAGAGAGAGAGCAAATTTGATGACATTGCACTGTTTGTGTGTAAACAAGATTTTGTTTCCTCAGTAGTGGTTTGGTGTATGTGTGTTTCTCCCCTGGTAGGTCACTGGGTGCAGTGAGTTGGCATACAAGGGTTTTCCCCAGGTGGATCCCAGGGCCAGTACCCAGGATAATTATGGCAGTGTGTGTGTGTGTGTGTTTATTTTACCAGAACAGTCTCCTCTTCCCCTCTCTTCCCTGTCACATTCCCATTCCCCAGTCTGAGCCAGAGGTGCCATCTGTCAGGGCAACCAGTATATTGTGTGCATGTGTGAACTTTTGGATATGAACTGCATTGAAAGAAGAGAGAGAAAGAGAGAGAGAAAGAGAGAGAGAAAGAGAGAGAGATAAAGAAAGAGAGAGAAAAGGAGAAAGAGAGAGAGAAAGAGAGAGAAAGAGAGAGAGAGAGAGAGACAGAGAGAGAGAGAGAGACAGAGAGAGTGTGTGTATGTAAGCAACAAGGTCTCACAGTATCACTGCAGCATTACACATTTATCCACCTTTCTCCAAACGTCACATTTCAATGGTTAAATTTTGAGATTAAACCCCCAAATAAACAGAATAATGAGTGTCCACCAGTGGGATCACACCCACCTACCACCCCTGTTCACATCACCCACCTACCACCCCTGTTCACATCACCCCCCTACCACCCCTTTTCACATCACCCACCTACCACCCCTGTTCACATCACCCCCCTACCACCCCTGTTCACATCACCCACCTACCACCCCTTTTCACATCACCCCCTACCACCCCTTTTCACATCACCCACCTACCACCACTTTTCACATCACCCACCTACCACCCCATCCACCACCAAATCCACCACCCCATCCACCACCCCCATCCACCTCCTCCACCCCATCCACCACCCCCATCCACCTCCTCCACCCCGTCCACCACCCCCATCCACCACCCTATCCACCACCCTATCCACCACCTCCTCCACCCCCATCCACCTCCTCCACCCCCATCCACCACCCCCATCCACCACCCCCATCCACCTCCTCCACCCCCATCCACCACCCCCATCCACCACCCCATCCACCACCCCATCCACCACCCCCATCCACCACCCCGTCCACCACCCCCATCCACCATCCCATCCACCACCCTATCCTCCACCCCATCCACCATCCCATCCACCACCCCCATCCACCACCCCGTCCACCACCCCGTCCACCACCCCCATCCACCACCCTATCCTCCACCCCATCCTCCACCCTATCCTCCACCCCATCCACCACCCCATCCAGTACCCCATCCACCACCCCATCCACCACCCCGTCCACCACACGTTCCACCACCCCATCCACCACCCCATCCACCACCCCGTCCACCACCCCGTCCACCACCCCATCCACCACCCCATCCACCACCCTATCCTCCACCCCATCCACCACCCCGTCCACCACCCCGTCCACCACACGTTCCACCACCCCATCCACCACCCCATCCACCACCCCGTCCACCACACGTTCCACCACCCCATCCACCACCCCATCCACCACCCATCCACCACCCCGTCCACCTTCCCATCCACCCCCCCATCCACCCCCCATCCACCACCCCCATCCACCCCCCCATCACCACCCCCATCCACCACCCCATCCACCACCCCCGTCCACCACCCCGTCCACCACACCGTCCACCACACCATCCTCCACCCCATCCACCATCCCACCCACCACCCCCATCCACCCCCCCATCCACCATCCCATCCACCAGCCCATCCACCCCCCCATCCACCCCCCATCCACCACCCCCATCCACCACCCTATCCTCCACCCCATCCACCACCCCCATCCACCACCCCATCCACCCCCCCATCCACCCCCCATCCACCACCCCCATCCACCCCCTCATCCACCACCCATCCACCACCCCATCCACCACCCCCATCCACCACCCTCATCCACCACCCCGTCCACCACCCCATCCACCACACCATCCACCACCCCCATCCACCACCCCGTCCACCACCCCTTCCACCACCCCATCCACCACCCCATCCTCCACCCCATCCACCACCCCCGTCCACCACCTCGTCCACCACACCATCCACCATCCACCACACCATCCACTACCCCCATCCTCCACCCTCATCCACCACCCCGTCCACCACCCCCATCCACCACCCCATCCACCACCCCATCCACCCCCCATCCACCACCCCGTCCACCACCCCATCCACCACCCCGTCCACCACCCCATCCACCACCCCATCCACCACCCCATCCTCCACCCCATCCACCACCCCCGTCCACCACCTCGTCCACCACACCATCCACCACACCATCCACTACCCCATCCACCACCCCTGGCCACCACCCCGTCCACCACCCCGTCCACCACGCCGTCCACCACGCCGTCCACCACGGCAATCAGTCAGGATGCCCTAGATGGTGCAGCTGTAGAACCTTTTGAGGATCTGAGGACCCATGCCAAATCTTTTCAGTCTCCTGAGGAGGAATAGGTTTTGTCGTGCCGTCTTCACGACTGTCTTGGTGTGATTGGACCATGTTAGTTTGTTGGTGATGTGGTCGCCAAGGAACTTGAAGCTCTCAAGCTGCTCCACTGCAGCCCCGTCGATGAGAATTGGGGCGTGCTCGGTTCTCTTTTTCCTGTAGTCCACAATCATCTCCTTTGTCTTGATCACGTTGAGGGAGAGGTTGTTGTCCTAGGACCACACGGCCAGGTCTCTGACCTCCTCCCTATAGGCTGTCTCATCGTTGTCGGTGATCAGGCCTACCACTGTTGTGTCATCGGCAAACTTAATGATAGTGTTGGAGTCGTGCCTGGCAGTGCAATCATGAGTGAACAGGGAATACAAGAGGGGGCTGAGCATGCACCCCTGAGCGGTGTCCACCAAACCCGTCCACAACACCCATCCACCACCCCCGTCCACAACACCCATCCACCACCCCCGTCCACAACACCCATCCACCACCCCCGTCAACCACACCCATCCATCAACCCCGTCCACAACGTCCTAGCAAAACCCAAGCCTACTTGATGGTGATAGTGCTCACATTTGCCCCTAGTGGCCGGTTTTAAAGGCATCTCCCGACGTCATATCAAATCAAATGTATTCATATAGCCCTTCTTACATCAGCTGATATCTCAAAGTGCTGTGCAGAAACCCAGCCTAAAACCCCAAACAGCAAGCAATGCAGGTGTAGAAGCACGGTGGCTAGGAAAAACTCCCTAGAAAGGCCAAAACCTAGGAAGAAACCTAGAGAGGAACCAGGCTGTGAGGGGTGGCCAGTCCTCTTCTGGCTGTGCCAGGTGGAGATTATAACAGAACATGGCCAAGATGTTCAAATATTCATAAATGACCAGCATGGTCAAATAATAATAATCACAGTAGTTGTCGAGGGTGCAGCAAGTCAGCACCTCAGGAGTAAATGTCAGTTGGCTTTTCATAGCCGGTCATTCAGAGTATCTCTACCGCTCCTGCTGTCTCTAGAGAGTTGAAAACAGCAGGTCTGGGACAGGTAGCACGTCCGGTGAACAGGTCAGGGTTCCATAGCCGCAGGCAGAACAGTTGAAACTGAAGCAGCAGCACGGCCAGGTGGACTGGGAACAGCAAGGAGTCATCATGCCAGGTAGTCCTGAGGCATGGTCCTAGGGCTCAGGTGCTCCGAGAGAGAGAAAGAAAGAAAGAGAGAACTAGAGAGAGCATACTTAAATTCACACACGACACTGGAGAAATACTCCAGATATAACAGACTGACCCTAGCCCCCCGACACATAAACTACTGCAGCATAATTACTGGAGGCTGAGACAGGAGGGGTCGGGAGACACTGTGGCCCCATCCGATGATACCCCCGGACAGGGCCAAACAGGCAGGATATAACCCCACCCACTTTGCCAAAGCACAGCCCCCACACCACTAGAGGGATATCTTCAACCACCAACTTACCATCCTGAGACAAGGCCGAGTATAGCCAACAAAGATCTCCACCACGGCACAACCCAAAGGGAGGAGCCAACCCAGACAGGAAGACCACGTCAGTGACTCAACCCACTCAAGTGACGCACCCCTCCTAGGGACAGCATGGAAGAGCACCAGTAAGCCAGTGACTCGGCCCCTGTAATAGGGTTAGAGGCAAAGAATCCCAGTGGAGAGAGGGGAACCAGCCAGGCAGAGACAGCAAGGGCAGTTCGTTGCTCCAGTGCTTTTCCGTTCACCTTCACACTCCTGGGACAGACTACACTCAATCATAGGACCTACTGAAGAGATGAGTCTTCAATAAAGACTTAAAGGTTGAGACCGAGTCTGCGTCTCTCACATGGGTAGGCAGACCATTCTATAAAAATTGAGCTCTATAGGAGAAAGCCCTGCCTCCAGCTGTTTGCTTAGAAATTCTAAGGACATTTAGGAGGCCTGCGTCTTGTGACCGTAGCGTACGTGTAGGTATGTACGGAAGGACCAAATCGGAAAGATAGGTAGGAGCAAGCCCATGTAATGCTTTGTAGGTTAGCAGGACAACCTTGAAATCAGCTCTTGCCTTAACAGGAAGCCAGTGTAGGGAAGCTAGCACTGGAGTAATATGATCACATTTTTGGGTTCTAGTCAGAATTCTAGCAGCCGTATTTAGCACTAACTGAAGTTTATTTAGTTCTTTAGCCGGGTAGCCGGAAAGTAGAGAATTGCAGTAGTCTAACCTAGAAGTAACAAAAGCATGGATACATTTTTCTGCGTCAATTTTGGACCGAAAATGTCTGATCTTTGCAATGTTACGTAGATGGAAAAAAGCTGTCCTTGAAACAGTCTTGATATGTTGGTCAAAAGAGAGATCAGGGTCCAGAGTAACGCCGAGGTCCTTCACAGTTTTATTTGAGACGACTCTACAACCATCAAGATTAATTGTCAGATTCAACAGAAGATCTCTTTGTTTCTTGGGACCTAGAACAAGTATCTCTGTTTTGTCCGAGGTTTAAAAGTAGAAAGTTTGTTATGATGGGGTCTAAAACCAGACTGAAGCATTTCGTATACATTGTTTGTCTTCAGGACATGGGATAAACATCTCATTTTTGAAGTCACTCTTTAGTGATCTGCCTGGTTTAAGTGTGTGCCAGACGGCAACCTCGAATTACACTTTTTGGGGGGAAAATGAGTGTATGTGGTTGTTTTAGCTGTGTGTGTGGTTTGGCTGTGTGTGTGTTCAGGGTGGGAAAACACCCAGGGATGGGAGAGAGACCAGTGTTTGATCTTGAACTGTGTTGGAAATGTAGTCTTCCCAGTAAGGCTTGGACTGGGGCCGGGCGGGCAGCACTGGTTGAGGGCACGGAAAGAGGCTCAAAGTGTGAGTGTAACTCGTGTGTGTGTGTGTGTTTGTGTGTGTGTGCGTGCGTGCGTGCGCACGCTTGTGTGTGTGTTTGTGTGTGTGCGTGCATGTGCGTGTGCGTGTGTTTGATTGCATATAGTGGCTGAAGTGTCAGTCAAATTTGACCTTCCCTAGTTTCCAGTAAAAAGTAAAAAGCCACTCAACTAGATGAAAGGTCTCTGTAACCTGAGTTTCCAGTAAAAAGCCATTAAACTAGATGAAAGGCCTCTGTAACATGAGATGAAAGGCCTCTGTAACATGAGATGAAAGGCCTTTGTAACCTGAGATGAAAGGCCTCTGTAACCTGAGATGAAAGGCCTTTGTAACCTGAGATGAAAGGCCTTTGTAACCTGAGTTTCCTGTAAAAAGCCATTAACTTCTTGCAACTATAGGGGGTGCTGTTTCGCATTAACATAATTTTCTCTACAGATTAAACTGCCTAGTACTCAATTCTTGCTCGTACAATATGCATATTATTGTTATTATTGGATAGAAAACACTCTCTAGTTTCTATAGCCGTTTGAATTATGTCTCTGAGTGGAACAGAACTCATTCTACAGCACTTTTCCTCCCAGTGAGTGAGTTTTCAGAACTCTTGGCCTCTGGTTCCAGATCAGTTTTAAAGCCACTGTAAATCCTATGAGGATACAAACACTGCCCACGCCTTCCTCTAGATGTCAGTAAGTGGTGACAATTTGAATGGAGTCGATTGCGCAATCATTGGCTCTATAAATCACCAAATACCGGAAGTAGCGTTCCTTTGGACTCCTCCTTTGCGCAAGAAGGATATCTGACTGGCCTTTTTCCAAGCCTTGGTTTAGCCAGTAATATAGCGTCGGTCATCTTTTTACTCGTTATAGGTGTTAGAAACATCATAAGGTAGTTAATTTGAACCGGTTTATAGCAATTTATATCCGTTTAGTGTGATTTTGAGGCATTGCTTTGTAATAGACTTTGAAGCTCCGGGCACGTTTCGGGGTCCCGGTCGTACGTAAGTGGGCATTTCGACGGACAAGTGGACATCTTTCGACCAAAAGAGGATTAGACCCAAGAAAGGATTCATTGTCCAAGATTCTGATGGGAGAACAGCTCATAGTAAGAACAATTTATGATGATAAATCGTGTTTCTGTCGAAAAATGTTAAACGCTTATGCCGCCATTTTGTTTGCTATAGCTTAGCTTGGCGCAACCTGTATTGAAAAGTAAGGATCATTTAAAAAATGTAATTCCGCGATTGTATTAAGAATTAAATTGTCTATCAATCGCTGTCCACCCTGTATTTTTTAGTCAAGTTTATGAGTATTTATGTATAAGACTAGATCACTGTCTAATATGGTGCAGGACATTTTCTGACCAGCTGAGCTACTTTTGTCATTGTCTAACCATGATTTTGGTGGCTAAATATGCACATTTTCGAACAAACTCTATATGTATGTTGTAATATGATGTTACAGGAGTGTCATCTGAAGAATTCTGAGAAGGTTAGTGAAAAAATTAATATATTTTGGCGATGATAACGATTTCGCTCTCTTTGGCTTGAATCAGTGCTCGGGTAACGTTTGCATATGTGGTATGCTAATATAACGATTTATTGTGTTTTCGCCGTAAAACACTTAGAAAATCTGAAATGTTGTCTGAATTCACAAGATCTGTGTCTTTCCATTGCTATGTGCTGTGTATTTTTAAGAAATGTTTTATGATGAGTAAATTGGTAATACACGTTGCTCTCTGTAGTAATTCTAGGAGCTTTGGTGAGATTTGTGATGCTGGCTGCAATGGCAAACTATGATTTATACCTGAAATATGCACATTTTTCTAACAAAACCTATCCTATAGCATAAATATGTTATCAGACTGTCATCTGATGAGGTTTTTTCTTGGTTAGTGGCTATCAATATCTTAGTTTAGCCGAATTGGTGATAGCTACTGGTGTTGAGAGAAAATGGAGGACAAAGAAAAATGGTGACTTTTGCTAACGTGTTTAGCTAATAGATTTACATATTGTGTCTTCCCTGTAAAACATTGTAAAAATCTGAAATGGTGGCTTTATTCACAGGATCTGTATCTTTCATTAGGTGTCTTGGACTTGTGATTTAATGATATTTAGATGCTACTATTTAATTGTGACGCTATGCTAGCGATGCTAATCAGTGTGGGGGGGGGGGGGGGGGGGGGGGGTGCTCCCGGACCCGGGGTAGAGGCTCCTGAAAGGTTAAACTAGATGAAAGGCATCTATAACCTGAGTTTCCAGTAAAAAGCCATTAAACTAGATGAAAGGCCTCTGTAACCTGAGATGAAAGGCCTCTGTAACCTGAGTTTCCAGTAAAAAGCCACTCAACTAGATGAAAGGCCTCTGTAACCTGAGATGAAAGGCCTCTGTAACCTGAGTTTCCAGTAAAAAGCCACTCAACTAGATGAAAGGCCTCTGTAACCTGAGATGAAAGGCCTCTGTAACCTGAGATGAAAGGCCTCTGTAACCTGAGATGAAAGGCCTCTGTAACCTGAGATGAAAGGCCTCTGTAACCTGAGATGAAAGGCATCTATAACCTGAGATGAAAGGCCTCTGTAACCTGAGATGAAAGGCCTCTGTAACCTGAGATGAAAGGCCTCTGTAACCTGAGATGAAAGGCCTCTGTAACCTGAGATGAAAGGCCTCTGTAACCTGAGATGAAAGGCCTCTGTAACCTGAGATGAAAGGCCTCTGTAACCTGATATGAAAGGCCTCTGTAACCTGAGATGAAAGGCCTCTGTAACCTGAGATGAAAGGCCTCTTTAACCTGAGATGAAAGGCCTCTGTAACCTGAGATGAAAGGCCTCTGTAACCTGAGATGAAAGGCATCTATAGCCTGAGATGAAAGGCCTCTGTAACCTGAGATGAAAGGCCTCTGTAACCTGAGATGAAAGGCCTCTGTAACCTGAGATGAAAGGCCTCTGTAACCTGAGATGAAAGGCATCTATAACCTGAGATGAAAGGCCTCTGTAACCTGAGATGAAAGGCCTCTGTAACCTGAGATGAAAGGCCTCTGTAACCTGAGATGAAAGGCCTCTGTAACCTGAGATGAAAGGCCTCTGTAACCTGAGATGAAAGGCCTCTGTAACCTGAGACGAAAGGCATCTATAACCTGAGATGAAAGGCCTCTGTAACCTGAGATGAAAGGCCTCTGTAACCTGAGATGAAAGGCCTCTGTAACCTGAGATGAAAGGCCTCTGTAACCTGAGTTTCCAGGATAATTTCACAATCTGCTGCTCCATGGATACACTCTGTGGATTCCACCAAAAACAAATTATTTATTGGATATTTTTACTCCACAAGGTTACAGCTCAACGTTTGTTTTGGGATTCACAGAACGCTAGAATAATGATTCCTTGAACCGGCTAAACAACACACTGTTTCTTTGTTTCTGACGTCATTGAATACGGCCAGGGGATTTTACCACCGCCGCAGCTTGCCATTGGTTTTCAGGAAGGTGAGGCAGTCGACTGTAAACGTTGTGCGACCACAAGTAAATAAACAAGTAATGACCTCTTTCAAACGCTGTTACAGGTGGTGTGTGTGTGTGTGTGTGTGTGTGTGTGTGTGTGTGTGTGTGTGTGTGTGTGTGTGTGTGTGTGTGTGTGTGTGTGTGTGTGTGTGTGTGTGTGTGTGTGTGCACGCACGCATGTACATATACGTGTGGGTGTATACAAGTGTGTGTGTTTCACTCTGATCAGTGATTCTGATCACTGACAGCATTGTGTGTGGAAGGAGGCTGGAAGGAGGAAGGAGGAAGGAGGCTGGAAGGAGGAAGGAGGCTGGAAGGAGGCTGGAAGGAGGAAGGAGGCTGGAAGGAGGAAGGAGGCTGGAAGGAGGAAGGAGGCTGGAAGGAAGGAGACTGGAAGGAGGAAGGAGGCTGGAAGGAGGAAGGAGGAAGGAGGCTGGCAGGAGGAAGGAGACTGGAAGGAAGGAGACTCGAAGGAGGAAGGAGGCTGGAAGGAAGGAGACTGGAAGGAGGTAGGAGACTGGAAGGAGGAAGGAGCCTGGAAGGAGGAAGGAGACTGGAAGGAAGGAGACTGGAAGGAGGAAGGAGGCTGGAAGGAAGGAGACTGGAAGGAGGAAGGAGGAAGGAGGCTGGAAGGAAGGAGGAGGCTGGAAGGAGGAAGGAGGCTGGAAGGAGGAAGGAGGAAGGAGAGTGGAAGGAGGAAGGAGACTGGAATGAGGAAGGAGGCTGGAAGGAGGAAGGAGGCTGGAAGGAAGGAGGAGGCTGGAAGGAGGAAGGAGACTGGAAGGAGGAAGGAGGAAGGAGGCTGGAAGGAGGAAGGAGACTGGAAGGAGGAAGGAGGCAGGAAGGAAGGAGGCTGGAAGGAGGAAGGAGGCTGGAAGGAGGAAGGAGGAAGGAGACTGGAAGGAAGGAGACTGGAAGGAGGAAGGAGGCTGGAAGGAGGAAGGAGACTGGAAGGAGGAAGGAGGCTGGAAGGAGGAAGGAGGCTGGAAGGAAGAAGGAGACTGGAAGGAGGAAGGATGCTGGAAGGAGGAAGGAGACTGAAAGGAGGAAGGAGGCTGGAAGGAGGAAGGAGACTGGAAGGAAGGAGACTGGAAGGAGGAAGGAGGCTGGAAGGAGGAAGGAGACTGGAAGGAAGGAGACTGGAAGGAGGAAGGAGGCTGGAAGGACGGAGACTGGAAGGAGGAAGGAGGCTGGAAGGAGGAAGGAGGCTGGAAGAAGGAAGGAGGCTGGAAGGAAGGAGACTAGAAGGAGGAAGGAGGATGGAAGGAGGAAGGAGGCTGGAAGGAGGAAGGAGACTGGAAGGAGGGAGACTGGAAGGAGGAAGGAGGCTGGAAGGAGGAAGGAGGCTGGATGGAGGAAGGAGACTGGCAGGAGGAAGGAGACTGGAAGGAGGAAGGAGGCTGGAAGGAGGAAGGAGACTGGAAGGAAGGAGACTGGAAGGAGGAAGGAGGCTGGAAGGACGGAGACTGGAAGGAGGAAGGAGGCTTGAAGGAGGAAGGAGGCTGGAAGGAGGAAGGAGACTGGAAGGATGAAGAAGGCTGGAAAGAGGAAGGAGGCTGGAAGGATGAAGGAGGAAGGAGGCTGGAAGGAAGGAGACTGGAAGGAGGAAGGAGGCTGGAAAGAGGAAGGAGGCTGGAAGGAGGAAGGAGGCTGGAAAGAGGAAGGAGGCTGGAAGGAGGAAGGAGGCTGGAAGGAGGAAGGATGCTGGAAAGAGGAAGGAGGCTGGACGGAGGAAGGAGGCTGGAAGGAAGGAGACTGGAAGGAGGAAGGAGGCTGGAAGGAGGAAGGAGGCTGGAAGGAGGAAGGAGGCTGGAAGGAGGAAGGAGACTGGAAGGAGGAAGGAGGCTGGAAGGAAGGAGGCTGGAAGGAGGAAGGAGGCTGGAAGGAAGGAGGCTGGAAGGAGGAAGGAGGCTGGAAGGAGGAAGGAGGCTGGAAAGAGGAAGGAGGCTGGACGGAGGAAGGAGGCTGGAAGGAGGAAGGAGGCTGGAAGGAGGAAGGAGACTGGAAAGAGGAAGGAGGCTGGAAGGAGGAAGGAGGCTGGAAGGAAGGAGACTGGAAGGAGGAAGGAGGCTTGAAGGAGGAAGGAGGCTGGAAGTAGGAAGGAGGCTGGAAGGAAGGAGGCTGGAAGGAGGAAGGAGACTGGAAGGAAGGAGACTAGAAGGAGGAAGGAGACTGGAAGGAGGAAGGAGGCTGGAAGGAAGGAGGCTGGAAGGAGGAAGGAGACTGGAAGAAAGGAGATTGGAATTAAGGAGACTGGAAGGAGGAAGGAGGCTGGAAGGAGGAAGGAGGCTGGAAGGAGGAAGGAGGCTGGAAGGAATGAGACTGGAAGGAGGAAGGAGGCTGGAAGGAAGGAGACTGGAAGGAGGAAGGAGGCTGGAAGGAGGAAGGGGAAAGGAAGGAGGAAGGAGACTGGCAGGAGGAAGGAGACTGGAAGGAGGAAGGAGGCTGGAAGGAGGAAGGAGGCTGGAAGGAGGAAGGAGACTGGAAGGATGAAGGAGGCTGGAAAGAGGAAGGAGCCTGGAAGGATGAAGGAGACTGGAAGGAGGAAGGAGGCTGGAAGGAAGGAGACTGGAAGGAGGAAGGAGGCTGGAAAGAGGAAGGAGGCTGGAAGGAGGAAGGAGGCTGGAAAGAGGAAGGAGGCTGGAAAGAGGAAGGAGGCTGGAAGGAGGAAGGATGCTGGAAAGAGGAAGGAGGCTGGACGGAGGAAGGAGGCTGGAAGGAAGGAGACTGGAAGGAGGAAGGAGGCTGGAAGGAGGAAGGAGGCTGGAAGGAGGAAGGAGGCTGGAAGGAGGAAGGAGACTGGAAGGAGGAAGGAGGCTGGAAGGAAGGAGGCTGGAAGGAGGAAGGAGGCTGGAAGGAAGGAGGCTGGAAGGAGGAAGGAGGCTGGAAGGAGGAAGGAGGCTGGAAAGAGGAAGGAGGCTGGACGGAGGAAGGAGGCTGGAAGGAGGAAGGAGGCTGGAAGGAAGAAGGAGACTGGAAGGAGGAAGGAGGCTGGAAGGAGGAAGGAGGCTGGAAGGAAGGAGACTGGAAGGAGGAAGGAGGCTTGAAGGAGGAAGGAGGCTGGAAGGAGGAAGGAGGCTGGAAGGAAGGAGGCTGGAAGGAGGAAGGAGACTGGATGGAAGGAGACTGGAAGGAGGAAGGAGACTGGAAGGAGGAGGGAGACTGGAAGGAGGAAGGAGGCTGGAAGGAAGGAGGCTGGAAGGAGGAAGGAGACTGGAAGAAAGGAGATTGGAATTAAGGAGACTGGAAGGAGGAAGGAGGCTGGAAGGAGGAAGGAGGCTGGAAGGAGGAAGGAGACTGGAAGGAATGAGACTGGAAGGAGGAAGGAGGCTGGAAGGAAGGAGACTGGAAGGAGGAAGGAGGCTGGAAGGAGGAAGGGGAAAGGAAGGAGGAAGGAGACTGGAAGGAGGAAGGAGGCTGGAAGGATGAAGGAGACTGGAAGGAGGAAGGAAGCTGGAAGGAGGAAGGAGGCTGGAAGGATGAAGGAGACTGGAAGGAGGAAGGAGGCTGGAAGGAGGAAGGAGGCTGGAAAGAGGAAGGAGGCTGGACGGAGGAAGGAGGCTGGAAGGAGGAAGGAGGCTGGAAGGAGGAAGGAGGAAGGAGGCTGGAAGGAGGAAGGAGGCTGGAAGGAGGAAGGAGGAAGGAGGCTGGAAGGAGGAAGGAGGCTGGAAGGAGGAAGGAGACTGGAAGGAGGAAGGAGGCTGGAAGGAGGAAGGAGACTGGAAGGAGGAAGGAGGCTGGAAGGAGGAAGGAGACTGGAAGGAGGAAGGAGGCTGGAAGGAGGAAGGAGACTGGAAGGAGGAAGGAGGCTGGAAGGAGGAAGGAGGCTGGAAGGAGGAAGGAGGCTGCGCATAGTTAAAGAGAACATTACTGATGACACTGGTAATGTTCTGGGGAGTATGAGACAGATTGACTTAGTGACTGTAACAGACTGTCTCTGTGTGAGTGACTGTAACAGACTGTCTCTGTGTTAGTGACTGTAACAGACTGTCTCTGTGTTAGTGACTGTCGTAACAGACTGTCTCCGGGTTAGTGACTTTCGTAACAGACTGTCACTGTGTTAGTGACTTTCGTAACAGACTGTCTCTGGGTTAGTGACTGTCGTAAGAGACTGTCTCTGGGTTAGTGACTGTCGTAGCAGACTGTCTCTGGGTTAGTGACTGTCATAACAAACTGTCTCTGGGTTAGTGACTGTCGTAGCAGACCGTCTCTGGGTTAGTGACTGTCGTAACAGACTGTCTCTGGGTTAGTGACTGTCTTATCAGACTGTCTCCGGGTTACTGACTTTCGTAACAGACTGTCGCTGGGTTAGTGACTGTCGTAGCAGACTGTCTCTGGGTTAGTGACTGTCGTAACAGACTGTCTCTGGGTTAGTGACTGTCGTAACAGACTGTCTCTGGGTTAGTTACTTTCGTAACAGACTGTCGCTGGGTTAGTGACTGTCGTATCAGACTGTCTCTGGGTTAGTGACTGTCGTATCAGACTGTCTCTGGGTTAGTGACTGTCGTATCAGACTGTCTCTGTGTTAGTGACTGTCGTATCAGACTGTCTCTGTGTTAGTGACTACCTTGGGTTATTCAGTGAAAAGCACTCTCATACTCAGATATGATTAGAACAACTGGAAATCTATTTCTATCTTCTAATGACGTTACAGCTCTGTGCCTGATGAATAGTATTTTATTGGTGTTTCAGGGAGAGTTTAAGGATGAGAACACACACAAAGAGGGCCAGTGTTAGTGAGCTTGGACAGAGGGGTCAGTATTAGTGAGCTTGGACAGAGGGGTCAGTATTAGTGAGCTTGGACAGAGGGGTCAGTATTAGTGAGCTTGGACAGAGGGGTCAGTATCAGTGAGCTTGGACAGAGGGGTCAGTATTAGTGAGCTTGGACAGAGGGGTCAGTATTAGTGAGCTTGGACAGAGGGGTCAGTATTAGTGAGCTTGGACAGAGGGGTCAGTATTAGTGAGCTTGGACAGAGGGGTCAGTATTAGTGAGCTTGGACAGAGGGGTCAGTATCAGTGAGCTTGGACAGAGGGGTCAGTATTAGTGAGCTTGGACAGAGGGGTCAGTATTAGTGAGCTTGGACAGAGGGGTCAGTATTAGTGAGCTTGGAAAGAGGGGTCAGTATTAGTGAGCTTGGACAGAGGGGTCAGTATCAGTGAGCTTGGACAGAGGGGTCAGTATTAGTGAGCTTGGACAGAGGGGTCAGTATTAGTGAGCTTGGACAGAGGGGTCAGTATTAGTGAGCTTGGACAGAGGGGTCAGTATTAGTGAGCTTGGATAGAGGGGTCAGTATTAGTGAGCTTGGACAGAGGGGTCAGTATTAGTGAGCTTGGACAGAGGGGTCAGTATTAGTCAGCTTGGACAGAGGGGTCAGTATTAGTCAGCTTGGGCAGAGGGGTCAGTATTAGTCAGCTTGGACAGAGGGGTCAGTATTAGTGAGATTGGACAGAGGGGTCATTGTTAGTGAGCTTGGACAGAGGGGTCAGTATTAGTCAGCTTGGACAGAGGGGTCAGTATTAGTGAGCTTGGACAGAGGGGTCAGTATTAGTCAGCTTGGACAGAGGGGTCAGTGTTAGTGAGCTTGGACAGAGGGGTCAGGATCAGTGAGCTTGGACAGAGGGGTCAGTATTAGTGAGCTTGGACAGAGGGGTCAGTGTTAGCGAGCTTGGACAGAGGGGTCAGTGTTATTCAGCTTGGACAGATGGGTCAGTATTAGTGAGCTTGGACAGAGGGGTCAGTATTAGTGAGCTTGGACAGAGGGGTCAGTATTAGTGAGCTTGGACAGAGGGGTCAGTATTCGTGAGCTTGGACAGAGGGGTCAGTGTTAGCGAGCTTGGACAGAGGGGTCAGTGTTAGTCAGCTTGGACAGAGGGGTCAGTATTAGTCAGCTTGGACAGAGGGGTCAGTATTAGTGAGCTTGGACAGAGGGGTCACTATTAGTGAGCTTGGACAGAGGGGTCAGTATTAGTGAGCTTGGACAGAGGGGTCAGTATTAGCGAGCTTGGACAGAGGGGTCAGTATTAGTGAGCTTGGACAGAGGGGTCAGTATTAGTGAGCTTGGACAGAGCGGTCAGTATTCAGTATTAGTGAGCTTGGACAGAGGGGTCAGTATTAGTGAGCTTGGACAGAGGGGTCAGTATTAGTGAGCTTGGACAGAGCGGTCAGTATTAGTGAACTTGGACAGAGGGGTCACTATTAGTGAGCTTGGACAGAGGGGTCAGTATTAGTGAGCTTGGACAGAGGGGTCAGTATTAGTGAGCTTGGACAGAGGGGTCAGTATTAGTGAGCTTGTACAGAGGGGTCAGTATTAGTGTGCTTGGACAGAGGGGTCAGTATTAGTGAGCTTGGACAGAGGGGTCAGTATTAGTGAGCTTGGACAGAGGTGTCAGTATTAGTGAGCTTGGACAGAGGGGCCAGTGTTAGTGAGCTTGGACAGAGGGGCCAGTGTTAGTGAGCTTGGACAGAGGGGTCAGTATTAGTGAGCTTTGACAGAGGGGTCAGTATTAGTGAGTTTGGACAGAGGGGTCAGTATTAGTCAGCTTGGACAGAGGGGTCAGTATTAGTGAGCTCGGACAGAGGGGTCAGTATTAGTGAGCTCGGACAGAGGGGTCAGTGTTAGTGAGCTCGGACAGAGGGGTCAGTGTTAGTGAGCTTGGACAGAGGGGTCAGTATCAGTGAGCTTGGACAGAGGGGTCAGTATCAGTGAGCTTGGACAGAGGGGTCAGTATTAGTCAGCTTGGACAGAGGGGTCAGTGTTAGCGAGCTTGGACAGAGGGGTCAGTGTTAGCCAGCTTGGACAGAGGGGTCAGTATTAGTCAGCTTGGACAGAGGGGTCAGTATTAGTGAGCTTGGACAGAGGGGTCACTATTAGTGAGCTTGGACAGAGGGTTCAGTATTAGTGAGCTTGGACAGAGGGGTCAGTATTAGCGAGCTTGGACAGAGGGGTCAGTATTAGCGAGCTTGGACAGAGGGGTCAGTATTAGTGAGCTTGGACAGAGCGGTCAGTATTCAGTATTAGTGAGCTTGAACAGAGGGGTCAGTATTAGTGAGCTTGGACAGAGGGGTCAGTATTAGTGAGCTTGGACAGAGCGGTCAGTATTAGTGAACTTGGACAGAGGGGTCACTATTAGTGAGCTTGGACAGAGGGTTCAGTATTAGTGAGCTTGGACAGAGGGGTCAGTATTAGCGAGCTTGGACAGAGGGGTCAGTATTAGTGAGCTTGGACAGAGGGGTCAGTATTAGTGAGCTTGGACAGAGCGGTCAGTATTCAGTATTAGTGAGCTTGGACAGAGGGGTCAGTATTAGTGAGCTTGGACAGAGGGGTCAGTATTAGTGAGCTTGGACAGAGCGGTCAGTATTAGTGAACTTGGACAGAGGGGTCACTATTAGTGAGCTTGGACAGAGGGGTCAGTATTAGTGAGCTTGGACAGAGGGGTCAGTATTAGTGAGCTTGGACAGAGGGGTCAGTATTAGTGAGCTTGGACAGAGGGGTCAGTATTAGTGTGCTTGGACAGAGGGGTCAGTATTAGTGAGCTTGGACAGAGGGGTCAGTATTAGTGAGCTTGGACAGAGGTGTCAGTATTAGTGAGCTTGGACAGAGGGGCCAGTGTTAGTGAGCTTGGACAGAGGGGCCAGTGTTAGTGAGCTTGGACAGAGGGGTCAGTATTAGTGAGCTTTGACAGAGGGGTCAGTATTAGTGAGTTTGGACAGAGGGGTCAGTATTAGTCAGCTTGGACAGAGGGGTCAGTATTAGTGAGCTCGGACAGAGGGGTCAGTATTAGTGAGCTCGGACAGAGGGGTCAGTGTTAGTGAGCTTGGACAGAGGGGTCAGTATCAGTGAGCTTGGACAGAGGGGTCAGTATTAGTGAGCTTGGACAGAGGGGTCAGTATTAGTCAGCTTGGACAGAGGGGTCAGTGTTAGCGAGCTTGGACAGAGGGGTCAGTGTTAGTCAGCTTGGACAGAGGGGTCAGTATTAGTCAGCTTGGACAGAGGGGTCAGTATTAGTGAGCTTGGACAGAGCGGTCAGTATTAGTGAACTTGGACAGAGGGGTCACTATTAGTGAGCTTGGACAGAGGGTTCAGTATTAGTGAGCTTGGACAGAGGGGTCAGTATTAGCGAGCTTGGACAGAGGGGTCAGTATTAGTGAGCTTGGACAGAGCGGTCAGTATTAGTGAACTTGGACAGAGGGGTCAGTATTAGTGAGCTTGGACAGAGCGGTCAGTATTCAGTATTAGTGAGCTTGAACAGAGGGGTCAGTATTAGTGAGCTTGGACAGAGGGGTCAGTATTAGTGAGCTTGGACAGAGCGGTCAGTATTAGTGAACTTGGACAGAGGGGTCACTATTAGTGAGCTTGGACAGAGGGGTCAGTATTAGTGAGCGTGGACAGAGGGGTCAGTGTTAGTGAGCGTGGACAGAGGGGTCAGTGTTAGTGAGCTTGGACAGAGGGGTCAGTATTAGTGAGCTTGGACAGAGGTGTCAGTATTAGTGAGCTTGGACAGAGGGGCCAGTGTTAGTGAGCTTGGACAGAGGGGCCAGTGTTAGTGAGCTTGGACAGAGGGGTCAGTATTAGTGAGCTTTGACAGAGGGGTCAGTATTAGTGAGCTTGGACAGAGGGGTCAGTATTAGTCAGCTTGGACAGAGGGGTCAGTATTAGTGAGCTTGGACAGAGGGGTCAGTATTAGTGAGCTTGGACAGAGGGGTCAGTGTTAGTGAGCTTGGACAGAGGGGTCAGTATCAGTGAGCTTGGACAGAGGGGTCAGTATTAGTCAGCTTGGACAGAGGGGTCAGTATTAGTCAGCTTGGACAGAGGGGTCAGTATTAGTGAGCTTGGACAGAGGGGTCACTATTAGTGAGCTTGGACAGAGGGGTCAGTATTAGTGAGCTTGGACAGAGGGGTCAGTATTAGCGAGCTTGGACAGAGGGGTCAGTATTAGTGAGCTTGAACAGAGGGGTCAGTATTAGTGAGCTTGGACAGAGCGGTCAGTATTCAGTATTAGTGAGCTTGGACAGAGGGGTCAGTATTAGTGAGCTTGGACAGAGGGGTCAGTATTAGTGAGCTTGGACAGAGCGGTCAGTATTAGTGAACTTGGACAGAGGGGTCACTATTAGTGAGCTTGGACAGAGGGGTCAGTATTAGTGAGCGTGGACAGAGGGGTCAGTGTTTGTGAGCGTGGACAGAGGGGTCAGTGTTAGTGAGCTTGGACAGAGGGTTCAGTATTAGTGAGCTTGGACAGAGGTGTCTGTATTAGTGAGCTTGGACAGAGGGGCCAGTGTTAGTGAGCTTGGACAGAGGGGCCAGTGTTAGTGAGCTTGGACAGAGGGGTCAGTATTAGTGAGCTTTGACAGAGGGGTCAGTATTAGTGAGCTTGGACAGAGGGGTCAGTATTAGTCAGCTTGGACAGAGGGGTCAGTATTAGTGAGCTTGGACAGCGGGGTCAGTATTAGTGAGCTTGGACAGAGGGGTCAGTGTTAGTGAGCTTGGACAGAGGGGTCAGTATCAGTGAGCTTGGACAGAGGGGTCAGTATTAGTGAGCTTGGACAGAGGGGTCAGTGTTAGCGAGCTTGGACAGAGGGGTCAGTGTTAGTCAGCTTGGACAGAGGGGTCAGTATTAGTCAGCTTGGACAGAGGGGTCAGTATTTGTGAGCTTGGACAGAGGGGTCACTATTAGTGAGCTTGGACAGAGGGGTCAGTATTAGTGAGCTTGGACAGAGGGGTCAGTATTAGCGAGCTTGGACAGAGGGGTCAGTATTAGTGAGCTTGGACAGAGGGGTCAGTATTAGTTAGCTTGGACAGAGCGGTCAGTATTCAGTATTAGTGAGCTTGGACAGAGGGGTCAGTATTAGTGAGCTTGGACAGAGGGGTCAGTATTAGTGAGCTTGGACAGAGCGGTCAGTATTAGTGAACTTGGACAGAGGGGTCACTATTAGTGAGCTTGGACAGAGGGGTCAGTATTAGTGAGCGTGGACAGAGGGGTTAGTGAGCGTGGACAGAGGGGTCAGTGTTAGTGAGCTTGGACAGAGGGGTCAGTATTAGTGAGCTTGGACAGAGGGGTCAGTGTTAGTGAGCTTGGACAGAGGGGTCAGTATTAGTGAGCTTGGACAGAGGGGTCAGTATTAGTGAGCTTGGACAGAGGGGTCAGTATTAGTGAGCTTGGACAGAGGGGTCAGTATTAGTGAGCTTGGACAGAGGGGTCAGTATTAGTCAGCTTGGACAGAGGGGTCAGTATTAGTGAGCTTGGACAGAGGGGTCACTATTAGTGAGCTTGGACAGAGGGGTCACTATTAGTGAGCTTGGACAGAAGGGTCAGTATTAGTTAGCTTGCGTAAATGTTAAATAAATCTAATATGATCATCCAAAGCTTTGGGCTTCCAGTTTAGTTCAATTTAAGTAAAACTGCTTCAGTTCAACTTGAACCTGCTGTGTCCTCTCCTCTAATCTCCCCTCCCCTCCTCTAAACTCTCGTCCCCTTCCCTCCTCTCTTCTCCTTTCCTCTAATCTCCCCTCCCCTCCTCTAAACTCTCGTCCCCTTCCCTTCCCTCCTCGCCTCTCCCTTCCCCCCCATCTCCTCCACTCCTCGCCTCTCCCTTCCCCCCCATCTCCTCCACTCCTCAGCTCTCCTCCCCTCTTCTCTCCTCTCTCCAGAATGACAGCTGATTAAAATGGATTCCACTTGCGTGTGAGAGAACCTTTTTCATGGGAGTAACAGTGTTGATTTCTCTCACACCACTGGCCCTCTGTGGTAATGTCTGTTTTACTGTTGTTACAGTGTGAAGGTCCCATCAATGTTATTGTGTGAACTGTGGTACTGTCTTCTCATGGAGTTTGTGTGTGTGTGTGTGTGTGTGTGTGTGTGTGTGTGTGTGTGTGTGTGTGTGTGTGTGTGTGTGTGTGTGTGTGTGTGTGTGTGTGTGTGTGTGTGTTTGTGCGTGCGCTTGACATGTTCTGAGTGTTATAACACAGTGCCATGTATTCTGAGTGTTATAACACAGCGAAGTGTATTATGAGTGTTATAACACAGTGACATGTATTCTGAGTGTTATAACACATTGGCAGATATTCTGAGTGTTATAACACAGTGGCAGATATTCTGAGTGTTATAACACAGTGGCAGGTATTCTGAGTGTTATAACACAGTGGCAGGTATTCTGAGTGTTATAACACGGTGGCAGGTATTCTGAGTGTTATAACACAGTGACAGGTATTATGAGTGTTATAACTGGTACAGTGATATTGTCTTATTTAACATTCCTGACTTAGCCACACAGTCTAAGCATCCCAAAGGAGTCTCTCTCTCACAACAAACAGATCACTGACCATCTCGAATCCCACCGTACCTTCTCCGCTGTGCAATCCGGTTTCCGAGCCGGTCACGGGTGCACCTCAGCCACGCTCAAGGTACTAAACGACATCATAACCGCCATCGATAAAAGACATTACTGTGCAGCCGTCTTCATCGACCTGGCCAAGGCTTTCGACTCTGTCAATCACCATATTCTTATCGGCAGACTCGGTAGCCTCGGTTTTTCTAATGACTGCCTTGCCTGGTTCACCAACTACTTTGCAGACAGAGTTCAGTGTGTCAAATCGGAGGGCATGTTGTCCGGTCCTCTGGCAGTCTCTATGGGGGTACCACAGGGTTCAATTCTCGGGCCGACTCTTTTCTCTGTATACATCAATGATGTTGCTCTTGCTGCGGGCGATTCCCTAATCCACCTCTACGCAGACGACACCATTCTATATACTTCCGGCCCTTCCTTGGACACTGTGCTATCTAACCTCCAAACGAGCTTCAATGCCATACAACACTCCTTCCGTGGCCTCCAACTGCTCTTAAACGCTAGTAAAACCAAATGCATGCTTTTCAACCGTTCGCTGCCTGCACCCGCACGCCCGACTAGCATCACCACCCTGGACGGTTCCGACCTAGAATATGTGGACATCTATAAGTACCTAGGTGTCTGGCTAGACTGCAAACTCTCCTTCCAGACTCATATCAAACATCTCCAATCCAAAATCAAATCAAGAATCGGCTTTCTATTCCGCAACAAAGCCTCCTTCACTCACGCCGCCAAACTTACCCTAGTAAAACTGACTATCCTACCGATCCTCGACTTCGGCGATGTCATCTACAAAATAGCTTCCAACACTCTACTCAGCAAACTGGACGCAGTTTATCACAGTGCCATTCGTTTTGTTACTAAAGCACCTTATACGACCCACCACTGCAACCTGTATGCCCTAGTCGGCTGGCCCTCGCTACATGTTCGTCGTCAGACCCACTGGCTCCAGGTCATCTACAAGGCTATGCTAGGTAAAGTGCCGCCTTATCTCAGTTCACTGGTCACGATGGCTACACCCACCCGCAGCACGCGCTCCAGCAGGTGTATCTCACTGATCATCCCTAAAGCTAAAACCTCATTTGGACGCCTTTCCTTCCAGTTCTCTGCTGCCTGCGACTGGAACGAATTGCAAAAA
>NC_074686.1:38002709-38007709 GCF_029448725.1 Salvelinus fontinalis | reverse complement strand
TGTTTGAGCTGATCTGGTCTGCTTTAGGAACGTAGACGACACGTGGAGAGTGACTGGTGTTTGAGCTGATCTGGTCTGCTTTAGGAACGTAGACGACACGTGGAGAGTGACTGGTGTTTGAGCTGATCTGGTCTGCTTTAGGAACGTAGACGACACGTGGAGAGTGACTGGTGTTTGAGCTGATCTGGTCTACTTTAGGAACGTAGACGACACGTGGAGAGTGACTGGTGTTTGAGCTGATCTGGTCTGCTTTAGGAACGTAGACGACACGTGGAGAGTGACTGGTGTTTGAGCTGATCTGGTCTGCTTTAGGAACGTAGACGACACGTGGAGAGTGACTGGTGTTTGAGCTGATCTGGTCTGCTTTAGGAACGTAGACGACACGTGGAGAGTGACTGGTGTTTGAGCTGATCTGGTCTGCTTTAGGAACGTAGACGACACGTGGAGAGTGACTGGTGTTTGAGCTGATCTGGTCTGCTTTAGGAACGTAGACGACACGTGGAGAGTGACTGGTGTTTGAGCTGATCTGGTCTGCTTTAGGAACGTAGACGACACGTGGAGAGTGACTGGTGTTTGAGCTGATCTGGTCTGCTTTAGGAACGTAGACGACACGTGGAGAGTGACTGGTGTTTGAGCTGATCTGGTCTGCTTTAGGAACGTAGACGACACGTGGAGAGTGACTGGTGTTTGAGCTGATCTGGTCTGCTTTAGGAACGTAGACGACACGTGGAGAGTGACTGGTGTTTGAGCTGATCTGGTCTGCTTTAGGAACGTAGACGACACAGGGTCTCACTGGTCCATGTCCGGAGAGAGAGAGAGAGAGTCTCTGGTCTTAAAGTCAACTCAAGCTATGAAATCTACCTCAAAATACCTTTTTAACTTTAATAAACATTAACCCTGCAGCTTTCACGGGTGAATTATAATAGTCCATGTGAGACAGGCTGTACTAATCAAACCCAGAGTTTCACTGCATTACATCTCAAACCTGTTATTCTCTGGGTCTTTGACGCTGGAAAAGGGGGATGCCAGGGTTATGATGGAGCAGTACATGCCACAAAGAGCGGACCGTCTTTTGTTGTAGGTATCCAAGGTCTTTGCCTGGTTGTGAGGGTTTTACAGAGTGAAAGGCAGCCTCTTATACGCCTGTCCCGAAATGAATGGAACATAGAAACGTGAGGGAATTTGTGAGGGGACGCCGAATACGAGGAAAACACATCGGGGGGAAAAAAATAAATAAAATGAAACATGGACACGTCATATTATTTGACACGTTTCTGTCTGTCATGCTCTTTGAGCAATCACATTTTTGTAATTCAACAGAATTCAATGGTATGTATCCTTGGATGGCTTTTGTTATGTTGGGTATAAAGCATAGGTAAATTACTGTGTGGTACATTCAAAGAGTGTGGTAATAGAAGACAGTAGGTAGGTGCTCCATGTTTTTTGTTGTTGTGGTGGACAGTATATCTAAGCCTACTCGTTGACAGGACAACTCTATCTTAGTGACCAGTGTGTCTCAGATGTAACTCGATCATCAACGCACGTGATCCTCCTCAGTCAGTTGACCTCTCCGTGAACTCCCATGGTACGCTCAATCAATAGAAGGATGTGGGGCAGATCAGTGGGTCTGTGCTCTGCTTACATTCTTACAGCGCTGTGTGTGTGTGTGTGTGTGTGTGTGTGTGTGTGTGTGTGTGTGTGTGTGTGTGTGTGTGTGTGTGTGTGTGTGTGTGTGTGTGTAGTGTGTAGTGTGTGTGTGTGTGTTTGTTAGTTTCTTACCCCGCTGTGTCTTAGCTCCCTGACCTTCATCCTCCCAGGGATATGGGGATTCCATATTTCAGTCATATTTGTGGGTTGTGTTTCTTTATAAAAACGACACTTGTGTGGCAACTTGTTTGTGAGTGATGGTTGGAGAGAAGGGAAGAAGAAGATGGAGGGAGGAGGAAGATGGAGGGAGAGAAGGGAAGAGGAAGATGGAGGGAGGGAGGAGGAAGATGGTTTGAGAGAAGGGAAGAGGAAGATGGAGGGAGGAGGAAGATGGTGAGAGAAGGGAGGAGGAAGATGGAGGGAGGAGGAAGATGGTGAGAGAAGGGAGGAGGAAGATGGAGGGAGGAGGAAGATGGTGAGAGAAGGGAGGAGGAAGATGAATGGAGGAGGAAGACGGTGAGAGAAGGGAGGAGGAAGATGGAGAGAGGAGGAAGATGGAGGGAGGAGGAAGATGGAGGGAGGAGGAGGATGGTGAGAGAAGGGAGGAGGAAGATGGTGGGAGGAGGAAGATGATGAGAGAAGGGGATATTCAAGGGACACACTACATACACTCACACACACACATGCATACTGACGCCACACACAAACACACACACACACACACACACACAAACACACACACACACACACACACACACACACACACACACACACACACACACACACACACACACACACACACACACACACACACACACACACACACTTTCACACTCCACTCTGCTGCTACTCTGTTTATTATCTATCCAGATTGCCTAGTCACTTTTACCCCTACCAGCACTACCGTTCAAAAGTTTTGGATCACTTAGACATGTCCATGTTTTTGAAAGAAAAGCACATCTTTTGTCCATTAAAATAACATCAAATTGATCAGAAATACAGTGTAGACATTGTTAATGTTGTAAAGGACTATTGTAGCTGGAAACAGCTGATTTTTAATGGAATATCTACATAGGCGTACAGAGGCCCACTATCAGCAACCATCACTCCTGTGTTCCAATGGCACGTTGTTTTAGCTAATCCAAGTTTATCATTTTAAAAGGTTAATTGATCATTAGAAAACCCTTTTGCAATTATGTTAGCACAGCTGAAAACTGTTGTTCTGATTAAAGAAGCAATAGAACTGGCCTTCTTTAGACTAGTTGAGCATCTGGAGCATCAGCATTTGTGGGTTCGATCACGGGCTCAAAATGGCCAGAAATAAATAACTTTCTTCTGAAACTCGTCAGTCTATTCTTGTTCTGAGAAATGAAGTCTATTCCATGCGAGAAATTGCCAAGAAACTGAAGATCTCGTACAACGCTGTGTACTACTGCCTTCACAGAACAGCGCAAACTGTCTCTAACCAGAATAGAAAGAGGAGTGGGAGGCCCCGGTGCACAACTGAGCAAGAGGACAAGTACAATAGTGTCTAGTTTGAGAAACAGACGCCTCACAAGTCCTCAACTGGCAGCTTCATTAAATATTACCCGCAAAACACCAGTCTCAACATCAACAGTGAAGAGGCGACTCCGGGGTGCTCTACGCCCTCAACCCACTCGATAATACCACTACCCCCCCTCTTCTCCCTCTTCTCTCCCTCTTCTCTCTACTCCCCCTCTTCTCTCTACTCCCCCTCTTCTCTCTCCCCCCCTCTTCTCTCTCTCTTCTCTCTACTCCCCCTCTTCTCTCTACTCCCCCTCTTCCCCCTCTTCTCTCTACTCCCCCTCTTCTCTCTCTCTCCCTCTCTCTTTCTCTTTCTCTCTTTCTCTTTCATTCTCGTATTCTCTAGTTCTCTCTGATTCTCCCTTTCTATCTCATCCTCTAATTCCCTACTTATTTCTCTCTCGTTCTCTAATTCTCTACTTCTCTCTTTCTATCTCTTTCTCTACTTCTTTCTCTCTCGTTCTCTAATTATCTCTATCTCTCTAATTCTCTAGTTCTCTGTCTCTCTTGATCTCCAATCTCTGTGGATGATTTAATGTATTCTTCAGGGAGCAGAGAAGTCAGCTTTTTTTGTTTTTTTCTCCGGACATAATAATGTCATAACTTATTCACAACAGTGGGTCAGTTCTGGGTTTGTGTCCTTATCTGTAGCAGTGGCTGTGCCGATAATACAGTAGTCATGTATTAATAATAGTATTGTAGACTTAAATAAAGTTGGGTAATTGACATTAAAGTAAACTAAGAACAAGCCCTAGGCTATCATGAGGAGATGGTAGTCCCTTTAGGACAAACTATCTTTGTCATGAGAAATTATCGCTTATGGGAACCTTCATGTGTGTGTAAAATATTACTGTTCTCAGATTTTTTTATTCATAGATTTCAGATGTGTATGAAAATGTTATTTGTATATATATATATATTAGGGGGAAAACACAATATACACATTTTTAGCTGGAATAGAATGTTCTTATTATTAGAACTCAGGATAAGACCCAAATGCAGACAGCTTGAGTCACAGACGTTTATTGACCCAAACAGGGGACAGACAAAAGACAGGTCAAGGACAGACAGAGGTCCGTAACCCAGGGCAGAGTCAGGCAGGTACAGAACGGCAGGCAGGCTCAGGGTCAGAGCAGGCAGAGGTTGGTAAACGGGTCAGAGTCCAGCAGGTACAGAACGGCAGGCAGGCTTGGAGTCAGGGCAGGCAGAATGGTCAGAGCCGAGGAAACTAGGAAACAGAACTTGAGAAAGCAGGAAGACGGGAAAACACGCTAGTAAGACCTGACAAGTCAAAACGAACTGGCAACCGACAAACAGAGAACACAGGTATAAATACACTGGGGATAATGAGGAAGATGGGCGACACCTGGAGGGGGGTGGAGACAAGCACAAAGTCAGGTAAAACAGATCAGGGTGTGAAACTCATCCTGTGTATTGACTGTGATATGTGGTTGTCTCACACATCACAGACAGTTTTGAGTTGAATGCACTTACTGCAAGTCGCTCTGGATAAAAGCACCTGGTAAATGACTAAAATGTAAAATATAAACATTTGATATACAGACCTCATGTAACTGTATTTCATTTATCTTCTGTACATTTCTTTATAATTCTTTTGTTCTTCGTTACAGTACTCTGTGTAAAACCTAGCAGCTCTTCGTATTTCTGAGAGTGAGGTGGATATAGCTTATTATCACACCCTGATCTGTTTCACTTGTCGTTGTGATTGTCTTCACAATCACAAAGTCGCCCTCCATGTGTCGCCCAGCTTCCCCATTTTCCCCCAGTGTATTTATGCCTGTGTTCTC
>NC_074686.1:37990209-37997709 GCF_029448725.1 Salvelinus fontinalis | reverse complement strand
TGATTTGATATGATGGGTTGTTGATTCAGATTTAACATTTTAATCAGGATGCAGCCTGGTCTCATAGGCTAGACATACCGTAGTAAATGTCACGCCCTGACCTTAGAGAGCCTTTTTATTTAGGTCGGGGTGTGATTAAGGTGGGCATTCTAGTTTTTCTATTTGTTTGTTGGCCGGGTATGGTTCCCAATCAGAGGCAGCTGTCTATCGTTGTCTCTGATTGGGGATCATACTTAGGCAGCCCTTTTTTCTCCACCTTTAGTTTGTGGGATCTTGTTTGTGTTTAGTTGCGTTCTGCATGTAGCTTCACGTTCTGTTGTAGTTTATTGTTTTTTTCGTGTTCATCAAAATAAATGATGTACGCTTCCCACGCTGCACCTTGGTCTGATTCTTCCATCAACGCTTCCCACGCTGCACCTTGGTCTGATTCTTCCATCAACGCTTCCCACGCTGCACCTTGGTCTGATTCTTCCATCAACGCTTCCCACGCTGCACCTTGGTCTGATTCTTCCATCAACGCTTCCCACGCTGCACCTTGGTCTGATTTTTCCATCAACGCTTCCCACGCTGCACCTTGGTCTGATTCTTCCATCAACGCTTCCCACGCTGCACCTTGGTCTGATTCTTCCATCAACGCTTCCCACGCTGCACCTTGGTCTGATTCTTCCATCAACGCTTCCCACGCTGCACCTTGGTCTGATTCTTCCATCAACGCTTCCCACGCTGCACCTTGGTCTGATTCTTCCATCAACGCTTCCCACGCTGCACCTTGGTCTGATTCTTCCATCAACGACAGTAAATGTAAATCCGGGACACTCAAATGAGTATGATATGTTACATTTGGTATGGTTATATAAAGCAGATGGTTAAGGCATAAATGAAAGTAGGGTGGTTGATCGGGGTAGATGGGTGGGCGTATAACGGCGTATAACGTGAGCGTCTGGAAACGTTTTGAGTTTGAATCTCATCATGGACACTTTTTAGTATTTTAGCTAACCAACTTTTCAACTACTTACTACTGTTGAGCTACTTTGCAACTACTTAGCATGTTAGCTAACCCTTACCCTAACCCTAACCCTTCCCCTAACCCTAACCCTTTTAACTAACCCTTCCCCTAACCCTAACCCTTTTAAATACTCCTTCCCATAACCGTAGCCCTTTAACCTAACCTAACTCCTAAACTTAACCATAACCTTAACTTTAACTCCTAGTCTAGCTAACGTTAGCCAGCTATCTAACGTTAGCCACCTATATAATGTTAGCCACCTTGCTAGAATGTGTAACATATACATTTTGCAAATTTGTCACATATTGTACATTTTGCAAATTTGTAACATATAATACAAAATATGTGATGGACATCCACTAATTAATACATACCTTACGAAACGTAATATATCAATCTAAAGGGAGTATCTGTTGTTTTACATACAGAATAACACGAAATGCTCTGAGACCAGGTTGCCGGGTGCACACAGAGTGTTTCTTGGTAGTCTTGAACAAAACTACGTTAAAACCAAAGTATACACCTCACACACATGGTTAGGGACTTAAAAAAAGAAGACACCTGTACCATGTCAGATATAGAGTTATAATATATTACATTTTGATTTTGGATTTAGGTTTAGTTGTTTGGTTAGAATTTTAGTTTTAGTTTTTACACTTTATGTACCTCACAGAAGACTGAAATATAACAAATCCTTTTGACTTAGAAACACCTGATTTTCTGTGGATTAAAAAAAATTATAATGTTGATTAATTATGAAAAATATGAACATTCCACCTATGAGGTCACTAGTCATTTTGACTGCAGGAAACGGCTTAGGGATTGAGGGGTTAAGTCTATCTGGGTAGAGGATGTATATGGGGTGAGTCCCAAATGACACCCTTTTCCATAAGTAGTGCACACATGGAAGACTAGCCTATGTGAACAGCCAACTCCTGAGACCCATGGTGACATTTAGTTGGTAGGTGTCGGTGAGATTGCTGGATCCCATTTTCTGTCCATTCCACTGTACCTCTTTACAACGGTAGAATCACAATACCGTCTGTTGCCTTTAGACTAAAGACCGCAAGCTGACAGGCAGTTATCCTGGGTCCCTGCCCAAATCCCAATCCTACCTGGGTCTCGAACCAGAGAGAAAGGAACACATACTGGATCAAGGGCTATTGAGACATTTTCTAAGACCTTCTTGAGTTAATATCTATCCCATGGTAATAATATGAGCTAGATAGACAGATGGAAATATATATAGAGGGAGAGAGAGAAATGTGGGTGGGTTGAGTAAAAGGAATGTGGGTGGGTTGAGTAAAAGGAATGTGGGTGGGTTGAGTAAAAGGAATGTGGGTGGGTTGAGTAAAAGGAATGTGGGTGGGTTGAGTAAAAGGAATGTGGGTGGGTTGAGTAAAAGGAATGTGGGTGGGTTGAGTAAAAGGAATGTGGGTGGGTTGAGTAAAAGGAATGTGGGTGGGTTGAGTAAAAGGAATGTGGGTGGGTTGAGTAAAAGGAATGTGGGTGGGTTGAGTAAAAGGAATGTGGGTGGGTTGAGTAAAAGGAATGTGGGTGGGTTGAGTAAAAGGAATGTGGGTGGGTTGAGTAAAAGGAATGTGGGTGGGTTGAGTAAAAGGAATGTGGGTGGGTTGAGTAAAAGGAATGTGGGTGGGTTGAGTAAAAGGAATGTGGGTGGGTTGAGAGAAGTGTGTGTGTACAGGGGCGATGAGAGAGCGACAGAGAGAAAGAGACCAAAATTCCAGAACCGGACAAGAACCTTACACCCTCAGCACACAGGGAGACAAACACCTGCCTTAGGTAACATCATTCCCTCCCTCATATGCCCCCCTAGACACAACCATGACAACATAACCAACAAAAACGGGTCACAACTCTTGCAGCTCTGTCCCACGCTGGGTCTGTACATAGTCAATGGTAGGCTTTGAGGAGACTCCTATGGTAGGTACACCTATAGCTCATCTCTTGGCAGTAGTACTGTAGACTACTTTATCACTGACCTCAACCCAGTGTAACGGCAGTCTACTTCGTCCTCCTCCTCAGACGAAGAGAGGCGAGAAGGATCAGAGGACCAATACGCAGCGTGGTAATTTTCCATAATGAATTTAATCAACACAAAACAATACACTAGACAAAATAACAAAAGAACATACCGTCACAGTCCTAGCTGGTGCAGAACACAAACACAGAGACAGGAAATAACCACCCACAATCCCCAACACAAAACAAGCCACCTATATATGATTCTCAATCAGGGACAACGATTGACAGCTGTCTCTGATTGAGAACCATATCAGGCTGAACATAGAAACAGACGAACTAGACACACAACATAGAATTCCCACCCAGCTCACGTCCTGACCAACACTAAACAAGCAAAACACATAAGAACTCTGGTCAGGACGTTACACCCAGAGTCTCTCAGAGCGTTCACAGTCAGTCCACGGACACCCCTATCAGACCACAGCAAAATCACAGTTTACTTGAACAGAGCAATACTCAACCATGAGGCATCAAAGCCAAAGGAACTGAGTAACATTAAGAAATGCTATAGATGGAAGGAATGCAGTTTGGAAACCTACCAAAAAACAATTAGGCAACAGCAAATCCAATCCCTTTTAGACAACTTCCTGGGTAAAACGTTCCACTGCAATAGTGAAGGTGTAAACTTGGCAGTAGAAAATCTTAACAGTATATTTGACCTCTCAGCTTCCCTATTAAATCTAAAAATGTCAAACAGAAAACCAAAGAAAATGAACAACAATGACAAATGCCTGGATGAAGAATGCAAAAATCTAAGAAAGAAATTGAGAAACCTGTCCAACCAAAAACATATATACCCAGAAAACCTGAGTCTAAGCCTTCACTATGGTGAATCACTAAAACAATACAGAAAACCTGAGTCTACGCCTTCAATATGGTGAATCACTAAAACAATACAGAAAACCTGAGTCTACTCCTTCACTATGGTGAATCACTAAAACAATACAGAAAACCTGAGTCTACGCCTTCACTACGGTGAATCACTAAAACAATACAGAAAACCTGAGTCTACTCCTTCACTATGGTGAATCACTAAAACAATACAGAAAACCTGAGTCTACGCCTTCACTATGGTGAATCACTAAAACAATACAGAAAACCTGAGTCTACGCCTTCACTACGGAGAATCGCTAAAACAATACAGAAATACATTATGGAAAAAGAAGGAACAGCACGTCAGAAATGAACTACAGGACAAAATAAAAACCCTCCAACCCAAAAAGGCCTGTGGCGTTGATGGTATTCTCAATGAAATGATCAAATATACAGACAACAAATTCCAATTGGCTATACTAAAACTCTTTAACATTATCCTTGGCCCTGGCATCTTCCCCAATATTTGGAACCAAGGACTGATCACCCCAATCCACAAAAGTGGAGACAAATTTGACCCCAATAACTACAGTGGCATATGCATCAACAGCAACCTTGGGAAAATCCTCTGCATTATCAATAACAGCAGGCTAGTTAATTTCCTCAGTGAAAACAATGTACTGAGCAAATGTCAAATTGGCTTTTCACCAAATTATCGTACGACAGACCACATATTCACCGTGCACACCCTAATTGACAAACAAACAAACCAAAACAAAGGCAAAGTCTTCTCATGCTTTGTTGATTTCAAAAAAGCCTTCGTCTCAATTTGGTCTGCTATACAAATTGATGGAACGTGGTGTTTGGGGAAAACATCATAAAATCCATTTATACAAACAACAAGTCTGCGGTTAAAATTGAAAAAAAAAAAGCAGCTTAGCCCCACCCTCTTCAACATATATCTCAACGAATCGGGCACTAGAACAGTCTGCAGCACCCGGCCTCACCCTACTAGAACAGTCTGCAGCACCCGGCCTCACCCTACTAGAACAGTCTGCAGCACCCGGCCTCAGCCTACTAGAACAGTCTGCAGCACCCGGCCTCACCCTACTAGAACAGTCTGGAACGTAAAATTCAACATATCAATTAGGATTCAGCTAAAAATACCTGAATCAGTTATAGAACCCATTTCCCCTTATGGTTGTGAGGTCTGGGGTCCGCTCACCAACCAAGAATTCACAAAATGGGACAAACACCAAATTGAGACTCTGCATGCAGAATTCTGCAAAAATATCCTCCGTGTACAATGTAAAACACCAAATAATGCATGCAGAGCAGAATTAGGCCGATACCCGCTGGTTATCAAAATCCAGAAAAGAGCCGTTAAACTCTACAACCCCCTAAAAGGAAGCGATTCCCAAACCTTCCATAACAAAGCCATAACCTACAGAGAGATGAACCTGGAGAAGAGTCCTCTAAGCAAGCTGGTCCTGGGGCTCTGTTCACCAACACAAACAGACCCCACAGAGCCCCAAGACAGCAACACAATTAGACCCAACCAAATCATGAGAAAACAAAAAGATCATTACTTGACACATTGGAAAGAATTGACAAAAAAACAGAGCAAATTAGAATGCTATTTGGCCCTAAACAGAGAGTACACAGTGGCAGAATACCTGACCACTGTGACTGACCCAAAATTAAGGAAAGCTTTGATTATATACAGACTCAATGAGCATAGTCTTGCTATTGAGAAAGGCCGCCGTAGACAGACCTGGCTCTCAGGAGAAGACAGGCTATGTGCACACTGCCCACAAAATGAGGTGGAAACTGAGCTGCACTTCCTAACCTCCTGCTCAATGTATGACCATATTAGAGAGACATATAACCCTCAGATTACACAGATCCACAAAGAATTTGAAAACAAATCCAATTTTGATAAACTCCCATATCTACTGGGTGAAATTCCACAGTGTGACATCACAGCTGCAAGATTTGTGACCTGTTGCCACAAGAAAAGGGCAACCAGTGAAGAACAAACACCATTGTAAATACAACCCATATTTATTTATTTATTTTCCCTTTTGTACTTTAACTATTTGCACATCGTTACAACACCGTATAGACATAATATGACATTTTAAGTGTCTTTATTCTTTTGGAACTTCTGTGAGTGTAATGTTTACTGTACATTGTTATTGTTTATTTCACTTTTGTTTATTATCTACTTCACTTGCTTTGATGATGTGAAGTCTAATATGTTACCCATGACAATAAATCCCCTTGAATTGAATTGAGAGAGAGGGAGAGAGAGAGAGAAGAGAAAGACAGAGAAGAGAAAGACAGAGACAAGAGAAAGTGAAAATTAGAGAGAGGGAGAGAGTGGGAGAGGAAGAGAGAGAGGGAGAGGAAGAGAGAGAGAGAGAGAGAGAGGGAGAGAGAGGAAGAGAGAGGGAGACAGAGAGAGGGAGAGGGAGACGGAGAGGGAGAGGGAGAAGGAGAGGGAGAGGGAGATCTTTATTAAAGAATGAAAGTGTTGAGCGCTGTCTTCGGGTTGTTTACCATTTTTCACTCTGTCTCATGCCAGCACTGCTAAATGTACACACAGTGTTTGTGTGTGTATGTGCATGTGTGTGTGTTTGTATGTTTGTTAAGCTGTTAAACAGGTTGATACGTTTCTGATTTAAACAGATCAGTCTCGCTTTAGAGAGAGAGTGGGAGGGGGAGAGCGAGAGAGGGAGGGAGGGAGAGCAAAAGAGAGAGGAAGAGAGGGACAGCCAGAGAGAGAGAGAAAGATAGAGAAAGAGGGAGAGATGGTGGGAGAACATGAGAGGGCGATAGATGTATAGCTAGAGAGAGAGAGATGAGTTACTGTCACTAAAGCATCAGTAAAAAGTCACTAAAGCATCAGTAAACAGTCACTAAAGCATCTGTAAATAGTCACTAAAGCATCAGTAAACAGTCACTAAAGCATCAGTAAACAGTCACTAAAGCATCTGTAAATAGTCACTAAAGCATCTGTAAATAGTCACTAAAGCATCAGTAAATAGTCACTATGGATCAGTGTTACATTTGTAATAACAGGATCAGTTTTGCCCAACGTGTGTCCAACAACCTGCTGATATAGGGATCTAGTGTCTTGTAAGTCAATGTGGACTGTAGAACAGCCTCTCCTCTCCTCTCCTCTCCTCTCCTCTCCTCTCCTCTCCTTCTCCCTTTCCTATCATTCTCCTATTATTCACCTTTCCTGTTTTCCTTACTCCTCACTGCCCTCTCTCTCTCTCTCTCTCTCTCTCTCTCTCTCTCTCTCTCTCTCTCTCTCTCTCTCTCTCTCTCTCTCTCTCTCTCTCTCTCTCTCTCTCTCTCCTTCTCTCATTCTCTCATTCTCTCTCTCCATTTTCCTTTCCTCCTCCATCTCTCCTGGCCGCTGTTTGTTAGTGTTTTGTCATTCTTGTTCTCCCCCTCCTCCCCCCGTCCTCCACCTCTATCTCTCCCCCACAACAGCTGTTTCCTTTCCCCTGTCTCCCCCTGTCCCCCTCTCCCGCCTGCTCTCTGTCTGACGTCTCTCTGTAGCCCCCCCCTCCACTCCCACACACACAAACCCACCATCCCTCCACTCTGTTCCACGACGGGGG